>NC_064617.1:714474645-714791034 GCF_023898315.1 Schistocerca nitens | reverse complement strand
TTCCATTCCTTATATTCGCAGAGAACAAGTTTAGAAAGAATTGCAAGCTATGCTTGACCAAGGAATTATTGAACCGGCAGTTAGTCCGTACATAAACCGGCTCCATATTGTTGAGAAAAAGGATGGTTCACTCCGGCTCGTACTTGATTCGCGTCACATCAATGACATTATTATTAATGAAACAGATCGCCCACAGACGCTAGAAGAACTTCTACAGAAATTTCATGGTACTGCTATTTATTCCACATTAGTTTTGAAATCTGGATTTTGGCAAATTCAGCTCCATCCGAACTGCAGAAAGTACACAGCTTTTCTCTGTTTTGGTGACTGTTATCAATTTTGTAAATTACCGTTCGGTTTAAAAATTTCTTCAGCAGCATTTATGTGCGGTTTGAATACTACACTCCTGGAAATTGAAATAAGAACACCGTGAATTCATTGTCCCAGGAAGGGGAAACTTTATTGACACATTCCTGGGGTCAGATACATCACATGATCACACTGACAGAACCACAGGCACATACACACAGGCAACAGAGCATGCACAATGTCGGCACTAGTACAGTGTACATCCATCTTTCGCAGCAATGCAGGCTGCTATTCTCCCATGGAGACGATCGTAGAGATGCTGGATGTAGTCCTGTGGAACGGCTTGCCATGCCATTTCCACCTGGCGCCTCAGTTGGACCAGCGTTCGTGCTGGACGTGCAGACCGCGTGAGACGACGCTTCATCCAGTCCCAAACATGCTCAATGGGGGACAGATCCGGAGATCTTGCTGGCCAGGGTAGTTGACTTACACCTTCTAGAGCACGTTGGGTGGCACGGGATACATGCGGACGTGCATTGTCCTGTTGGAACAGCAAGTTCCCTTGCCGGTCTAGGAATGGTAGAACGATGGGTTCGATGACGGTTTGGATGTGCCGTGCACTATTCAGTGTCCCCTCGACGATCACCAGTGGTGTACGGCCAGTGTAGGAGATCGCTCCCCACACCATGATGCCGGGTGTTGGCCCTGTGTGCCTCGGTCGTATGCAGTCCTGATTGTGGCGCTCACCTGCACGGCGCCAAACACGCATACGACCATCATTGGCACCAAGGCAGAAGCGACTCTCATCGCTGAAGACGACACGTCTCCATTCGTCCCTCCATTCACGCCTGTCGCGACACCACTGGAGGCGGGCTGCACGATGTTGGGGTGAGCGGAAGACGGCCTAACGGTGTGCGGGACCGTAGCCCAGCTTCATGGAGACGGTTGCGAATGGTCCTCGCCGATACCCCAGGAGCAACAGTGTCCCTAATTTGCTGGGAAGTGGCGGTGCGGTCCCCTACGGCACTGCGTAGGATCCTACGGTCTTGGCGTGCATCCGTGCGTCGCTGCGGTCCGGTCCCAGGTCGACGGGCACGTGCACCTTCCGCCGACCACTGGCGACAACATCGATGTACTGTGGAGACCTCACGCCCCACGTGTTGAGCAATTCGGCGCTACGTCCACCCGGCCTCCCGCATGCCCACTATACGCCCTCGCTCAAAGTCCGTCAACTGCACATACGGTTCACGTCCACGCTGTCGCGGCATGCTACCAGTGTTAAATACTGCGATGGAGCTCCGTATGCCACGGCAAACTGGCTGACACTGACGGCGGCGGTGCACAAATGCTGCGCAGCTAGCGCCATTCGACGGCCAACACCGCGGTTCCTGGTGTGTCCGCTGTGCCGTGCGTGTGATCATTGCTTGTACAGCCCTCTCGCAGTGTCCGGAGCAAGTATGGTGGGTCTGACACACCGGTGTCAATGTGTTCTTTTTTCCATTTCCAGGAGTGTATACTTCCGACAGAATTAAAAGACAGAATCACAACGTATGTAGACGACATTCTTATTGCAGAAGCTAACTGGTCTGAACACAATTTTATTCTTGAACAACTGTTACAAACCTTTCGTGCACAAGGACTCACAGTTAATCTCAGTAAATCACACTTTGGCAAAACTTCTACAAAATTTCTTGGACATGTAATTTCAGCAGAAGGCATTGCGCCTGACCCGGAAAAACTTCAAGCTTTACGTGACATTACTGTACCTACGACGAAGAAACAACTACGCAACTTTATGCGTTCAATTAACTTTTTTCGTAAATTTATTCATTACTCTGCTTTAGACACCCCTAGATTATGTCAATTGACGGGTAAAAACACTATTTGGTCCTGGGATAGCCAAGCACATTCTGAATTTGTCAATCTGAAACAAGCTTTGTTGAATGCACCACTTTTATCACATCCAGATATTACTAGAAATTTTTCCATTGCCACCGACAGTTCTAACACCGCTTTAGGCGTACATATTTTTCAGGAAATTGAAGAAGATGGTTCTACAGTAATTAAAAACATCCCCTTTGCGAGTCGCATTCTGTCACCTGCTGAACGCAATTATTCTGTCACAGAACTTGAAACATTATGTGTTGTATGGGCATTTGCGAGATTTAGGCATTTTCTTTATGGAAGACACACTACCGTTTACACTGATCATAGAGCTATACAGTTTTTACTTTCAGCAAATTTTACACACGACAGATTAATCAGATGGAAACTTTATTTACAGGAATTTAATTTTACAATTGTTCATATTCCCGGTAAGCAAAATATTGTAGCAGACGCACTATCCCGTTCTCTCAGCAACAATCAGCAAGACATCGCAACCAACTTCTGCCAAGCAAATTTTAGCGTCATGTATATTCAACAAGTTGCACTAGAAAATTTTATTTCGTCATCATTACGAGACATAGCACAAGAGCAGAGTAAAGACAACGTATGGAAAGAAATTAAACACCTTTGGCAAGATAGGAATAATGTTACCATTAGAAGCCATTACACTGTACGCAATAACATTCTGTTTCGCCGCTCTCACCCTGACAGTAACAACTGGTTACTATGCATTCCTGACGAACTTGTTAACAAATTAATTTGGTATACTCATTTAAGTTACGCACATTACGGAGCCAGAAAATGTTTTCTTATACTGAGACAGAACTGATATTTTGCCAACATGGAGAAACATATTCGACGAGTTTTAGCGTCATGTAAAATCTGCCAGAAAGGTAAGTCAGACATGACTTCACATATTCCTCCGTTACATCCCATTGTACCTGTTAAATTGAGACACATGGCCGCTGTAGACATTTTTGGTCCGATTCCCAGATCTAATAGAGGTTTTTGTTACATCTTTGTCGCTGTTGAACTCACTTCGAAATTTGTAACCTTCACACCGTTACGCAAAGCTACTGCTAAAACTATTTCGAAAGCAATTGTAAAACATTTTCTATTTCTTGTAGGGCATGTATTGAAAGTAATTTCCGACAATGGACCACAGTTTCGATCAGATATATGGACACGAATGTTACGAGCAAGAAACATTTCTCCGATTTATATATCCAAGTGTCACGCTTCTTCGAACCCTTGTGAACGACTAATGAAAGAAATTGGTAAACTATGTAGAATATACTTCCATAAAAAACATATTGATTGGGATACACACATACTGTCATTCCAGGATGTAATTAACTCCATACCAAATGAATCTACTATGTTATCTCCGACTGTTATACTGAAAAATGTTGAACCACCTAACAAAATTAAAGAATTAGTATCCTTTCCTACATCTCATCGACTGCGACACCATGAAATAATTGACATTGCGCTGAACAACATCAAACGTGCCGCAGAGCGCCGGAGAAGACAGCAAAAACAGGTTTGTACTCGCCGTGACTTTCACATTGGACAGAAGATATTAGTACGCACACATTATTTATCCAACAGAGGAAAGAGTAGATGCAGTAAATTTGAGCTTCTATATGCAGGTCCATACAGAATTCGCAGCATTCCTCACCCCAATGTAGTACACGTCGAAACTCTGAGAACCAGAAAAAGTAAAGGCAATCACCATGTCTCCAATATTAAACCCTTTATTGAACGAAGATACTTTATGATTTATCACACTGTAATGCCATTTTCTGATTTTTATATGACCACTTATGCAATTCTATCTATGTGACTACTTACTGATGATTATCAATTTTTTTTCTTGGCAAGTGCCCGGCAAAGTAAGGTTAGCAGGTCGCTTTTCTTGTCGTTATATATCAGACCGTGCACATTTTCCATTTTTCGTGTATGTATGATTGTTTTCCTGTTTTGTTTGTATGCACTACGAAATCTTTAAGATATAACAAACACCAGTTGACTTTGACATTTTGCCTTATGATATCTCAACATCGTGACTATTTTACATTTTTTTACTACTACATTATGATACTCTGTGTACATTTTTTGCACTTGAAAACTGTCTATGTTTTTGACATAATACGTGTTCTGTCATGCTATGCTGTATGCTTAATTATATCACTAGAAACAAGTTTTTATTTAATGGGTATATGATGTAAATGCAAGATATTAATCCTTATTCATCATTTTCAGAAAGCAATAACGTGTAAAAGAAATAAATTAAACAAACCACAGTGGATTACTATGAAATGGGAATTTGACCTTCGGAGTGAATGAAAGAAAATGGAATACCTTGTGATGAAGAGTAAATGGATCAGAATTAACAAGCATTAACAAGAATATACTATACACATCGTATGATAGCAGTCTTAACTAATTTTTTTTCTTTCAGAATACGAGGCGATTGATGCAGGCTGTCAGACAGAACTACACATCTTAGTTTTAGTGATGAAATATGCTAGAAATAAGGAACTCTATACTATGAATAGTTGTATGAAGTAAATGGTAATATGAATAATGAATAATGAAGTGTCTTTTTGCAGATGATAATGAATGATGATGAATAGTTATATGAAGGATATGCTAATATGAATAATGAGGTTTTTCTTTGCAGGTGATGATAGTAATGAAGTTATGGTAATATGAATAATGAAGTTTTTCTTTGCAGATGAGGATAATGATGAAGTTTTTATATTTACTGTTAGTTAAGAGATGCTATGTAGTTATTTAAGTATTTGTTGCAGTTCGTTTTGACAGTATGTCTTATATTGCATGGTATAATGACTGAATGTTTTGGAAAGGACAGCTAGAGTACATACATATTGAGTACACGTTTCATTACCTGTTAATTCGAAGTTCACTACTTTTCAGCATAATATGCGTTTCTTCTTTCAGCTGAATAATAAATTTTTGTATTTTTTCCAGGAGAAGCTATTCATGAAATTAATGTGCTATAAGCAGTTAGTTATTAAACCTGTTCTAGTACTTGCATTTTTTTACCCATTTGTGTGTGTCATTCATGAATGTGATCACATATACTCTACTTGTTTCATAACCTTGCTACAGCTGATTCATGACGGATGACGTTATTAATCGTTATTTGCAGCAAAAAGTCGAAAGCAAATATTTCCATGCCCCAGCAATTAATTATCGATCCCAACGCAATGCATTGCTTGCACAAAAAAAATGTATTACCAGTCCCAAATAATGCTACTAGTTTAAGAGATATTTATAGTACTAAATATAATGCAGATTTGTCAGATGTATTGAATACATTATGTCTATGTATTATTGGACCACAGACCTTGAGTAATAGTTGCAGTGTGTTACATTTTAAATATGTCTTATGTCACTTGAATGATGAGTTCTGAGCAATACTGAATGATGTTTTCTAACCACAGACCTTGAATAATAGTTATAGTGTGTTACATTTTAAATATGTCCTATGTCACTTGAATGATGAGTTCTGAGTAATACTGAATGATGTTTTGTAATAATGCATAAATGCTATGCCAATAATATCTTTAAATAATACTTTTGTTATACTCTATAAATGCTATGCCAATAATTAACTCTCATTTTTAATGATGACTTCTGAATAATACTGAATAATGTATTATAAAAGTATATGAATACTTTGTAACTGGCCAATGAGTGCCAATGATTACTATAACTAGATGAATTATGTAAATGGTGTGCCATTAATTAACTCTTGCTTTGAATGATGACTTCTGAATAATGCATAAATATGGTTTGTAACTGGCCAATGAGTGCCAATATTTAGTGTAATCAGATGACTTATTAATACTGTTCTGTAATACTCCATACATAGTACAGAAATGTTTAGTAACTAGGCAATGAGTGCCAATGATTACTATAACTAGATGAATTATGTTAATGCTATGCCATTAATTAACTCTTGCTTTGAATGATGACTTCTGAACAATGCATATATATGGTTTGTAACTGGCCAATGAGCGCCAATATTTAGTGTAATCAGATGACTTATGAATACTGTTCTGTAATACTCCATACATAGTACAGAAATGTTTAGTAACTAGGCAATGAGTGCCAACAATTACTCAAATCGGTTGATAGACTAGTGTAATTCTCTATGATGACTGGCATAGGACTTAATGTCCTTTACCTTCTGACCTAATTACCAGAAATTACTGCAATATCCGTTTGTCATGTCTATCCTCATGATCATGGAGCACTATATTAGGTTTTTGCACTAATTCTACGTTGGTGTACCTTACAGGAATGTGGTGTTGACACATCATGCTGTCCACCACCTTGAACGATGGATATGTTATTATGGTCCCAATGTTTGGTGTACCTAATGTACTACCAAAATGATAACATTGAATATTAATACGACATTTCAGTGTCTAGGCTACACTGATTAATACTTCAGGGAAGAGAACTTCAGATTGTCTCACTTGGTGTTGTGCTTCTGTAGAAAGATATGGACTTTCAGTGCAGCTACGTGCAACCTACTGTGCTACAACCATGATGCAAACCTTCTCCCTTTCCTTTCCTAGTTTTTATAAAATGGTATATATATATATATATATATATATATATATATATATATATATATATATATAGTGCGTGTGCACTTTATGTCATTTATTAATATGTTTTGTACTCATTGCGTATCCTAGTTCTTGTAAAATGGTAAAAAAATATATACAGTGCGTGTGCACTTTATGTCATTTATTAATATGTTTTGTACTCATTGCGTATATATTTTGTCATTGCTTGATATGTTCTGTACTCAGTGCATGTGCACTCTATTTCATTTCATGTTCTGCACTTAAATATATATTTTATACTCTGTGACTGTAAACTTAGTTAATTAAGTAGATTTTAGAAAAATTTGTTGCTCATGGCAAGTCCAATTGACTCACCATCGCTGCCAAATTTTTGCCCCCCCCCCTCCCCCCCCCCCCCCCCCCCAGTGGAGGATTATGTAAGAGGTCCGAGCAGATGTAATTTCGATGTATTGCTCATGCGCTGCCTGTGATATGCAAGGTATAAGAAAATCTCTGACCAGAGAGCAGTGTTGACTGCAGTAGGAACTGTGTAGCTGTAGCAGTAAGTTGTGTCTAGTCTGGAGTCTGCTCTGGTCTGGTATGGTGTATCGTGTTGGCGGGCCCGGTCGCGGTGCAGCGATGCCGGAGCCTGAGTATTATTGTATAAGGTGAAAAGCATCCTCGCGCATATGTAGTAATGTTATCTCAAGTCGCATGTAAATGTTTTAAAACTCTCGTAATAATAATCTTCCTCATAAAAAGTAACTTTTAACAACCATTCATTTCAATTTAAAGAATTTACTAATTTCTCCCATCCATGATCATCCCGATTATTGCAATAGAAAACTCAGTTGCTTCCTTTCATAAATGAGAGATATATCGGCCAGCATTGCACAGAGCTGTGCTGGAAAAATTTATTGTAAGAGCAGATATATCCGGCGACTTCATTGAGGTAAGAATTTTTCCTTTTTTTATTCATAAGTGAGCGACAGTTTAATTGATAGGTTAGTTACATTGTATTTTTACCAGGTTACTGAATTTATTTTTTTATTGGGACGTTACACTGAATGTGAACGACGTAATTATAATTTTATTGTTGAGAGGTTTAGGAATTTTTCTGTTTTGAGCTTACACTAAACGTGAATATTATTTATGTTAATATTTTCTGTTTTGAGGTTACACTAAATTAGAATCATATTCATATTATTTATTTTATTTTGTGGGGAGGTTACAACTCATATGAAGGATCTGGAATTTTTTGTTGTGCGGAGTCAATTTTCACTTTTCGTGCCATACTTTTATCTTGTCTAAACCATTTTGTATTGATCTTCTGATGGCTTTTACAAGACACACAGGGTGTTCGGAAATTCCCGTTACAAACTTCTGGGCCTTGCCGAGGGAAGTGAGTAAGTAATATTTTGAATAGGGATCCGTGTCCGGAAATGTACCGCTTCCGTGCTGCAGCCATTTGAAAACATGTTTGCTAGGTAGGTGCGCAACAGGGCAATCATGATAAGGGGGGATTATGTCGGTTCGACTGATGTCACTTAACGTCTGCCCTACCTCTCCAAGTTGGTTCGAGCCTCATTACGTGCCTGTGAGTGTTACAGCAACATGGTTGAGTATACGTTGCAGGAATACACCGACATGATCCTTCTATATGGCTAATCTCACGGTAATGGAAGAGCAGCTCGTCGCCTTTATTAAGATCGTTATCCATAACTTCCGACTCTATGTCATGCCCTTTACGCCACGATTTCGCAACGGCTGCGAGAAAACGATACCTTTTCCGTCAGCAGGCGTGACTGTGGTGCTCCATGGAGATGCTCCACACTCGAATTGGAATTGGAATTGCTTGCGAAAACTGATTAAGTTTCCTTCTGTTTCTTTGGTTAGTAATGAGAGGAATTGTAAAATAAGTGACGTACTCGGTTACACCCAACAAATTAAATGTAAAAGTGGTCGCATTACTAAAATAGTTTCAAATTGTTTTAGCATGGAAACGGTACGTTTCCGGAGATGGTCTCCTTTTCAAAATATTATGTACTCTTTGCCTGTGCAAGTGCTAGAAGTTTGTAACGGGAATTTCCAGACACCTTGTATACATTAGAAACAGTAGGGGACATATAGAAATTCAGATATCCTTTCTGTTTCACTCAATAACTTCCAGTCAGTTACTACGAACTGCGTCAATTCTGATTGAAAATCCAGCACACACCTGAGACAGAACTCCAAAGGCACGCAATTTGATCTGAAGCCGCTTGAGAGGAATGTTGTCAAAAGACTCCTGAAAATCTAGAAATACGGAATCGATATGAGATTGCTTGTCGACAGCATTCATTACTTCTTGTGGATAAAGGGCCAGTTGTGCTTCACACGCACAGTATTTTCTGAATTCGTGCGGACTGTGCGCCAATAGATCGGGTCTTCGATGTAAGCCACAATGCTCGAACACAGTATATATTCCGAAATCTTACTGCAACGTAATGTCAGTGATATGGGTCAATTATTCAATGGATAACTTCTATATCTTATTCTTGTGAACCGATATGACCTGTTCATCTTTCATGGCTTTAGGTATACATCTTTAACCGTGAGAGCGGTTCTCTTCCATTATTAAATGTGTGACTATTACATCAGCATACTCCGAAAAATATTCATTTGATATACGGTCTGGACTGGAAGGTTTACATTTAGTAAGCGGATTAAGTTGCTTCGTTCCACCTAGTGAATCTACTTCTAAGTTACTCATGTTAGGAGCCGTTCATGATTTGAATTCTAGAATGTTTACTGCATCTTATTTGGTGAATGGATTTCGGAAAATCGTATTTACTAACTCTGAATGAGTGGCTCTGTGATGGGTAACATTATCATCGATATCGCACAGTGAATGTATTGACTGGGTGTTGCCACTGGCGTACTTTATATACCACCAGAATCTCTTTGGATTCTCTGCCAGACATCCAACATAATAAAAACATCTCCCACTGAAGTACTTGTTAAGTTTCGAGCTTCTGTAAAAAAAACACAAATTGCGTTCTTTTAAATCTGGCGTATTTTTTGTTTGTTCTAGAACCGTGTCCTGACTCCTTTCGTGTAACATGGATCATATGTTCAGTGTCTAATTAATTTAGTTGTTATGAATCTCTTAACCGCTGAAACACTAATTCTTTTGAATTTCAACCACACATGGTCTACCCTTGCATAATCTGAAAGGAATAAACACTGTCTCTTAAGAAGTCGTCAAGTGAATTTTTGTCCTCTTCTTTAAATATGTTTTAGATTGGGGGGAGGGAACATCACATTGCAGTCAGGGAGGAAAACAGTGGACGTATCTACATGTACACTCGATAAGCCACGATATAGCGCACGGTGGGCGTTACTCCGTATAGTAAACGTAATTCCATCATGCAGTTATGGAGTGTGGGACTGCAGATAGTCGATGAATTGCAAAAATAACACTCTAGTTTAGGCTACCGACTTCGACTCCTCAATAGAGTCATCTTCAGGCCATATAACAAGAACAACTAAAAACATCCAATCGTACATGTAGGTAGCAGGAAACTTGTATCTTCGCCTGGTTTCCATAGAAGACTTGCCCGTGAAATCTTCTATAGAAACCAGACGCAAAAATACGAGGGTCGTTCAATAATCTGGAACAGTCCGACGCACTGGGCTCACTGTCACCGATCATCCTCCATACAGTCCCAACTTCAGCATGACAATGCCAGGCCACACGCAAGGACTGCGGCATCTCACAAAGTCCAACGCCTTTGGTTCACTGTCACCAATCATCCTCCACACAGTCCCAATTTCAGCATGATAGTGCCAGACCAGACACAAGCATTGTGGCATCTGGAACAGACCGATGTCTTGGATTCACTGTCACCGATCATCCTCCATACAGTCCCGACTTCAGCATGACAATGCCAGACCACACACAAGCACTATGGCATTTGGAACAGTCCAACGCCCTGGGTTCACAGTCACCGATCATCCTCCACACAGTTCCGACTTAGCCCCATCCGATTTTCTCCTCTTTCCAAAACATAAAGAACGCCTTCGAGGACTCAAGTTTGGTAATGATGAAGCTGTACGAGCAGAGTCGAGGTTGTGGCTCCATCGATAAAGTCAAACTTCTACACTTACGGTATCAAGAAGCCGATCTCTCATTGGGAGAAATATGCTCGTCGCCAGGGTGACCAAGTTGAGAAATAAATATGTAGACAAGAATAATAAAGATGCAAAATGTTAACAGAGATGGTTTGGTGTCTTCTAATTACATTGCGTGCCTATGGAGTATCGTCTCAGTTTTGTTACTGGATTCGTGATTTACTGTCAGAAAGTGCGCAGTAATTCACGGGAAGCCATAGAGGAAAACAGAAGTATATCTGACGTTCCCCAAGGAAGTGTAATAGGCCTCCTCTTGTTCCTGATTTATATAAACGATTTAGGAGACAATGTGAGTAATCTATTTAGATTGTCATCAGATGATCAAAACGAAGTGCAAAATGATTTAGACAAGATATCCGTATGGTGCAAAAAGTGGCACTTAACTCTAAATCGTTAAAAGTGTGTAATGATTCACAAGAGCACTAAAAAGAAGTCTCTTAATTTATATTCACGATAAATCACACAAATGTCAAGGTTGTAAACTCAACTAAATAATTCGGGATTACAATTACGAGCACCTCAAGTTGGAACGGTCGCGTACATATTGTTGTAGGGAAAGCAAACCATACTGTGCAAATTTTGGCAGAACACTTAGAAAATGAAACAGGTGTACTGCTTACTCTGCGACTGTCCGCTCACTCCTCGAATACTGCTGTGCAGTATGCTATCTGCATCACATAGGTTTGAAGGAGGACATCGAATATGATGAAAGGTTCAAATGGCTCTGAGCACTATGGGACTTAACATCTATGGTCATCAGTCTCCTAGGACTTAGAACTACTTAAACCTAACGAACCTAAGGACAACACACAACACCCAGTCATCACGAGGCAGAGAAAATCCCTGACCCCGCCGGGAATCGAACCCGGGCGTGGGAAGCGAGAACGCTTCCGCACGACCACGATCTGCTGACGAATATGATGAAAGAAGTGCAGCTCGTATTGTATTCTCGCGAAATGGAGAGAATGTCACGTATATGATACACGAATTGAGGCGGCAGTCATTAAAACAAAGGCGGTTTTCGCTGCGGCAGGAGCTTCTCATGAAGTTTCGATCACTAACTTTCTACACAAAATGTAAAAATAATTGGCACCCCATCTACATAGCGAGAAATGATCATTATAATGAACTAAGAGAAATCAAAACTCCCAAGTAAAGATTTAACTGTTCGTCTTTTCCGCACGCATATCGATACTGGAACGGTAGAGGAGTATCGTAGAGGTGGTTCGATGAACCCTTTGCCAGACACTTAATTGTAAATTGCAGAGTTGTCATGTAGATGTAGTTATAGATTTAAAATGCTTTATGAGTTTTCGCATAAAAAAATTCGGAAACGTTACTTTTCAACACACCCTCGTTATGAGCAACGCAGCTTAAACAGGTACACTGTGAAAAGAAATTTATTTAGACTTGTGGCACAGAGTTTGGAGTTTTCTTGTCTTACAGCTCCGAAGAGACTGCAGAATAATTTCATTAATTTTCTTTTCGCAAAATTTATTCAGTAAAATACTTAATTTTCTCGGAACTGTGGCGAAAAGGTGAGAACTTCTGATGCTTTCTCATCGTCTGAGTGAACATTGATCTTTATCGGATTGCAATTGGAAAATTAACGTTTTGTTTGCGTTATACTGAAAACTTCTCGTTGGACTGTAAAAATGTAAATGAAAGTGTTAAGAGGTTTGGTTGGCACGTAAGTCAGTGTGAAAGTGACATTAGAAATACAAACTGTAATGACCAATTAATGTGGCTTCTATGCCGATGAATGATAACCGAATATACGAGGGGTGACACGTCAATCTAGATGATTTCCTTAGCCGTCTGGGTTGGCCCGACACAACTGCAACATTTTCACTGCTACCAAAAATGAATTATCGCGCAATACTCCATTTTGTCGATGGACTGTGCCATTTTCGTTGCCCTTTCTAGCGGCGTGCTATGGTACTGTGGCGTGGGATTTTCAGTCTGTGCCAGAACTGCAGACATCTACCTGTAAACAACAAAAAGTTAACTAATGTGAGTGGATTTGGCTCAAATGGCTCTGAGCACTATGGGACTTAATTTCTGAGGTCATCAGTCCCTTAGAACTTAGAACTACTTAAATCTAACTAACCTAAGGACATCACACACATCCATGTCCGAGGCAGGATTCGAACTTGCGACCGTAGCGGTCGCGCGGTTCCAGACTGAAGCGTCTAGAACCGCTCGTCCACACCGACCGGCTGCGTGGATTTCTTCAGCGTGATAATATGATGAGAGCCCAATAAGTAATGCAATACTTTTTTTCTATGTCAGCTTCGGTTGAAAAAAGAATGCGTTATTTGTTTTGTGACATCGTGGAATATTCCTGCTTCAGTCCCTATAGTTTCATGAAGTTTCGATATGTGGTCGCGCTTTTCGTAACCCTCAAAATGGCGAGTCCGTTCCAAGCATAGAGTTATCTTTGAGTTCTTTTGTGTGTGGAAAACCAGAGTATCGCTGATATCCATAGACGCTTGCAGAATGACTGCGGAGTCTTGGGAGTGAACAAAAGCAGGGTGAGTCGTTGGGCTAGCTGTCTGTCACCATCGGAACAAGGTCGTGGAATTCTGTCCGATGTCCCGAGTGCCGGGCAGTGATTCCCGCAATGTTGGAACGTGCCGACTCTCTGATTCGAGGTGATCGACGGATCACAGTCAACCATCTCGCTCCTCAGCTGGGCGTCTCAGTTGGTAGTGATGACACACTCGACAACCAGTCGGGATACCCTAAAGAGGGGTACTGTGTTTGATGTCTTCCCTAATGGTGCGATGATCAACTTTGAAGTGCATTGCGCCACCCTCAGGAAACTGAAGAAACGACTTCAGCGTGTCTGCGCCACAAAAATGCAAACCAAATTTTCCTTCTACATGGGAACGCAAGGCCTCATATTAATCTGTTCAACCCGAGAGGAGCTCACAAAACTCCATTGGACTCTTCTTCCTCATCCATCCTATAGATTTGAATTGGTAACTTCCGATTTCCATATGTTTGGCCCAATGAAGAACGCACTCTACGGGAAGCAGTAAGTGGATGATAGGGAGGTTATTCATGCTACATGAGTTGCCTCCGACGTCGACAAACAGAGTGGTACAATGCGGGCATATGGCCCTCCCAGTAAGGTGGTGTGAGGCCGTCACATTGAACGGCGATTGTGCTGAAAAATAGGGTTTCATAACCAAAAGAGCGGGAATAACATGGTGTATTGGAAACCTGAATTAAAAAAAAAAAAAACGCGCATAAAAACATGTGTTGTCTTACATATTGAACGCCCTTCGCAATTAATACTTTGGAACTGCCCCTCTTAGACGATCTCTTTCTGCTTAATCACTGGACGCCTGCGATTTACACTGATCAGTCAGAACATCATGGCCAGCTACCTAATAGCCGATATGTCCACATTTGGTATAGTTAACAGCGGCGACGCGTTGTGGCATGGAAAGAATAAGGCCTTGGTAGGTCGCTGGAGGAAGTTGGCACCACATCTGCACAACCAAGTCATCTAATTCCCGTGTCCGCCTCCGTAGCGCAGCGGTAGCGTTACCATCTACAATACAAGGGGGCCCGTGTTCGATTCCCGGCAAGCGGCTGGGTGTTGAGTGTCTTTCGTCATCATTGACATACAAGTTACCAAAGTGGCGTCAACTAAAAAGACTTGCAATACAGCAGCCGAACCCCGAAGGGGATATCCCGGCCAATAAATGCCACACGATCATTTCATTTCATCTAGTTCCCGTAAATTTCCGGGAGGGCTCACGCTCAATCAGTTCCCAGCTGCGTTCGATCGAGTTGGGGGGCAAGCACATCAACTAGAATTCGCCATTGTGTTTCTCGAACCACTTCTTCACACCCCTAGCCTTGTGACATAGTGCATTATCTTGCTGAAAAATGACACTGCCTTCGGGAAACGTGTTCGTCATGAAGGGGTGTATGTGGTCTGTAACCAGTGTACGATACTCCTTGGCCATCAGCCGGCCGCTGTGGCCGAGAGGTTCTAGGCGCTTCACTCCGGAACCGCGCTGCTGCTACGGTCGCAGGTTCGAATCTTGCCTCGGGCATGGATGTGTGTGATGTCCTTAGTTTAGCTAGGTATAAGTAGTTCTAAGTCTAGGGGACTGATGACCTCAGATGTTAAATCCTGTAATGGTTAGAGCCATTTAAACCTTGGCCATCATGGTGCCTTGCATGGACGCTCACGTGAATGTTCCCCAGAGCATAATGGAGCTGTCTCCAGCTTGTCTCCGACACACAGTACAGGTGTCAAGCAGCTGTCTCGTTGAAGACGATGGATTCGCGCCCTCCAATCGGCATTATGAAGGTATCGGGATTCGCCAGATCACGTAACACTCTGCCACTGCGCCAACGTCCAGTGACGATGGTCACGTGCCCATTTCAGTTCTAGTTGCCAGCGTCGTAGTGTTAACATTCTACATCTACATACATACTCCGTAATCCACCATACGGTGCGTGGCGGAGGGTACCTCGTACCACAACTAGCATCTTCTCTCCCTGTTCCACTCCCAAACAGAACGAGGGAAAAATGACTGCCTATATGCCTCTGTACGAGCCCTAATCTCTCTTATCTTATCTTTGTGGTCTTTCCGTGAAATGTAAGTTGGCGGCAGCAAAATTGTACTGCAGTCAGCCTCAAATGCTGGTTCTCTAAATTTCCTCAGTAGCGATTCACGAAAAGAACGCCTCCTTTCCTCTAGAGACTCCCACCCGAGTTCCTGGCTCATGCATGGAAGGCCGGCTGCGGAGGCCATCGTTAGGAGTTCAGACACACTCTGCCCAGCATTAAAGTCTGATCTTAATTCCATCATAGTGCGCCACCTGTCCTGTTTTACGAGTCTGCCCTGCCTACGCCGTCCGACATCTGTAATGGGGGGTGGCCGTCCTACCCCACGAGGTCAGGGCGTGGTTTCACCTTGGTTTCGCCACTTGTTGAAGACACTCACCACAGCTCTCCTCGAACACCCGACAACTCGTGAAGTTTCCGAAATGCTCGCGTCGAGCCTCCGGGCCATCACAATCTGCCCTCGGTCAAACTCAGATAGATCACGCGCCTTCCCCATCTACACACGGACAGCACGCTCATTGGTACTACATGCACCAAGCGTGTGTCCTCGAAAAGTGACGCTGCTATCGTCTGGACAGGTTTATATCGATAGTAGGTCGCTGGCTAATCAGTGTACTTTATCTACAACAAAGCTTACCCCATCGTTCCACTTACCGTCTCTACAGTCTTACTTCCGTTTCCCTGTGAAACATAACTTAAATAAATACACTATGCCCATTAAAATTGGTACACCACGAAGATGACGTGCTACAGACGCGAAATTTAACCGACAGGAAGAAGATGCTGTGATACGCAAATGATTAGCTTTTCAGAGCATTCACACAAGGTTGGCGCCGGTGGCGACACCTACAACGTGCTGACATGAGGAACGTTTCCAACCGATTTCTCATAAACAAACAACAGTTGACCGGCGTTGCCTGGTGAAACGCTGTTGTGATGCCTCGTGTAAGGACGAGAAATGCGTACCATCGCGTTTCCGACTTTGATAAAGGTCAGATTGTAGCCTATCTCCAATGCGGTTTATCGTATCGCGACATTGCTGCTCGCGTTGGTCGAGATCCAATGACTGTTAGCAGAATATGGAATCGGTGGGTTCAGGGGGGTAATACGGAACGCCGTGCTGGATCCCAACGGCCTCGTATCACTAGCAGTCGAAATGACAGGCATCTTATCCGCATGGCTGTAACGGATCGTGCAGCCACGTCTCGATCCCAGTCAACGACGTTTGCAGCAGCTTGGACTAACAGCTCGGAGACCATGATTGCGGTTACCCTAGACGCTGCATCACAGACAGGAGCGCCTGCGATGGTGTACTCAACGACGAACCTGGGTGCACGAATGGCAAAATGTCATTTTTTCGGATGAATCCAGGTTCTCTTTACAGCATCATGATGGCGCATTCGTGTTTGGCGACATCGCTGTGAACGCACATTGGAAGCGTGTATTCGTCATCGCCATAGTGGCGTATCACCTGGCGTAATGGTATGAGGTGTCATTTGTTACACGCCTCGGTCACCTCTTGTTCACATTGACGGCACATTGAACAGTGGACATTACATTTTAGATGTGTTACGAACCGTGGCTATACCCTTCATTCGATCCCTGCGAAACCCTACATTTCAGCAGGATAATGCACGAGCGCATGTTGCAGGTTCTGGTTCAAATGGCTCTGAGCACTATGGGACTTAACATCTATGGTCATCAGTCCCCTAGAACTTAGAACTACATAAACCTAACTAACCTAAGGACATCACACAACACCCAGTCATCACGAGGCAGAGAAAATCCCTGACCCCGCCGGGAATCTGCAGGTCCTGTATGGGCCCTTCTGGATACAGAAAATGTTCGATTGCTGCCCTGGCCAGCACATTCTCCAGATCTCTCACCAATTGAAAACGTCTGGTCAATGGTGGCCAAGCAACTGGCTCGTCACAATACGCCAGTCACTGCTCTTGACGAACTGTGGTATCGTGTTGAAGCTGCATGGGCAGCTGTACCTGTACACGCCATCCAAGCTCTGTTTGACTCAATACCCAGACGTATCAAGGCTGTTATTACGGCCAGAGGTGGTTGTTCTGGGTACTGATTTCTCAGGATCTATGCACCCAAATTGCTTGAAAATGTAATCACATATCAGTTCTAGTATAATATATTTATCCAATGAATACACGTTTATCATCTGCATTTCTTCTTGGTGTAGGAATTTTAATGGCTAGTGGTGTAGAAAGAAATATTCAGTGTCGTCCCTGGTGTACAGAACGTCAATAAGCGAGGTAAGGCTGGCCATAGGCCGTACCCGAGCAGTGGTGTATGTTAGGAGACAGAGCGGAATCAGCCAGGAGCGCCTCCGCCGCTGGAAGGCGAGACAGCCGGCCAAGGCCGCCCCACCGGCAGTACATCTCTGTTACCTGCGCCAGGCGCGCGCTGCCCTCGCCGTCCACTTGATCTGTTCTCACAGCTATGGTTACCTCCGCCTCACCAGCAAGACCTTCCTCGAGACATGCACCGGCGTGTACTAGCCGATCTTGATATCTGCTCTGTCTATACGGCCCAATCCTCCCCGCACATTCCACCCGAGGATGGAGGCTCCCCTCGCGTCCAAATGGACAGAAGTACACGAAAGAACAGTTGCGACTTTACCTAATAGTTAGTCTGCTGAGTACTAGCTTCCCTAAAGTGCACCCTATACGAGAAAACCGACTAAAACTTTACGTGTAGCTCAAAAATGGTCAAATGGCTCTGAGCACTATGGGACTTAACATCTGAGGTCATCAGTCCCCTAGAACTTAGAACCACTTAAACCTAATTAACCTAAGGACATCACACACATCCACGCCCGTGGCAGGATTCGAACCTGCGATCGTAGCGGTCGCGCGTTTCCAGACTGAAGCGCCTAGAACCGCTCGGCCACAGCGGCCGGCTTGCGTGTAACTACTCGTACTTTAGAGAACAGAGCTACGCATGGCTCCGTTTAAAAACAATAGCTCGATAATGTCGTAGGGTCGAGCCGCACGCATCTGCTTTCATGGCCAGCAGCTTACGCGCTGCAAATAGTAATCTGTACTGTGATCCAGCAGTAAAGTAGCCAATCCATTGCTTAGAATTACCAGTTAATAATATAAATAGACAATTAAATTAAAGACAAATGAAAAATTCATCAAAACTCTTCTGTTCTAAGATCTGTAATTGATGAAGACGACAGAGAATTGTTCTCAATAATGTTTGTTCCAGAAAGTGAATGTCAAAATGACGGATAGTCGTGGTACGATAACTATGTATAATACAGGCAGAAATAATCTTATTAAATGCAATAAGGCTGCGATTAAAGCGTTACGACAATAGTAGAAAAATTTACAAGCTAAACAATTATCCAGGGCACAAGAAAAGCTAACTCAATTTCATGCCCATAACACTCTTCAGTGTTCAGTATCACTATTTGCACACTAACACATTATCCATACTACCAACTGTGCGTCCTCTGTCTGCTCTGGAAGAAGTTACAGTTCTACATGTGCACATGTAGACCTCTCGAGAGTTAGTCCCTTCAAAAGGTGAAGTATTGTAGCGGCCATTCACTGCCCAGAATCTGTCACTCACATGACCAAATAACCCACTACGTCAAAGGTAAGTCTGCCTCCTTTAAGAAAAATCGTAAAAGTGTCTTCTTCAAGATCGCAGCGTAAAGTGTCCTCAAAATTAAACGTGTTGTAGCGGCCGTTCACCTCCCAGAATCTATCACCAACACGATCAGATACTTCACGTTACCTCAGACAGGTCTTCCTTCTTCCAGAATTCGACATAACAGTGTCACAAATAGCTCCCTTGAGTGCTCCATTTGGAACGTGTCCATCTGCATCTGACTTCAGCAGCGTTCCACCACTGTCTGCTTCTCCAGTGGCTGAAGGCCGCCGCACCAAAAGTACATCGTTCTTGTGCTCTACAGACATGATTTGACTCAATTCGATCACTTTTTGCTCCAAACTACTATATTAAAACAATGTTTGAATAAAGAAGTGTTCTAAACATTCAGTCTTGCTCATATCCTTCATGTTGTTGTTGTTGTGGTCTTCTGTCCTAAGACCGGTTTGATGTAGCTCTTCATGCTGCTCTATCCTGTGCAAGCTTCTTCATCTCCCACTACCTACTGCAACCTACATCCTTCTGAATCTGTTTAGTGTATTCATCTCTTGGTCTCCCTCCACGATTGTTACCCTCCACGCTGCCCTCCAATACTAAATTGGTGATCCCCTGATGCCTCAGAATATGCCCCACCAACTGATCTCTTCTCCTAGTCAAGTTGTGCCACAAATTTCTCTTCTCTTCAGTTCTAATCAATACCTCCTCATTACTTATGTGATCTACCCATCTAATCTTCAGCATTTTTCTGCAGCACCACATTTCGAAGACTTCTATTCTCTTCTTGTCTAAACTATTTATCGTTCACGTTTCTCTTCCTTCATAATAAATATAAATAAAAGTTTGTTCATAATTAAATAACCTAGCATTCTTATGCCAGTGCACTCATATTAAATCACAACAAACTATTGTTAAATATTGTTTTAACAACCTTTTATGTCTGCTTGATAGAAGCCTCTTTTGGTTCTCATTTCAAAGATGGTGTCAACTAACACATGCGACTGGCCACTTTTGAATTAATGCAGTTTTTAATATCAATTGTAATCAACATTTAAATAACGCTATTGACAAAATAGTAGCATATCCCTTAAATAACTACACAATTATGACAAAATACGAGGTACTCATGCTGCATTCGGTTGCTGTGTTACTGTGGAGAATTTACATAACGAAAAAGATGCAAATATGTTAAAATCCATAAAAAAATTAGATACAGATGAAGAACTTTCAGGGATGGTAGCTGCAGTGCACTGGTATCGCACGAGATATTATTTGTTGAAATCGCATCAAGTGTTCAAAAGTTGTTAATTCTAAGGTTGAGTGTGAAAAAATTTAGTCACTGTAAATTATTAATCTTGTAGTTTTAAAGACATTGGAAACATTAGTCTCATTGGATGCACCTCATTTTTCTGAGATTTCCAATGTATTCACGTTTGCTTTACAATGTAACTGTGGTATATTACAGATTTTCTATTAGCTGTAAGTACCCACATTTCACAGCGAAATTCCGCCATTTCTGGTACATCGCCTGTTCACCTAAGCGAGATACCATCGTCCAAATTCCCAACTGAAGGATTTACCGGTTTCCAGCTATGTGCACTTCATACCTGCACCTGGGTGCGCCTGGAGCTGCCTCACGACTTCCTTTTCCAGTGTACTGGGCACATTGATGTCCCTGTTAACGTTGTAAAGTTTACTGCTTTTCAAAGTAATTTCGAATAACTGAATTCTCTGCCGTATCCTCCAATCATGAGATGAAAATCCATTTGCCTAATTTCTTGCATATGTGGCTCGTTGCGAGTACAGTTGTCTGACACGAATAATGACGGATTATGATGATGACGACACTAAAAGGCTGTCGACAGGGGACCGAAGTTAGCGTCGCGTTATCTGCCATGAGATAACGTTCTGCACAATTCCGCTATGCCACGTAATAAGTAAGCAAGAGAGGAGAATTACGTATTTATGTGCCGTCTTCTTAATCGCATCACTCGCCTACATACTCAGAAAGTTACATGGTTAAAACCGAAAGGAGAATTGCCTTACACGACATTCATGATGGTGGAGGCATAACAGTCACATAGTCTTCGTCGAATGCAAGTGTTCTACGTTTTACCAATCGGTTTACACAAGAGCTACATCTTGCTATATTAGTTGGTTATGGTCGCTGTGTTCTGATTAACTTTTGTGTGAAATCAATTTGCTAGTATGTATACAATCTATATTCGAAACAAATGTTATTGATATCTCCTCCTGTTTCTCCATCATATTCACAATAAGGACTATCTCGAACGTGTGTTCAATGAAGATGGCTGGGAAATGATCAATTATTATATCTAATGCCAACTACAGAACTGTTACGTGCTTTTTCTATGTAGGACCAGGCCTTCGAGGAAATAATACTACTGAAGGTTTATACAACGTTATGCCCTCAAAGTGATCACCACAATTCTAATAAGCAGATATCATCGGGTTCTTCCTCTTTGTTACAGACATTATCTTACATTATAAGAGAGCTTCCGAAAAGCGTCCAGTCATATCCAATCTATCATTTCACATTTTTATGATATGCAAAGCACATTTCACAACGATTAAGGTCATATGTAGACAGCTAAGACAGCTAAGAGTGGAGGCCACTGACTGCTTCAAAATGGTTCAAATGGCTCTGAGCACTATGCGACTTAACTTCTGAGGTCATCAGTCGCCTAGAACTTAGAACTAATTAAACCTAACTAATCTAAGGACATCACACACATCCATGCCCGAGGCAGGATTCGAACCTGCGACCGTAGCGGTCGCTCGGTTCCAGACTGTAGCGCCTAGAACCGCACGGCCACTCCGGCCGGCCACTGACTGCTTTCAAAAAAAAAAAAAAAAATTGCAGAGGAGACCGCCGATTGATAGTTAAAGAAAAGAGGCTCTAACGTAGGCCGGTTCCTTGTTATTCTCAGAAGGGGGAAGACAGACAATTAGATGGATATTTTTATGCAGCCCTTGAGGGGAAAAATAACAACATAAAAATTATACTATTGGCTAGCGCCAAGCTAGCCTTTTCTCATTGGTGGCGACGTTTCACAGGACGACTCTGAGCAGAGAAAGCAAGTTCTATTAGTTAAACATTCGTAGAGCCAGTCAGAAATGTTTGAACACATTCCCTATGAGAAAACATTCCGTATGATCGTGTCCTGGTTGGTAGGCAACGGCGTGGTTGGAAGTCTAGGAAGATGGAATCTATGTGTTTACCTGCATCTCCTGTTTGCAAGATGTGTATGAAAAAA
Organism: Schistocerca nitens; assembly: GCF_023898315.1. Lineage (NCBI taxonomy): Eukaryota > Metazoa > Arthropoda > Insecta > Orthoptera > Acrididae > Schistocerca > Schistocerca nitens. Next base: position 714,768,547 of record NC_064617.1, on the reverse strand, counting down.
GCTGGAAGAACAGAAAGAAGTGAACAAAAAAAAAAGTGACTAACGATAACAAGTAATACTATTCATAGTAGTAAGTTAAAGCATGGGAGCTGTTTATGACCCTGGCAAATAATATTGTGAGAGATTAAATCATATTATTACAGCGACATCTGAAGATGCTTTAGAATAAAGCGAAACGCGTCTGGTCTTAATAAGACTTTAATTACAGTCACAAAAGATGATATTTAACCCATACAACTTGTAACAAATTTGTATCTCACAGGAGTAGTTTTTCTTGGATTCGTATTGATTTTTTGAAAGACACTTGTTTTCCTCCGCACAAGACACGAATGAGAGATATCCGTATGAGCACACACGATACTGAAAAATAATTAAAGCTACTTAAAGTGATCAAGACACCAGGACTTGACGGAATGCTAGTTGGATTTTACACTGAATACGCCGCGGATTAAATTCATTTCGTAGCTCATTTATTGAGAATATCTTGTGCTGCGAACAGTGTGACTAGAAAAGAGTGCAGGTCATGCGCGCTTACAAAAGAATGAAAGTCGGATTTACAGAATTACGGAACAATGTCGCTGACGTCTTGCAGGTTCTTGAGCCTAATGTAAGATAAAACGTTAAGACGTTCTTGGAGGAAAACAAGTGTCTTTCAGAAAATCAATACGAATCTAAGAAAAACTACTCCTGTGAGATACAAATTTGTTACAAGTTGTATAGGTTAAATATCATCTTTTGCGACTGTAATTAAAGTCTTATTAAGACCAGACGCGTTTCGCTTTATTCTAAAGCATCTTCAGATGTCGCTGTAATAATATGATTTAATCTCTCACAATATTATTTGCCAGGGTCATGAACAGCTCCCATGCTTCAACTTACTACTATGAATAATATTACTTGTTATCGTTAGTCACTTTTTTTTTGTTCACGTCATTCTTTCTGTTCTTCCAGCTTTTTTCGTACACATCTTGCAAACAGCAGATGCAGGTAAACAGATAAATTCCATTTTCCTACACTTCCAACCACGCCGTTGCCTACCAACTAGGACACGATCATACGGAATGTTTTCTCATAGGGAATGTGTTCAAACATTTCTGGTTGGCTCTATGAAAATTTAACTAACAGAACTTGTTTTCTCTGATGAGAGTCGCCCTGTGAAACGTTGTCACAAAAGAAAAAAGGCTACCTTGGTGCTAACCAATGAGCGGTTCTCGGCGCTTCAGTCTGGAACCACGCGACCGCTACGGTCGCAGGTTCGAATCCTGCCTCGGGCATGGATGTTTGTGCTGTCCTTAGGTTAGTTAGGTTTAGGTGTTCGAAGTTCTAGGGGATTGATGACCTCAGATGTTAAGTCCCATAGTGCTCAGAGCCATTTTAAACATTTTTCAATACTAGACCTCTCTGTGATGCACAATGCCTCGTGTTGACCAATGTATGACGCTCTCACAACGACTAAACGATCCGATCACGAAACACGCCGCTGTTCTATCTCTTTTGTGAGTCCTACATTCCAAAGGTTCCAGACAGTAGTCAATGATCGATCGAACAAGCGCCTAGCAAATCACTTCTTTAGTGGATAAGTTACATTTCCTTAAGGTTCTTCCCATGAATCTCAGTCTGATATCTGCTTCTTCTACTGTTTGTTTATCTGGTCATTCCACTTAAGTTCGTCCTGGATAGTTACTCCTAGATATGCTACAGTGGTTACTATTTCCAACAGTTGGTCACCAATAGTGTAGTTGTACAGTAGCACGTTTGTTTTCCTATGTACCCGCAATATGTTATATTTATTTACCTTCAGTTTAAACTGCCAGAGCCTGTACCATTCATCATTCACAGACCACAACCACCGTCAGTCAACCGTCAGGGGTCTCTGAACGTTTACGTTACGTTAATTTACAGAGCTCAATAAAAAATTTCTTCTACCTCATTTACTTAATTATGACAGTAAAAGGTAACGAGGCTCTCGACAAAGCAGATCTCAATTCCTCAGTGTTAGTGGCCGTCAGCTAAAACACGGCAGCGATGAGTTCGCCATAACTTCGCGTCAGTATAGAAGTACGATGTCACGTTTTCACGAACTCGTAAACGCTACCTGAAACAATATGTTGTGTGAAATTGTGAAGTAATACTGATATAAATACAATGAAATACGAATTTGTAGTTGCTTACCTAACGTTGCACAGCTGGGAAAGACGTCAGCGTTAACGTCAATATTTGTAGCACTACAAATGTTCCAATAAAAGACAACAAAAGAGAGAGAAAAAAAAAGAATTAGTCCATCTGTCGGCAGGTTCTACGAGAGTATCCTTGCGGTGCCGCAACTTGACTGCACAGATATTACTTTTAGCCGGTAAATAGGTAGCAAAATGCCTCTATGAACCTTGAACGTGAAACGAGAATATTTAAACAGCGGATCTCATATGCAAAGGCTGCTGAGCAGCCCCTACGAACGTTAGAGCTTTCAGTCTTGTATTTAACTCCTCCACCGTTTCGTGCTCTTAGACTTAATAGAACTGTAATAGGCAAAAAGATTGTGAGGAGCTGTCACGTTCGCAGCTGTTGTCTGTCTTCTTAGCTGTACGAGTGATGGAGCTGATGACAGGGTGTTAAAGTTGATGCGCATTCCATAAGTCTAATTAACATTTTCTACAAAAATGTATTGACGATTTACTAGTGCTATCGCTACTACAGAGAAAGGTAAACACTCAGACTTCAAAATAAAATAAAAGGATGAATATGTCTTCTGAGAGATAACGCAGAGACGCTAAATCGCAGCTTAAGGTAATGCCGAAGTACTGCCTCATTGAAGTACATAGCAGGTATGGAATTTAATTTTTCTTTGTCTTGTTACTCCTACCTGAAGCAATCTCTGGATAGCATATAAGTTGCCGCCATCCAAGACTAATATGGACGCACGCGGCGGCATGCCGTACAGTGGTTGCCAGACCCCCAGCGGCCGAAGAACATTCCAGCAGAGCTCGCCACCCAGGAATGCAGCAGGCAGGGTCGTGCATGCCGGCAACACGCACCGCAGCTCAGAGCTGAGGGAAGCGGCAGACGATTCATTTATGTGTGGCGTTACGGATCGGTTTTTGTGACACGAGCTTTTTATTAACTCTTACAGTTGTTCTCTGCGTTGTAGACCTTTTTTGCTTTTCACATCATTACAGGTAACAGGTTTCAACGGGAATAACCGTGCCAGCGCACGAGTTCGTGGCTAAAGACAACCACACCCTGAGGAAAGCAGTACAGAAACATATTGCATAATCTTAGTGAAGCTTGACATTTCCAGGGAGGAAACAGCAGTCTTAACGTAATTCAGTACGTAAAAATTTTATGTAAGTAACTTTTACTGCCTAGGACGCAATTTTTAGTATGCAATTAAACCACGATGACTTATTTCGGTTGTTTTTTACAACCACCTTCAGATCGCGAAAAACCGGTGAACACGCAAACACCAACATTATATGTTGTCATGCAATGAAATTCATTCGTTTTATGGGACGCCTAGACTTTAACAGTACACAATTAAATATTTCATCTCGCAAAATGACGATAATAAAGAAGGAAAATGGTCAGATGCATTGCTTCAAATGCCCATGATTTGCAGTGGTATAGCAGGTGTTACAGTGGGAAGAGTATATACAACGGTAACAAGAATTGTCAGTTGTTCCATAGCGTTTCTTACAAAGGAGTGATACAGTACGGCGTATAAATTGTCATCTTTCTACAATGTGCACAAATTGGACATTAAAAGTAAAATGCCTCAAGTCCAACCTGCACGGTAAGACTCGTATACATTTTATAAAGCTGACTATTTTATATGCTATGTTGGATCACTTCTTTCCATGGAACAGCTGACAGTTCTTGTTACCGTTGTATACAGGACGTTATAAAAGTGTACGGCAAAAATTGCAGGACATATTCCTCACATGTAGACGAAGAAATTATATGAACATCTGTCTGGAAACGCATTGTTTCTAAGTTACAACCAATTTTCTCCAACTCATTAATCATGGGGAACACACAAGAACAGAACGTTAGAACCATGGGGAACATGCACTCCGAGGCCCACGACAAAAAGACAGGCCGCGGCGCGTACGTCACGAAGGTGGTCCTGAACTCGCTCGCTCCCTCAGCTCAACAGACAAAATGCGTTTCCAAAGCTGTTAACTCGCAGCTGGGAGTGTAAATACTGACGAGAATTGAATCTTCCACTGGAATCTGCTATTGTGAAGTCTTACTGATTAACAGTACTACAGCAAAATTTAATTTAAGATCAATACTCGATGTAAATGGTATAACCGATTGTTCATAGCATTTAGTCTCTTCTGCTTAACAGTACTCATTACATGCTGGAAGTAGTGCCTTATGCAACTGATAATCAATTTAGTATTATTTTATTTTACTGTACGCCAGTACAGCCGTAACAAATTATACAGGGTGTTTCAAAAATGACCGGTATATTTGAAACGGCAATAAAAACTAAACGAGCAGCGATAGAAATACACCGTTTGTTGCAATATGCTTGGGACAACAGTACATTTTCAGGCAGACAAACTTTCGAAATTACAGTAGTTACAATTTTCAACAACAGATGGCGCTGCGGTCTGGGAAACTCTATAGTACGATATTTTCCACATATCCACCATGCGTAGCAATAATATGGCGTAGTCTCTGAATGAAATTACCCGAAACCTTTGACAACGTGTCTGGCTCTGAGCACTATGGGACTCAACTGCTGCGGTCATCAGTCCCCTAGAACTTAGAACTACTTAAACCTAACTAACCTAAGGACATCACACACATCCATGCCCGAGGCAGGATTCGAACCTGCGACCGTAGCAGTCGCACAGTTCGGGACTGCGCGCCTAGAACCGCGAGACCACCGCGGCCGGCACGTGTCTGGCGGAATGGCTTCACATGCAGATGAGATGTACTGCTTCAGCTGTTCAATTGTTTCTGGATTCTGGCGGTACACCTGGTCTTTCAAGTGTCCCCACAGAAAGAAGTCACAGGGGTTCATGTCTGGCGAATAGGGAGGCCAATCCACGCCGCCTCCTGTATGTTTTGGATAGCCCAAAGCAATCACACGATCATCGAAATATTCATTCAGGAAATTAAAGACGTCGGCCGTGCGATGTGGCCGGGCACCATCTTGCATAAACCACGAGGTGTTCGCAGTGTCGTCTAAGGCAGTTTGTACCGCCACAAATTCACGAAGAATGTCCAGATAGCGTGATGTAGTAATCGTTTCGGATCTAAAAAATGGGCCAATGATTCCTTTGGAATGAATGGCGGCCCAGACCAGTACTTTTTGAGGATGCAGGGACGATGGGACTGCAACATGGGGCTTTTCGGTTCCCCATATGCGCCAGTTCTGTTTATTGACGAAGCCGTCCAGGTAAAAATAAGCTTCGTCAGTAAACCAAATGCTGCCCACATGCATATCGCCGTCATCAATCCTGTGCACTATATCGTTAGTGAATGTCTCTCGTGCAGCAATGGTAGCGGCGCTGAGGGGTTGCCGCGTTTGAATTTTGTATGGATAGAGGTGTAAACTCTGGCGCATGAGACGATACGTGGACGTTGGCGTCATTTGGACCGCAGCTGCAACACGGCGAACGGAAACCCGAGGCCGCTGTTGGATCACCTGCTGCACTAGCTGCGCGTTGCCCTCTGTGGTTGCCGTACGCGGTCGCCCTACCTTTCCAGCACGTTCATCCGTCACGTTCCCAGTCCGTTGAAATTTTTCAAACAGATCCTTTATTGTATCGCTTTTCGGTCCTTTGGTTACATTGAACCTCTGTTGAAAACTTCGTCTTGTTGCAACAATACTGTGTTCTAGGCGGTGAAATTCCAACACCAGAAAAATCCTCTGTTCTAAGGAATAAACCATGTTGTCTACAGCACACTTGCACGTTGTGAACAGCACACGCTTACAGCAGAAAGACGACGTACAGAATGGCGCACCCACAGACTGCGTTGTCTTCTATATCTTTCACATCACTTGCAGCGCCATCTGTTGTTGAAAATTGTAACTACTGTAATTTCGAAAGTTTGTCCGCCTGAAAATGTACTGTTGTCCCAAGCATATTGCAACAAACGGTGTATTTCTATCGCTGCTCGTTTAGTTTTTATTGCCGTTTCAAATATACCGGTCATTTTTGAAACACCCTGTAAGTAGGACCATGGACTTCTCATCATTATAGGACAAATAACAGTAAGACTCCATAATAGCGGATTCCAGCAGAAGATTCAGTTTTCGTTTGTACGGACACGCCTAGTGACGAGTTAACAGTGTAGAAACGTAGTTTGTCTGCTGATTTGAGCGAGCTAGCGCAGGACTACCTTCGTGACGTACGCGCCGCGGCCTGTCTTTCCCGGAGGCCTCGCATGCACTCTTGGTGACGTCTAGTTGCGTTGTGCACCGCCAGTGTTTTGTTTTACACGTCCCTGTCGACATGTGACGTACGTAAGTCCTTGTTTACAGGTGACATCAACTGTTCCAGTGGTCAGTACGACCGTTGCAAGCACACAGGCTACTACGTAGAATTAATCACTGACTTGGCTGGTGCAATGACAGTGTACACAAGTGTAGAGATGGAAGATGCCCATCTGATGTATGATTTTAGCTGACGACAATGCCGATCCCGCTCAACGTTTGTACCGGGAGGGATTTCCAGGACGAAGGTGCCCTGACAGGAAAACGTTTGAAGCCATTTATCGTTGTCTTAGGGAACCTGGGCCACTTAAAGCCTGACACTGGCGGACAAGGGAGGCCTTGAAGGACCAGGACACCGCAACTGGAGGCGGCAGTCCTTCATGCAGTTGACGACGACCCTAACGTAAATGCAAGGCGTGTAATTGCAACACTGGATGTTGAACACACGACTGTCTGGCGAGTGTTACACGAGGACCAGCTGTATCCATACCACTTACAGTGTGTGCAGGCACTGTCAGCAGCTGATTTTCCTGTACAGATACTCTTCTGCAAATGATTTATTCAACAAAATCTGAACCCTGATTTCAGTGAAAAGCTGCTGTTCACAAATGAGGCGTCGTTTCAACCTGATCAGATTGTAAATTTTCACAATCAGCATGTATGGACAGACGTCGATCTTCACGCAACTACTGAACCAAGTGATCAACAAAGATTTTGTGTCAATATTTGGGCCGACATTTTTGGTGACTACTTGGTAGCGCTTCATTTCCTTCCACCTAGGCTCAACGGACAAAGTTATCATAATTTTGTAGAGAATCTTCTACTTGATCTGTTAGCAGATGTGGCTTTAGCTGTGCGACTAAACATCTACTTCATGCGCGCCTCGTCATTTTAGTGCTAATGTCCGTCAGCTTCTAATTGATAGATTCGGTGACAAACGTGTAGATAGAGACGGATCAACTGCCTGGCCTCCACGCTCTTCGGATCTAAATTCACTGGACCTTTATTTGCGGGGGTATTTGAAAGCTCTTGTGTACGGAACCCCAGTACAAGATGTTCATAGTCTCCGTGCCCGTATTATGGAAGGTTGCGAAACCATACGCACCACTCCAGTGATACATCAGCGCATCCGAGATTCACTGCGACGGCCAGTTGATGCATCTGTCAAAGTCCACAGAGAGCATATCGAAAATCTCCTGTGGGAAAGAATTGCATATGGTATGCTGTCACATTCCGTTCGTGTGTGTTTTCCATGATTAATGAGTTGGAGACAATGAGTTGTAATATGGAAACAAAATGTTTCCAGACCCACGTTCAAGGAATGTGTCCTGCAATTTGTGCCGTACATTTTTGTTACACCCTGTATACTGTACTCACTGTAATACCTGCTGTACAGCTGCAAATCATGGGCATGTGAAGCAATTTTTGCTGATGCAATTGGTCATTTTACTTGTTTATTACCTTCACCTTGTGAGAATGTGGTTTAGAATCTGGCTCGCTCACGACGAAAGTTTTAACTACATACTGTCAGAGCCTTGTTGGCCCATAATACGAATGCATGTCACTGCATGAATACAGCTAATGATGTTGTTTTTCAATGCATGTTCACAGTTTTATTACCATCTGCATGGTCTGAAGATGGTTGTAGAAAACAACCGTAATTAGTCATTGTACTTTCATTGTATACTAAAAATTACGGTCTAGGCAGTAAAAGTTTTTACATAAAAGTTTTTCATTTAATACATTGCCTATCTTTGACAGAGTCGACCGTTTACTAGTTGCAATGGACACAAAGGATCACTAGCTTTTTTTGTAGTGCTAAAGACATTTCATCGCATTCCCTAACAGTTTTTACTTGGTTTTTGTTAAGACTTTATTAAAATTAATTACATGCTGAAACATAATTCTTCCAGTCTTGAGCAGTATCTCATACATTTCACCATTCGCAATCTTTTCCTTTTTATCTTCATTTCGAATAAATTCTGCTGTTATTCTCGTGTGAGACGACATTTCGATTCTAATTTATCCTCTTCTTGTTTTATCTTCTTCTTGGTTCATGCAAATACCGTATGCACATTTGTTCCTACATTTAGTAGCATTTTTTGCCAGCCTTGTTATATACGCTATTCTACGGTTAACAACAAAGTTAGGCATTTTCCAACAGAATAAAATAAGATCTATCAGGTCTGAGGCGTCTCGTCACGGTCCGCGCGGCTCCCCCCCGTCGGAGGTTCGAGTCCTCCCTACTTTCATTCTGAAAACGTTTTGCCTGTTGCCTGTTAAACGGTTTGCACACTGACCCTGCATCCGAACGTTGAGCTTCGAGAGTGCCGAGTTTCTGACGTCATAGCGTGGAATAGCACGTTCGGGAGTCTTTACGAGCGTGCAGAGCGATAGCTAGCATGTCTGATGTTCTGATCGTCCTTCTGAGCGTTGACCAGTGAGATGGCACAACGCCACCTGCCATGACCCTTCAGCACAACACAGAGTTGTGAGGCGCCATCTTGGCATTCGGTTCAAGCCTATACGTATATATGCCGTTGCCGTATCTGAGCACCAGAAATTGAAAGTCACCCGAAAAACCGTTATTAACTGTATGATTCGTTGCAATAAAATAATGAGAGACATCATATTCGTGACAAAAGAATTATTTTAACTTATGAGATATGCCATTTGAAGGCAACGACGCATTGAGGATCCACCAAAAACGCATTGCTCTTGGTACAATTTGTTATAATTAAATTTCAGTTAGTAACATAGCTACGATTCAAGCTTTCAGCCAGCGGCGATTGGCCATCAACGATTTGTTGTCGGTTTAGAGTCACCGATACTGAATTATGAGCGTGAGAGGGCGGTGGTTCGCGCCTCGTCAGGTCTAAATTCTTTTCCCTAACATTAGCGTTTTAAATAGGTTCTGATGCTTTGTTATTAGTTTAATATAAGTATATATTATAATATTTTATGTTATGTAAATAAAAGTTCATTTTTTTTAGGAGTGAGTTTGTTCGATTGGCTTGATCTACAGGACAGCTTGCGCTACTTGTATAAAATTAATTTGCTACTTTTTCTTTTAAGTTTTGTAATTCACATGTTGTAAAGATTCTGCTACTGGGTAGGAACAGTGATCGAGTAAGAATGACCTTGGAGTTTTACTGAAATGTGGGAATGATGAAATAATGTTTATCTTACGTGGACAACTACTGCAAATTTTTATCGCACTATTTGTAATGGAATTTTTATAAGCGTGTGTCCTTATTTGTTGGAGATGGTACTTTCCTTTTTGTCTTACTACATGAACATGGATACTGAAGTTTTTATTTGTGTGTTTTACATACAGAACAACGTGACTAGCATATGGACAAGGGAGGAAATGTGCGTTTTAATAGAGCTAACGTGGGAATTTTACGCGCAACCGTTCAATAAACAGTGTGATTTATGAACTAGGAACACCCCGCAACTGTCGCTGGAGTGCGTTGCGATCGCGTATACCACGTTGGAGCCCACGTACCGTGTGCACAAGTCGCGTCGTTTCTGAGCATTCACCAGTTCATTGAACTCGGCGCACTCAACGTTGACGTTCGACAGCACGGCCCGTGTGCCGACGATCACATTCGCAGGGGCCAGTAGTTTTGTGAAGAAATGGGTTATGCCTCAAGACCAGACGGGGTAAATCTGAAAAAAAATTCAGAGGTTCTTCGGGGATATTTACTGAGAATTTTGGTGTAAGGGGCCCGTTATCTCCGGTGGTTCGCTACGTAGTGATTGTAATTCGTTTTATTTCTTACCTGCCTTTATCTCTGTATTACGGTTTTCAGTTCGAAGACGAGTTTGATATAGCTCTCCATGTTAGTCTGTCCTGTGAAGGTACCTTCCTCTCTGCATAGCTAGTGTAGCCTACGTTCATTTGAACGTGCTTATTGTAGTAAAGCCTTGGTCTTCCTCTGCAGTTTTTACCCCAAGATTTGCCTGAACTGCACTATGAATGTCTGCACAACAATACACGTGTCCACGGTATGAGCTATATGTCTTACTTGGGGAGAAAATAGCCTTCAAATTCATGGTATTTGCTTTTGACAACAGCTATGCCCAATATAGGCGCTGATGCTTGCATTCAGTATATCTTGCTTCTGTCTCGGCTTTGAACGTTAACGGTGTTATACAGCAGTATGTAAAGGCTTACTGACGATGAATTGTCTGATATTCATTCCGTGTACGGCGTTAATCAAATGTAATGCAAGGGAGGAGCGGCACAGCTACTGCGGCTGAGCTACTGCCACAGCAACGGAAATCACACCACTGTACTTTTGCATCTGTACGTTTGTTGCACTTCATTTCGTTGATTGCATATCACATGATTTCTCAGTGCTGTCAAGGTATTTTCAAAGAAACAAAGATAAAAGGGGTACATGGAAATACCGTGTGGCTGGGGTCTCCGGTCGGGTAGACCGTTCGCCTGGTGCAAGTCTTTCGAGTTGACGCCACTACAGCGACTTGCGTGTCGATGGGGATGAAATGATGATGATAAGGACAACACAACACCCAGTCCCCGAGCGGAGAAAATCTCCGACCCAGCCGGGAATCGAACCCGGGCTCTTAAGTATGACATTCAGTCGCGCTGACCACTCAGCTACCTGGGGCGGACATAAAACGAGTATTAATTAACATAAATCATAATTACGAGGGTCGGTCAAAAAGTAATGCCTCCCATTTTTTTTCTACTTAAAGAAATTAAGTTAAGTGAAAAATTTGAATTTGGCGCCATTCCTCAAACCTTCTTCTGCAATCCACTGCAGTAGTAACTTTCTGTGTCAACAGGTGGCAGCACAGCAGAAGTTTGTAAGATGGCCGACATCGATGTTCGTTTGAGACAGCGTTGTGTGATTGAATTCTTGAATGCAGAAGGTGAAACGCCCATACGCATTCATGAAAGACTGAAGAAGGTGTATGGTGTTGTGACAGTGGATGTCAGCACTGTTAGACGATGGGTTCGTCGTTGTAAGGAAGCTGAAGGGCAAACACCGTTGACTGACGAAAAGCGGAGCGGCAGGCCGGTGAGTGCAGTGACTCCACACAACATTCAGCAAGTTGATGACATCATTCGTGGTGACCGTCGGGTGACTGCAGATGAAGTGTGTCGCATTATTTCTCTTAGTAAAGGCAGTGTGATCACGATTATTAAACAACTGGGGTACTCAAAAGTTTGTGCACGGTGGGTTCCAAGAATGTTAACCGGTCAGAATAAAGAGGCAAGGAAAACAATAGCCTCCCAACACTTGCAGCGCTTCCGTTTGGAGGGAGATGAGTTTCTGAAAAAAATTGTGACCGGGGACGAAACATGGGTGCATTTTTTTGAACCCGAATCAAAGAGGCAGTCAATGGAGTGGCGTCACACAAGCTCGCCGAGGAAGAAAAAATTCAAAACTGTGCGATCGGCAGGGAAAGTTATGGCAACAGTTTTCTGGGATACAGAGGGTGTGATTCTGGTTGATTTTTTGGAGCAGGGATGCACAATAAATTCTGTTCAATACGTCACAACCCTCAAAAAACTTAAAGCACGTCTTCAGCGAGTTCGCCCAACAAAATCAATGGCAGATGTTCTTCTTCTGCATGACAATGCAAGACCACACACCAGTCGTCACACCTCTGACGAGATTGTCAAAATTGGATGGGAAGTTTTGCCTCATCCCCCATACAGCCCTGACCTGGCACCATCAGACTTCCATCTGTTCGGGCCACTAAAAGAAGCTCATCGTGGGATTCATTTTGAAGATGAGGAGGCCGTCAAAACATCCGTGCGTCAATGGCTTAGGAAGCAGAGCTGTGATTTTTACCGTGCTGGGATACATGCCCTTGTTCAAAGATGGACCAAAACTGTAGAGATGGGCGGAGATTACATTGAAAAATGGCAAAATGATCCTCAATGTTGTGGTTTTCAACCTATGTAATTGCATTTAAATTTCCTGACAATTAAACGTAGAAAAAAAATAGGAGGCATTACTTTTTGACTGACCCTCGTATATTAATCACCACGGATACTAATTATCAAAAGATATAGAAAATACCCCTGAACAATTTTGGAATTTTTTTCGGAGGAGTTCGGGATCACGCTCGAACCCTTTGGGACCTGGCGGAACTTCTGTGTCCCACTTAAAAAAAGGGCATAAAATATTCTCTATCGTTAGAAACCTAGCGGGGCTGCGACATAGCGTTTATTCTTAATCAAATGGCTCCAAGCACTATGGGACTTAACATCTGAGGTCATCAGTCCCCTAGACAGAACTACTTAAACCTAACTAACCTATGGACATGGATTCGAACCTGCGACCGCAGCAGCAGCGCGGTTCCGGACTGAAGCGCCTAGAACCGCTCGGCTACAGCGGCCGGCGTTTATTCTTAGTTTGGTACATTATTAACATACAACAGAGCTTTTACAGATGTACTATCTGTGGATCTAGAACAGTTTGAATCTCAGTGTATGCAATCTTCTCACTGTTCGTTTGCCGTCGGAAGATGGTTATTCTGTGCTTGATTTCGAGTGCTTACTGTGATAATCTGGTCTACATACACACTCAGAAAAAAATTAGTACAGTTGGGAAGTTGACGGCGATTTTGATCCGATGTCGGCAAATGCCTGCAGGGGGGTAGTAAATTTGCTGATAATAGTTTCAGCGTTGTACACCAACAGATAGCGTAGTGGCATAGCTACCGCAGTGCCGTTGTGTCTGTCCTTTACTAGGGAATACTCACTACCAAAATTCCAAGTGTGGTGCAAACGTGAAGCAGGAAACCATGCCATGGAGACGCACTCGCGCCTCCTGCAACCAACTGAGCTAGTTCAAAAGGCGTCATGTTGTGACCATCCGAATGGCGGGATAGTCCTTTCATAGAATTGCCACACGAATTGAACATGCTGCGTCAGTTTTGCAATGATGCTGGTATCAGTGGTCACGTGAACATTCACACACATGTAGAACGATGTACTGGACTATCCATGTAGTAGCAGACGTACTCGAAGATCGTTGTATTATAAGGACAGCAGTAGCAGATCGTGCAGCTACCGTAGCACAGATAAGAAGGCTTGTGACATTTCAACACAAACTGTTGTGAACCGGCTATTAGCAGTGTGACTAAGGGCACGCGCACCTCTAGCCTGTCTTCTACTCACGCCGCAGCAGCGACGCGCACGGATCCAATGGTGAGGTCAGAGGATCACCTGGAAGATGGCATGGTGCACCGCGGTCTTCCTCGACGAAAGCTGATTCTACCTGTACACAAGTGCGGTAGTTTGCGTGTACGACATAGACCTGGCGAACGCTGATTCGTAGAGTGCATTCATCCAAGATACACTAACCCCACCGCAGGCCTTATGGTCTGCGATGAGATAAACTACAACTCTCGTTCACCTTTGATGTTTCTGGAGGGGATGCTAACCACCCCTCGGTAAAGGCAGAATGTTGTCAGACCCGTTCTTCTGCCGTTCTTCCAAAAGGAAGGTGATCCACCAGGGTAGTGCTCGCACCACACACAGCCCGTGAAACTAAACGTGCTCTGCAAGACGTGCAGCAACTTCCCTGACCAGCACAGCCTCCGGACTTGTCTCTGATCGTGCACGTGTGGGCTATGATGGGGCGAGAAGTGACTCGCGGGACTCGTCAGTCAACTTTTACAGAACTACATTAACAGGTCGAGCAGGAGTCGCAAACAGTATTCACCATCTGTACTATCGACTGCATGCCAGAGTTAGCGCCTGCATTGCCACCTGTGAAGGCTACACCACGTACTAATATAGCTGTTTCAGCATGAGTCGATACCTGGTACCTCATAACCGCCTGTGCTATTGATCTGTAAATGTAATCATTTCATGTATGCCATATGCACTGTTGCAACAACAAATCTTGAGTTAACTAAAAACCTCTAAAAGGGTGTACTATTTTTTTCCCGCACTGTATTGTTCCCTAGTTTCGTGGCAAGGTTATTTATGCCAATAACTGTTTAGAATCACAAAATATTGAATTTCTTTTTTAGAAAATTTTCGTATAAAATATTCTGTTCTATGGCTTCATGTTCTTGCATAACAGGCCAATTCAGGAAATTGGAAGATAGGGCAATAATAGAATACTCAAGGAGTATTTCAGATCTGATACTGATACTCCAAATGAGGAAAATAGTGCTTCTGAAACAAAATATGAATTTGAATGATTCGAACACAACAATTTACAGGCCAAACAAACGGAAAATGACACCGCGCCATGTGTCGTCAACAAGAAAGCATTTCCACTTATTCTCTAGAAACTGAAGCAATTCAATTTGAAGATACCAGTGATAACATGAAATATCTACCAGTTCTCTACAGAACAGAAGAAGGAAGAAGGGATTTTCACTTTCAATGAAATTAGAAACCAAAATCTTGGCGATCTAGGCCAGATTTTATTGTTAATCGTAGAAAATGTGAAAACAATATAAAATCAAGAACCCATTCAAAGTGTTCCCAATGTAATGTGTCTTTATGTGTCAGTGAGAGAGAAAATTGTTTTTATCAAAGCAGTCTCATGGAGTAATGTTTGTCAATGATAGTGTAGCATTATGCCCTCTTCTTTAAATAAATAAATAAATAAATAAAGAGAGAAAGACAGAGAGAAACGAAACACCAAACATGATCTATTTTCCACATTTTCTTTCTACTAAAGCAATTTCCTACATACTATAATGATATAAAAATATTGAGAATTCTCAACATCAAAGAAAAAAAAAGGCTTAAGTAGGAACTGGTAAGTACTATCTTTGTCTGTCCAGTTCTCGATTTCCAGCCACTCTCTACACTGAAACATCACTGTCGACAAACGCTCTTTTTCTTTCTTCCCCCCCCCCCCCCCCCAAATATAACTGTGCAGCCGATGCAGCTCTAAAAGTCACACGGTTTCGATTTACTGCAGTTAAAAAACCATCTTCACCATCCACCACCAGACTGAATAGAGGGACAGCGGAATCTACATAAGAATTAGAGACATAATGATTTGTATCTTGGTGGAAAATCAGTACACGACCCAAGCTGAAGGCCTAGAGACCTTTCCAGCCTGTCAGAAGCAGAAACATCAGGTCTCATGCAGAAAAAAGACATTTTCGTTAGTAATTCCATCAGTTTGGTAAATTTAGTAATAAAGGTGGGCATTATGGTCTCTTTTTAGCAAGGAAAGAGGGTAGACAATGTTCCCATGGGCCTGCGGTTGCTTCCTGGGAGTCGCCAACAACACGTGATATTTGACTAGTCATGTCAGACATTCGTATAACGGCGTCAGGGTCCATTACACGGTAGGCGCTGCGGATGAAGAGGCTCGCTACTAAATCTTCAGGAAGCGTCTTCCGCTGTGCCGTTGCTGCGTGCCGCGTCTGATGAATACGCATGCCGCCATCTGTCTTGCCATGCACGTGTTCGCCATCAGATTGGCCACGCGTCACTGCTCACAGATGAATATGCCCTACGTGCGTAGTTGCGTGCTTCGCAAGTTCTCTACCTCAGCAATACTAAATCAGAAATACACAAGAAGGCTATTAAAATTAAAATCCTTTAATATCAAAATACCAACAAACATCACCAATAGCATTAGCGTCAGGCATGAAAACATTTTAGGTTTTGTTTCAGTTTCAAAATGTTTTGTGTAACAGTCTAATCTCAATCTTCCATTCTTCTTTCTTCCTTAGTTTCGCTCGTGTTTCAGCAAAATTTTTGTACTTCGATTCCTTCCTTGCTAGCCTTGTATTTATCACATTTGTTGTTTTATTATTTCCTTATTTGCGTTAAATATTTTTGTATCCAGTCAGATATTTTATCTTTCGT
The DNA here is from genome assembly GCF_023898315.1 of Schistocerca nitens. Classification (NCBI taxonomy): domain Eukaryota; kingdom Metazoa; phylum Arthropoda; class Insecta; order Orthoptera; family Acrididae; genus Schistocerca; species Schistocerca nitens. Next base: position 714,752,264 of record NC_064617.1, on the reverse strand, counting down.
ATCCAGTAATGCATATTCCGCCGCTTCTAAGAGATCTCATGTGAAAATAACAGAAGTTAGTCGTATACGAATTTGACGTACAGGCCTAATGCCAACACTGTGGAATTGAATGACTTGAGACTGAGCACTCAGACATGCTTAGCACAAAACTGTTTCCACTTCCAAGGGACTCTGTTGGAACAATTGGGTTGCTCAGATATGGCGTTCCCTCTTAGTCCACTTTTGGCTGAAATATTCATGGGTAATTTTGAACAACGTTTTTTTAATAAAGAACTTTTTAGAGGAAATATTAAATATTGGTTCAGGCATGGTGATGTGTTGTGTATGTGGACAAACACTACAACACAGCCCAACACATCTTTTCACAACCTACACTGTCAACATTTAAATATTCAGGTTACAATGGAGATTAGCAACAAATCCATAAACTTTTAAATCATCATATTGACACCAACACATAAAACATAATGCTTCAAAATTTGTAGAAGAACTACAAATGCACTCACAGTAATATAGTTCTGCTCACAACACCAAGCAGCTCACAAACATGCAGCTTTCCGCTCAGTGGTGCACCGTCTCATATCTGTTGCTATGCCCAAAGATTTCTAACCAGTGTAGGATTTAAAAAATTACTAACTCAGTCAATAACTGCAACCCTGCCCTGATTGACCACTTCTTGAACAGAAAATAAAAATTGAAGATTATACTTCTCTTCTATGGTCTCTCTGACCCTCTTTCCACCGTCTGCAAGAAGTGCCTTACGATATCATACCTGGGGCAGGTATCCCAAAGTGTAGCAAAAGTACTGAAATTCTAGGACTATTATAGGATTTCCTACTATGTTATGAACACCACGACCCATTATATTTTCAATAGCAAAGATAAGACCCAATTACTAACTAAAAGTGGAGCATACAGATTACTTGTCCAGGTTATGACAAGTTTTATGTTGATAAATCAGGTACAGACATAGCATCTGGGTTGGATGAACTCCACATTTTCTGAGTATGTACTGATTGAGGACCACAACTCCGGCCACAGAGCCATGTCCTCCACTTAGCAAACAAGGCCAAAAACTCAGCTTGTTGGAAGCTCAGGATCTGGCCCATACTCCTGATTTAATAGTAAATGACCAAACAGAGCTCAATACTCCCTAATTTCACTTAATCCTCTATTTTCCACCACTTCTCGGACTCTGTTCCTTTCTGTTCCTCCATTTTCCTGCATCTATTTATTTTTGTTTTATTGTGATTACCTATGTACGCCATATATTCTGTTGTTGCCAAGGTCAGCTCTATCTTCTACCGTGTTTCTGTATCACTTTCGATATGTAATACCTCTTCGAGCTATTCTTTAGTAGTCTTCACAAGTACTAAAATTTATTTTATTGGGATTGTTAATTTAATTTAAATTGATATACAGGCATTGTTTTTAGAGTTTAATGTTGGTGTTTCTCCTTGTTTGCTCTCCTTATATTTATTTATTGTTCAGTTCAGCTTTTTACCTTTTTAATTGTATTACTGGTGCATTATCAAAGAGACATTTGCTGCGTGGTTGTGCCTCAATCCAGATGAGTAACATCTTTTCCATTGTAGTTTGTAAATGTCGTAGCTTCTCTGACGTTGATAGCTGAAGTCTGATGATGGCGTTGTAAGCAGAAAATCCATTAAGCAAATAAATTAGTGCTGTTGAACATACAATATGGAGATTTTTATTTATTAGTATACGAATTTCCTGTAGATTGTTCCATCACAAAAAAGACTAATGTTTTTAGAGCTTTATTTTCGAGTCGTCACTAGATGTTGAACTGTCGAAGTTCAGATATAAAAAAGTAACACGTTTCATTGTATGTTTTTCAGTAACTTATTGCGTGCTTTCTCTTACTCTGAAAGACATTCTTATCATTGGCAACAGAGTTGCCTGTGTGAGACCTCCCCGCTCGCTCTCTGAACGTGCCAGTACCTTCTGTGGGTTTCATCAACGGCAAGTCGACATGCTTCCGTTCCAGTAACGTTGGCAGAATTGGGAAGCCATGTTATGAATCAAGTTGAATAAACACATCTGAAATTCTTGAGAAGGCTTGGCACCATGGCGGCTTTTCAGGGGGTGCCACAGTACATAGCATTACCCCAGCGTCAAGATAGTAATTCAGTGGAATGAAGGAAAGTGGGTATTGGCTGAAGTGTAAGCAGATCTGCATTTCGCCATATCACGAGCGCGTAATGACTGTGTCTGTCGTCGGGGTGTTTTGCATCTATTCAGTACCAGAGTCAACAGTCACACTGTCAAAAGCCGTGCTTGGCTGCGAGACTAGACTTTCGGTGTTCTATCAGCTGGACTACATAGACGCTACTAGCGTCAAATTTAAAGTGGCACGTGGCTACGCCATTGGAAGAGATAACTTGTGCTGTGCTTTGTGTATCCATTATTATGAAAACAGATTTATAATCACTTATGTCCAACAAAAGAGCTCATGTTAGTGTACAGCGAATACATTTGCTTTGTTTGAAATAAGCGGTAGCTGTATTGTTGATTTATCACTGTATTCTTCCAGGAATTCATTTAATGTGTACAATACTAATATGATTCTTGTACCTCCCTACCAGATTAAGACAGTATGCCCGACCGTGAATCGAAACTACGAACCTTTCGTGGACATTTTCTCTACCGAATGAGCTGTCCAAGCACTAATTGTACTCCCCCCCCCCCCCCCTCTTCCTATCCCACGCCCTCATAGCTTTATTTTCGCTAGCTCCTCTCATCACCTTCCTGCATACTATGTGGGACTAGCAACCCTGGAAGAAAAGATAATACGGAAAGTTGTGAGAGCGGCGCAGAAGTCGTACATAGTTAGCTCCGTCGATAGAGTTGTTGTCTGTGAAAGACAAAGGTTTTCGGTTCTAATGCTGGTCAGAACATAGTTTTAATCTGTCAGTAATTTTCACACCACCGCGCACTCCATTCCAGAGCGAAAATTCATTCTGGAAATTATTCTTGTGTTTGAGTATGTGCTGTTGCAGCGACAGATTTAAGTTTCTAAAGAACATCTTTTGATTCTGAAGGCGCTGGAAATATGTGATTTACCACATTGAAAAATAATGCAATTCAAAATCAAATTAATGTTTTGTATGTTTTTAATCTTGAAGCTGTTGCTGTAACTTTCCAGTTATTCCTTTAAAAAGGAGAAATTTTCAATGACTCGCTCTATACATTGTCATGCTTAATAGAAATCCCAAGATCCGTAAAAGTGTTGAAACGTTTTGTGGTCAAATGTACATTCCTGAGCAGTCGATTTTGAGACATCTAGCTATAAAAGCACAACATAGCCTTTTATCTTTTTGGGGATGAGTCACGTCGCGTAATGGTGGTCTCAATCAGACAACTGAAGCGTTGGGGTGCTATGCTGATCCACAATAACAGAACCGCCTTGGTCAGAACTCCTGAAGATTGATCAGAGCAGGATCCAAGACGTGTAAAAACTCTCTCTGTGGTGTTCTAGAGGCACTGAAGTGCTTAGATGATGGCGATTGGAAGCATCTTTATGTTCTGGCTAGATCCCTCGAATCAGAGTTTAGAGGCGATGGGGTGGTGCATTGTCTTGATCTAGAAACAGAGCGCTTATAGGAGAACAAACGGATGAATATGATTGTACAGGGCGTTCACCAGTTGAAGCCGATGGTAGACGTATCAGGAGACGTAAACTTCCTCGTCACCTCCGCCCTCCCCCTCTTCGCCAGACGTTACAATAGTTCCATTGCCTGCGGGAAAGGTGTCATATCGGCAGCCTCGTTGTGTTTTCGTTGTTGGTGTAACTGCACTCTGCAGACTGCAGTTGGAGTATGCTCTACATTCAGGTGACCTGCTTCCATATTTCCAGCGTCCAGTAGCGCTTTTTCTGCGCTTATACTGTTTTCTTCACTCTGCAACGTTTGGTGAACGGAGGCACGCCTGCGGGGCAGTAGCTTTGTCCCACGCTGAGAAGCTCGTTTTGGCTGTTCGCCGGTTGTTTTCAGCATGAAATCGGAGAGCGATTTTCAGTTATGTGTCCGATTTATCAGCTATTACCCAAGGGATTTCACTCTAGCGATGACTATTTTCCCGTAACCGAAGGTACTTAAGGTGGATACACGAATAAGCCGAAACATTACGACTATTGCCCGCAACAAAACTGAACGCCGCCTAGTGGGGTAGTGGGCAGGTGACGCAGTAAGAAAAGTATACAAGCGGAACAAAGATAAATGAGCAATCATTTTGGTGACGAAAGGCGTGAAAGTTGGGATCTCCCCTGACAATAGCGACTTTTGTCCATTTGCTACTTTAGATAGCTTATATGGAAAGTGGTTGAAGGATGGACGGTGAAACCACGAGTAAGGGACAAGGTGTTGGTCATCAAAGCCTCGTCAAGGATGAAAACCCGAGGATTGCCCACTCTGTAAAAGATAGGCAGGGATCTGTGGCAGACCTGACAACAAGTGCTGATAAACGCACAAGCGTTTCGAAACACAACGTTCAGCTCACAATGCTCACAATGGCTCTCTGTACCAGACGACCCCTACATGTTCCCACCTTGAGCCAACAACATCGCCAATTACGATTGCAGTGGGCACAAGATAATCGAAATTGGGATAGGAATCGATAGAAATGTGTCACCTGGTAGAATGTATCACGTTTCTTGTTACACCAAATCGATCTACATCTACATCTACATGGTTACTCTGCAATTCACACTTAAGTGCGTGGCAGAGGATTCATGGAACCATTTTCAAACTACTTCTCTACCATTCCACTCTCGAGTGGCGCGTGGAAAAAAGGAACATCCAAATCTTTCCGTTAGAGCTCTGATTTCTCTTATTTTGTTATGATGGTCATTTCTCCCTACGTAGGTGCGTGTCAATAAGATATTTTCGAATTCGGAAGAGAAATTTCGTAAACAGATCTCGCTGCGAAGAAAACCGCCTTTGTTTCAGTGACTGCCATCCCAACTCGCGTATCATATCAGTGACATTCTCACCCCTATTGCGAGATAACACGAAACGAGCTGCCCTTCTTTGCACTTTTTCGATGTCCTCCGTCAATCCTACCTGGTAGGGATCCCACACCGCGCAGAAGTATTCCAGCAGAGGACGGACAAGTGTACTGTAGGCTGTCTCTTTAGTGGGTTTGTCGCATCTTCAAAGTGTTCTGCCAACAAAGTGCAGTCTTTGTTTCGCCTTCCCCACAATATTATCTATGTGGTCTTTCCAATTTAACTTGCTCGTAATTGTAATTCCTAGGTATTTAGTCGAATTGACAGCCCTTAGATTTGTGCAATTTATCGTGTACCCAAAATTTATCGGATTTCTTTTAGTACCCATGTGGCTGACCTCGCACTTTCCTTTGTTTAGTGCCAATTGCCACTTTTCGCACCATACAGAAATTCTCTCTAGATGGTTTTGTAATTGGAATTGATCGTGTGATTTTACTAGACGGTAAATTACAGCGTCATGTGCAAACAATCTAAGGGGGGTGCTCAGATTATCACCTAGATCATTTATGTAAATCAGGAACAGCAGAGGGCCTATGACACTACCTTGCAGAACGCCAGATATCACTTCCGTTCTACTCGATGATTTACCGTCTATCATTACGAAATGTGATCTCTCTGAGAGGAAATCACGAATCCAGTCACACAACTGAGACACTACTCCATATGCACGCAATTTGATTGATAGTCGCTTGTGAGGAACGGTATCAGAAGTCTTCTGGGAAACTAGGAATATGGAATCGATCTGAGATCTCTTGTCGACAGCACTCATTACTTCATATTTTCTGAATCCGTGTTGGTTATGTATCAGTAAGACATTTTCTTCAAGGTGATTCATAATGTTTGAGTACAGTATATGCTCCAAAATCCTACTGCAAATGGAGGTCAGTGATATGCGTCTGTAATTCAATGGGTTACTCCTATTTCCTTTCTTCAATATTGGTGTGACCTGTGCTACTTTCCAGTGTTTAGGATCAGACCTTTCGTCAAGTGAGCGGCTGTATATGATTGCTAAGAAAGGCGCTATTGTGTCTGCATACTCTGTAGGAACCTGGTTGGTATACCATCTGGACCGGAAGACTTGCCTTTCTTAAGTGATTTGAGTTATTTTGCAACACCTAAGATACCTCCTTTTATGTCACTCATGTTAACAGCTGTTCTGGTTTAGAATTCTGAAACATTTACCTCGTCATTTTTCGTGAAGGAATTACAGAAAACTGTATTTAGTAACTCCGCTTTAGTGGCACCATCATCGGTAACATTTCCATCGCTAATGCGCAGTAACGGTATTGACTGTTTTTTTGCCATTGGTGTACTTCACATACGACCAGAATCTCTTTGGGTTTTGTACCATATTTTGAGACAATGTTTCATTGTGTACAGTATTAAAAGCCTCTCGCATTGACGTCCGCACTAAATTTCGAGCTTCCGTGAAACTTAGCCAGTCTTAGGGATTTTGCGTTCTTCTGAATGTGGCATGCTTTTTTCGTTGCTTCTACAACAGTGTTCTGACGTGTTATGTGTACCATGGTGGCTCAGTCCCGTCTCTTATTAACTTACGCGGTATGAATCTATCTATTGCTATCGATACCGTATGTTTGAATTTGAGCCATATCTGGTCTACACTTACATAATTAGCTTGGAAGGAATGGAGACTCTCTTAGGAATGTAATCGATAGTCATGTCAAGACAAGACGCCATCTAGGCCAACCGTTGCCAGAAACACGCACTGCGTCACGGATGCAGGCCAGTGGGGGCAGCATTATGCTATGGATAAGATTCACATGGGCGTCTAGGAATATCTGTGGGAGTAATCTAAGGCACCACGACAGCTGTGGACAACTGTTGAGGACCATCTGCATCCCTTCATTCTTCATGTCTTTCCCAACGGCGATGGCGTCTTCCAGTAGGCAGGATCGTGGTGCAGTGGTTTGAGGAGCACGACAGTGAGTTATGATCTTGGCTGACGTTTCAACTGCTCTGAACACAATGATACTGAACTAGGACACTCTAGGGCGCTCACAAACTAATGGCTGCTAATTTATAACTATGTGAACTGCGGGTGAACATCTGGTGCGACATAGCTACGGAAACCTAACAATGACTTGTCGAGCCCATGTCTACTGTCCAGTCCCATTAACGTGACCACAGCCTATGTTCGATGAACAATGTGCAATATCACTCACACATGGCAGGTGGCGGCACTAGCAGTGTAGGGTATAAAAGGCGTGTCAGGGAGACGCAGATAACAGTGCAATTGTCGTAATGCAGAAACGGAGCGTTTTATCGAACGTCCAAAAGGACAAAATCGTTGGCCTTTGGGCCATGGGTGGAAGCGTTTTCAAATTAGCTAAGCTTATAACGGTTGGTGTCTCGCCGTGGTTAAAGTATACCGCGCATGGCAAAATGGTGCTATCCAAAACCAGCACTGAGGCCACTGTGGTGCACCTCAGGCCAAAAATGACAGCGGTGAATAACGGTTGTGGAAATGTTACGGGCAAATAGACGTGCACATGTTGAGCAGCTGACCAACCACATGAAGCGAGAGGCTACCAACAGTGTCTCCTCAACGACCGTTCAGCGAACGTTGCTGTGTATGGGCAACCGCAGCAGGCGTGTGGTGCGTTCACCCATGATGAATGTTGTTCATTGGCGACGAAGGCTGCAATTTGCACGCCAATACTGAAACTGGACGTCCATTGAATGACCACAGGAGGCCTTTTGAGATGAATCGCATTTTACGCTCCATTGGGCAGATGGCCATTGGCTCGTACAGGACTGTGACAATCGTCGGGAGGGCCCAGGCTGGAGGATGGAGCCTTATGGTCTGGGTTACGTTTCTGTGGCATTCGCTGGGCAATCTCATCATTCTGAAAGGAAAACGAATCAACACAAGTATGTATCTGTCCCTGGGGACCCTGCAGATGGCTTTTCCTCGACACGATGACATCTACCAGCAGGACAAAACAACGTTTCTCACAGCTCGTAGTGTACGTGCTTGGTTCGAAAAGCACCAAGATGATTTAATGTACTGCCCTTGCATCAAACCACCTGGATTTCAAACCAATCGAGAATCTGTGCGACCACCTCCATCGGCTGTTCGTGCTATCGATCCTCAGGTGAAACCTCGCACTGGAATAGGCATGACTCCAGTCTCTCTCGGAATCTTCCAGAACCACATTGACCCACTTCCTGCAAGTCCGTGCTGCGAAAGGTGGTTATACAAGCTACTAACAGGTGTTTACGTTAATGTGAGTGGACCAACTTGGTATTAAGCAGACGGCGATAATGGTTTCGCACGTTAGTGTATTTGATACGGGAACCGTTGTAAAACACAGTGCTGCAAGACCTGGAATGCGCCATGTGACAGGCATCTCACCATCTCATCACCGCCAGATGCGCCGATAAGAGTGTATCGCCAGTCCTGCAGTCGCCAGCCACGCCGATTTCCTGAACGACTTCCCAGCAACGCGACTTTTCGAGCTGCTCCGTTAGACATTGTGACGAGAGCACTCCCTTCGCAATCCAGCAGTTATCTCTGATTCAGTTGCTCGTGAATGTAGCTGCTGCCCCGGTTGCGCCGCCAGCCGGTCTAGCGTGGTGTTTTACGCTGTTTGCGCGGCATCCAGTGAAGGGCCTGCCAGGCTGCGAGCTGAGGTGAGCCGAGGTCGGCGACCCCGCGTCGCGGCGGCGGAGCGTCTGTGATCTGCATGGCCCCGCGGCAACCAGACCGCGGCTGCCAGCAGATGCCTCCGTCCCCACAATTCCTGCAATTCTGCACGGCTGGCGTACGCCGGGGGATCGCCAAATTGCTCACCGCGATCACAAAAACAGCATGCGCAAGTGCCGCTACTTCCACTGTAAACTACACCTGGTAACGACTGCCATTGGCGTAGGAGGCGTTACAACTACCGTACAACGTTATTACCTCCTTTACAGAGTCGTTGCTCACGTGTCTGTCGAAAATCACCCATCACCCCTACTTCCTAGGGAACTTTCTAACTTTCTAACAATAAGCGATGTTATCTGCCTCATATGCTACCAGTTAGTTATTAACAGCAACGGAGTTCACAAGATCCAACATGAATAAAATAGCGTTAAAAAAGAAACTGTGTCAATCACTACATGTTCATAATTACATTTTCTCATCTTACAGGACCCATAAACATTGCATGTAATACGTATGTTTTTGGATAGGGTTCGCCTTTAGCAAAACACAATTTTTGTTTTTTAAACCCAAACATGTTACACTGCACTTGCTGCATCTTGAGTGGGCTTTACTTTTTCATCTGTTAAAGATAGAGGCTGTTCTTTACTGTTTGTCTGCATGTAACTATTAGTTTTTAAATCTTAATTACAGATACTTGAAAAAACACATAAATTATGAATTCACACTTTTTTACCACATGGCGTGGTTTTCCTGATGTGTTGTGTTTCTACAGTGACTGTTTTGTTCCACAGCTTTTGTCATCTGCAACAACTTACACCTTAAAGTAGATAAATTGTTTAAGCCAAAATTACAATTTGAAAATTGTCATCTGTATATCTGAAATTAATTAATTGTGTGTGTGTGTGTGTGTGTCTATTTACAGAAAAAAAATTCAGACACCTCTGAAAGATTCAGAACAAGCACCAAAAACACCTTCAACTGTTCCACTGTCAGCCATCTTGTTTTTACACCTTCAACTGTTCCACTGCCTGCCATGTTTGTTTTTACAGCTGGTAGACAGTGAAACAGTGACAGTGGCAACTCAGTGTATAGTGTTTGACAGTGATGAAGATGAGGAAAGAGAGAACGTAAGTGAAACATTATGTAAATAGACACACACACACACACACACACACACATATATATATATATATATATATATATATATATATATATATATATATAATTAATTTCACGCATAGAAATAACAATTTTCGAATCGTAATTTTGGCTTAAACAATTTCACTACTTTAAGGTGTAAGTGGTTGTAGAGGTCAAACTGTGCAACAAAAGAGTCACTGTAGAAACACAACACATCAGAAAAACTACACCATGTGGTAAAAAGGTATGAATTCATAATTTTTGTGTTTTTTCAAATATCTGTAATCACGGTTTAAAAACTAACAGATACATGTATACAGACAGTGAAGAACATTCTCTGTCTTTAACAGTCGAAAAATAAAAGCCCTCTGAAGATGGCTGCAACTGCAGTGGAACATGTTTGGATTAAAACACAAAATTATGTTTTGCTAAAGGTGCACCCTATCACAAATATACGCATTATTAAAGCATATACGGGAAAAAGAGCTTCAACCCCAAGATGATTATTGCTTGTAATAGTCTCATAAACTTCTCTTTTTAAATTAATACAACAAATTTAGTAAGTAAGTCGAAACTAATTTGTTAATGAACTTCATCAATGTAGTATTTTTTAGATAAAAACTAAATGAAAATTTTAGGTTGTTTCAAATATCTAGACCTAGTGGCACAGTTTCCACTTTTTTAAAGGAGCCTAAATTGCCCCCCTGATTTTTTAGTATAATGGAATCAAATCAGAAGGTAGCACAAAGAAGTAATCTACATCTACATGGATACTCTGCAAATCAGATTTAAGTGCCTGGCAGAGGGTTCATCGAACCACCTTCACAATTCTCTATTATTCCAAACTCGTATAGCGCGGAGAAAACGAACACCTGTATCTTTCCGTTCGAGCTCTGATTTCCCTTATTTTATCGTGGTCATCGTTTCTCCATATGTAGGTCGGTGTCAACAAAATATTTTCGCATTCGGAGGAGAAAGTTGGTGATTGGAATTTCGTGAGAAGATTCCGTCGCAACGAAAAACGCCTTTCTTTTAATGATGTATAGCCCAAATCCTGTATCATTTCTGTGACACTCTCTCCCATATTTCGCGATAAAACAAAACGTGCTGCCCTTCTTTGAACTTTTCCGATGTACTCCGTCAGTCCTATCTGGTAAGGATCCCTCATCGCGCAGCAGCATTGTAAAAGAGGACGGACAAGCGTAGTGTAGGCAGTCTCCTTAGTAGATCTGTTACATTTTCTAAGTGTCCTACCAATAAAATGCAGTCTTTGGTTAGCCTCCCCCACAACATTCTCGATGTGTTCCTTCCAATTTAAGTTGAAATTTGAAAAATAAGACGCACCCTGCGTTCCACGTTTCTCCTGCCTCTGTCTTTTAGGTTCTCATTACGATCACTTTTCTTATGCCATGTTACATAGCTGCAAGTGATACACCATTCCTTGGGTACAAACTGAGCAACAGGGCAGCTTTGTTCACGGCGCGGTCATAGGCACGTCGGAACGCAATAGCTCGTTTCCGGCATTCCGCTCCAAAGAGACCAGCGAGTTGTTTTAAACAGGTCACTGATATTTTGTCCTGTAATGCAAAGAAGACTTAACTCACTGTCAAGTTAACGTAAGTGTATAAAATGACAGCGTTGCAATGGATTGCTGTAACTATAGTTTTTATTTCAATAAGAGATTATTCATTCGATAATAGCATTTAAAACAGGCATCTGTAGTGGATCAACAAGGTTCACACGGGCTCAGGTCAGCTGCACTCATTGATTTCTGTACCAGCAATTCTAAGAAGTTTCCGTGCCAGTTTTTGGTAAGATCTGGGTTCATATCTCCGACCTCAATTTTTACTTTCTCCAAATCGTTTGAGGAGGATGCCGTAACGCTTCCCTTCCATGACCAATAGAGTTATTACTTCAGTTGTAATTATCTCGATATCGAAGATACGTCAAAAGGCTTTCATGTGATGTTGGTTATTTGACACATATCTTAATTTGCTACGAAGATGTATTTCGTCATCATCTGTTAGTGTTACATGATAATTTGTGAATGTGTTTCATACATCCCAAATACGCTCCAAAAGATGTTCAGCAAAGAGGGGAGAAATAAATTTATAGTCTTTTTCATGCAGTTTTTGTCAGTATTTAATATGTTGTACAGGCTCAGCGAGTCGTTAAAGAACCGCATCATAGATCTGCTATACGCTCTTGTGATGAAGATATATTCATAGCTAACCGGTCTCGGTCAGGCCATCATCTTCTAGTCTCCGATTAACGCTACGTCAAGTTTAAGCAAGGTGGAAACTGTATGGCAGATTAAAACTGTGTGTTGTATCAGGACTCAGGCTCGAAATCTTGCCTTTCGGTGGCAATGCTGTTACCGATTGAGCTATCCAAGCACAACTCTTGTACCAACCTCATAGTTTCACTTCCAAGAAGAGGGTTCCATGACGTCAAAACCACAGTGTCTTTACTTGCAGAGTCTGTCACACAAACGAACGTCTGTACTCATACATTTTGAACCAATATAATAGACAGCCATTGTACCTAAGAACAATTCTGTATTAAACGTCAAGGAAACTTCCTTAAAGTAAATATAGTGTTAACGCGTGACCTGAAGATGGTCATTTGATAGAAAACAGTTATCTGTAAATAAATTATCGTTGCAATAGCTTTTGGTGGTTCCGTGGTGTCGTTGTTTAAGTACTCCGAAACTATGAGACACTGTCTACAGAAAATAACCTTGAATTGGAGCAGAGGATTTGTAAAAGTTCAGACAATTTGAGTCTTTTTCGAAAACATTTCTGTCAGTACAAGACTGACTAGAATGTATTGCAAAATAGTTGCCGATATTCGCACAGCGATGTACTCCTAGGGGCTCAGACATTGAAACAAAAATGAACTAGACGTGGTTAGAAGAAAAGACGTGAGGTGGACGAAGACACTCCTCGAGTGGAGCCCAAGAAGAACCGTCAGCAAGGAACACATCCAGATCCCTGCCATAAGAACAAAGAGAAGACTCGCTGGCTTCAGTAAATCGACAGCCGATAATGAATGTAGTGACACTATTGAAAATGGAGCATAGTGTGTCACTTCGGTTGGAGTTCTTATCTGTCGTGACTACAGTGAACTCCAGACTATTTTCGGAAGTATTCCTATCGTTCCATAAGGACTATAATAGAGTGTAACGGTTCACCGTAGAGACGTTCCTGTCAGAGCTGAGAGAATGCATGGTGACGTCATCTTTCAGCGTTCTACAAATAACGGAACTCTGCGGCAGGGCGGGAGAGCTCTGTATTGTGTTGAACGTGGCGCAACGCCTCGCACTGGAGCTAACGTAGCGAAATCTGGGGCGTCGTATGAGGCTGGTACAGTCGGAGCGAGGAACGACAAATAGTTTTAACCACTGGGTTAACGGAAAGCGGAAGGTTAATATTCTCGATTTCCATGTCTTTATAGGTGGTCTAAGATAAAATGGACAAGCATGAAAAAAGAAACTAGAACCAGCTCGTCATACTCCATAATTGATTTGGAATCTCAGATAGGGGTGATCGGATATTGATTTAAATCTTTCTCGTACCAAATATGGAGTCTTTCTGTTCCGTTACTTGTGTGGCTGGGCTTTGTGATGCAGAAACGATTACCAAGTATGGAAGAACACTCCATACGAAGATAATATATACACCGTGTATGGTTTGACATTACCAGACCTACTGGCTGCTTAACATACAGTACCGCAGGTAATTATGAGTGCACGAAATATGATCATGAAGTGCGTACGTATTCACACGCCGAACACAGTAGGAGAATTATTCAGTTTCCCTCATCGAAATCGTATTTCTGTGGGGAGTGCTGGGCCAAATGGATTACTTTCGGAGAAACGGAGAAGTATTTAGTATCGGAGAGGAAAAGATCATCACGATATAACGTCCCGGGGATATATGGTCATTACAGAATGGGCAAGGGTGGGAAGGAAGGACGGAAGGAAATGAGAAAGATTAGGGTTTAACGCACCATCGACGGCCTGGTCATAACAGACGGAACATGGACTCGTACTGGGAAAGGAAATCGGCCGTTCCGTTCCGATGGAACCGTACCGGCATTCAAGTTAAATGAGTTAATGAAAACATGAAAATTCTAAATCTGGATGAGCGCAAAGAGATTTCAACTCGAATTCTCCGAATGGAAATCTAGTCGCTTAACCATTGCTCCACTTTAGTTAGTTTTGCAGCCTTTCGTGCAGTGTGACGGAAGGGAGGAACAGAAGGATTGGTTGAGGAACGTGTCCGTCGTGTTCTGAAAATGCCACAACAGTTTCTGCAGGCAATTACCGGTAATATGCGTAATAATTACACACTGTATCATGGAAATTGTAGGACAAAATTTGTCAATAATCAATAAGAAATATTTTTTTCTACGTTTTGTGTAGCTCACCTTTCTCGCTGTCTGCTGAGTCAGTGGAATAAATGAAAACGAGATAACGACAAGAAGTAACGATGCTTCTTTCTGGTGGTTGACACCAAGTGAGAGTCTTCATTCAACAGAAATGGTCAGAGAAGGTTTTCAGCACACTTCCGTATGGTGTTATCAGAGTGCTAAATGTTAAAACAATTTCGTAAGATGGCCTGATAACTGAAGAAAGAGTTTCTCACGTGGAAGGGAACGGATGAGTAGCACTTACTGTCGTGCAGACTGTGTTTAGACACCCATAAAATAGAAAATTTGATCCATCTACCAAACGAAATAATAAACATAACTTCTGAGTACACACTGCATTGTTTTTCATACAGTGACCTATACGACGCAGCTGAACGAAACATTTAATTTAAGCTTATAAATCCATTGTTAAAGATCTGAGATATATTCACATTTAAATTTGCGTATTTAGAAATGTGTGATTCCCTTTTTCAGCTTATTCATCAGTAAAAGCCATTTTCTGTGTGAATCTGTAAAATACTTAGGCTTCGTCCGTTCTAATACCAAGTTTGCTGAAGGAAGTTTATGGTCTGATGGATGCAATAAACTATGTTCGTTACTGGAGCGCAACTAGAATTTCATTTCAAGTTGTGCACCATCCGACTTCAGTAGAGTTTGCAACGGGTCCCATGCGCAGCCTCCCATTAATGAAGAAAGGTGCAAAATATTTTAAGTATGACTCCAATATGATTTGAATACAAAGAGAAATGAATTACATACTCCCGACGAAGTACAGGAAAAAGATGATGGCCGCAACAGGTTTAACTACTCAAGGCAGGCAACCCGCAATGTGTAGCAAAATTGAAGAAAAACAGTGCGTAATGGACTTGCCGAACGGGTAAACTAAAAACTGAGAGTGTTAACGAACAGCCGCGCTTAATGAGGCCTAGTTCGGTTCCTGAGGAACTAAGTTGGAATCGTAACAGGCATACTAAGCAGAAATACAAGAAAAGCTGTAAGCTGACTGGCTGCCGAACAAAGCACGCACTAACATGCAAATCTTCATATTATAACGACAAAACAACGACATCTGTATAAAATAGATTGAGGGCTCAGTTTCGCTTAGAGGACTTCCACAGCCGATTCGAACTTCACTGACTAATAGCCACAGTTTTGTGACACTGAAAATGATATGTCCTCTCTCGGGAACATCGCCCCTGAGGCAGTCTGTGCGGGAGGGGAGGTTCGTGTACTCCAAAGAGGCTAAGTGCTATGGCAGCGTCACTCTCGAGAACATTCCTTGGCTGAGGATGACGACAAAATGTGCCATGCAACGACCTGCCATCCCGTTTCCTTTCCTTATCCACAAGAACCAATCTCTCAACTACGTAACTCGGTGTCTCTTGCTATTCTTATTTATTCCTTCGATATCTTATGCACTGTAGGGTAAGAAGAGCTCAGAGCCATGGTGAAGCCATTTTTCTGGGGGAGGAGAACCCCGATGACAATTCCTGGCCCTCCAGGTCGGGTGTTCTGCGATGGACCATCTCCCATCTCCGCATCGATAGAAAAAGACAGCTAGCTTTCCGGATCGTTTTAGTGAAACTCGACAACGGGATCGTATACGGAATCGAAAATAGGCTCGCATTTTGGTATCTTGATTCTACAGGACATCCAGAATAAACAACGAGAAGTTTTAACGGATATAAGACAGTAGAATATTGGTATAGCTGTGCTTTCCGTAACAATAAAAGAAAGATCTTGGTTGTGAATATCTGCTGGAGTTCACCCATTATTTTAGTGTAGTGAACCAAAGCAGTAGTGCATTCTAAATAAATGGTGGCCACATTACGTAACCTCGTGAGAAGCAGTTGACGAATGGTTGATAAAGCTCCATCAGCTGGTAGAATGTAAAATTTATGTCCTCTATAGTTTCAGTAGTAGCTGCGAACAGAGGAGTACGAAATGGGCTGATCAGCGTGAGAGCGTAACGTGTAACTTGGACAGTCCAAGAGAAGATAGCAGTAAGTACTTATACCAACAGATCACTATATTCAGCAAGATATTTTGTCTGTATTTCGCAGATTACCAGATTGTGCTAACAGAAGATGAAGATGAGCTGAGCTGTATGGTAACAAAGAGGGATGCAATAGGTCTGGCCTGGAGATAAACATGAAGACTGGGTACTTGGCAGCTGGAACGGAAAAAGTAATTAATTTGGAGGTTCATGGAGAAGTAACTTTAGGTGTCGAAAAGACAAAATACCTTGGAGATGTAATGAAATCACTAGTAGGACCAATAAAGGACGAGTTGCAACAAGGACAATGGACTCTGTTCTATGGAACAAGAAGATAAGAAAATGATGTATAAGAAGATGATGTATAAGAGCGTAGATAAGAGTGTTTTTTCGTACATGGCAGAATCCTGGGATGTTTTCCGGATGTTAATGATAATTTTGATGTACACACTACCGCATGTGCAATGGCACGTTCTCATGCCAGTTAAATGTCACAGAATCTTCATAATAAATTCTCCTTTTTTGTGGTCTGTTTTAGAGAAGACAATTCATCTTCTAGGGGAAAAAAAATATTATTTCACAAAAACCAAAAGTGAGCTGTTGCAAGATTATCTTAGAGATAACTCTACATGTTATAGGCGTTGTAACTGCAGTTTTATAATACATACACTAAAAGAACTCCATGCAAACAAGCCTCTGAAGGCCTAACTGTACCGACCGCACGCCGTATCATCCACAGCAACTAGCTGTCACTGGATGCGGATTTGATGGCACTTGTGGTCAGCAAATCGCTCTCCCGGCCGTGGTCAGCTTTTGTCACTGGAGCCGCTACTTCTCGATTAAGTATTTCCTCGATTGGCCTTACAAGGGTTGAGTGCACCCCGCTTGTCAACAGTGCTCGTCAGACCCGGACGGCTACTCACACAAGTGTTAGCCAAGCCCGACAACGCTTAACTTTGGTCTTGCGACGGAAACCGGTGTTACTACTGCCGAAAGGCCGTTGGCCCTTATATAGATAATAATAACTTTTGTTTATAAAACAAGTAAGTACTCAGAAAGTAAAGCAAATGTTATTGGAAGGGCCTCCATTATTTGAGTCTCATTGTGAACATCAAGAGCTCAGATGGAAAACCAGTACTAAGCAACGAAGGAAAAGCTGAACCGTGGGAAGAGTACATAGGGGCTGCACAAAGGAAATGAACTTGAAGGCAATATTATAGAAAGGGAAGCGGAAGCAGATGTAGATGAGGTGGGAAGTATGATACTGCGAGTATTCAGATCATCAGACATTAAGAAATCATCCCTCGGCGTGAATTTGCGTTTGAACACGAGAGTGCTTTACTGTGCATTGTCCTATTGGAACTGGTACGCCCTTGCTTCCGACGATCTTTGAGTGAACTTCCACAGCCAGTTATAGCCAGTGTTGGACTTCGAAACACTGTGTATCATAGCACTTTAAGTGCTCTGGGGGGCGGGGGGGGGGAGGGGGGGGGGAGGGAGAGAGAGAGAGAGAGAGAGAGCGCTCTCCCTCTCTTTCTCTCTCTCTCTCTCTCTCTCTCTCTCACACACACACACACACATACACACGCACACACACACACACACACACACACACACACACACACATGCGCGCGCGCGCGCGCACACACACTCACTCACAGAAAAGTCAATGCCAGTAGTGAAAGACGTGATATGTGACAGAAGAATCCTGGGATCTACTTAGGATTGTTTCCTGGACATCTGGATTTGGTGTCTGAGGCTTACCTACTATGCTAACGAGACAAAGCGAAGACATAAACAGCAGCTTACGATTCCCTGTGGTCCCACCGACAACTACGACGTTAGAAACGGAGTACAAGATCGACAAAACAAGTTTGGGGAAAGTCTCATACTTTCAAGGGGACCAACCCAGTAATCTCCTTAATCGAGGTTCAGAAAGTACGGAAGACGCAATTATGGCTTACCGGATCAGCTTTTGAATCCAATTCAAGCCAGATGTGAGTCCAGTGCTTTAAAAACTGAACTACATCGCTCGGTGATGGATGATTATGTTTGGAAAAAGCTGAAACAAATTTTGGTGTTAACATTCAGGCTAGTTTTTCTAAATTTCCTTAGCTACTCAGAGTGAATAGCAGGTTTGTTTCTTCTGTCAGGAGAAAGAGCAATCCAGGCACGGATCCAAGAGTGGGGAATGGGAAGAGAGGGAGAGTCATGGGGGTTACAACGACCGCCCACCCTTAAATTAGCAAAACCGTTTATACTTTTACATATATCAGTTTCTAAATTATCTGCTAAAGTAGCAGGAAACCTTTCGTGTTTAGAGTCGACTGTCTTCTGACTCGTTTGATGCGCCCTTCCACGAATTTCTCTTCTGCGCTAACCTCTTCATACCAGAAAAGCGTTTCCACTCTACGGTCTCAATTATTTGTTGGATCTATTCAAATCTCGGCCTTCCCCTGCACTTCTTACCCCTAAAGTTCCCTCAAGTACAATGAAGGTTATCCCCTGACGCCTTAACGTATGTCCTATCATCCTGTCGCTTCTTCTTGTCAGTGTTCTGCATATGTTCCTCCCTTCACCTACTCTGTGGACAACATCCTCGTTCCTTATCTTATTAGTCCACCTGATTTTCAACATTCTTCTGTAACACCTCATCTCAAACGCTTCGACTCTCTTTTGTCCCGATTTTCCAACTCCTCATGATCCACTACCTTTCAATGCTGTGCTGAACACGTATATTCTCAGAAGTTTCTTCCCCAAATTAAGGCCAATGTTTGATACCGATAGACTTTTCTTGGCCAGGAATGCTCCCTTTGTGGTAGTCTCTTATTATGTCCTCCTTGTTTCGTCCACCATTGTTAATTTTGCTTCCAAGCCAGCAGAATTCTTTAACTTCGCCTACTCTCTGATTCTGAAGTATCTCGCTGTTCTCGTTTCTGCTACATCTCATTACCTTTGTCTTTTTTCGGTTTATTCTCAATCCATAGTCTGTACTCATTAGACTGTTCATTCCATCGAACAAATCTTGTAAGTCTTCTTTACTTTCATTGATGATAGCAATGTCATCGGCGAACCTGTCTGATATCCTTCCACCATGAATTTTAATCCCACTCTTGAACCTTTCACTTCCGTCAGTGCTTCTTCGATGTACAGATTGAACAGTAGGGACGACAACCTGCTTCCCCGTCTTATAGCCTTTTAATCCGAGCAGTTCGTTCTTGGTGTTCCAGTATTATTCCCGCTTGTTTCTTGTACCTATTGTGTATTATCCGTCTTTCCTTATAGCTTACTCATAATTTCTCAGAATTTCGAACATCTTGCATCATTTACATTGTAAGGTGTATGATTCGCCGGCGATGGGCGAGGCATGACAGAATCTCTGACCAGACAGTAGTTTATTGTTAGTTGTTGCTTGTCGCGAATCTGCGCTAGTCTGCGCGAGTCGACAGTAGAAGTCAGTCTGCGCTTATCTGCGCGAGTCTGCAGTAGTAGTCAGTCGGATACAGTAGTAGTCGGTCGGCTTTAGTAGCTAGTGGACGGTAGTAGTCTGCGGGTGTCGGCATGCGTCGGCTGTGTGCTCTGCTCGCGAGTCTGGTCAGGACTCTGGAGGATGAGTATTGTTGTAGAAGGTAAAGAAGCAGTCTTGCGCATATTTAATAATGTATGTTAATTGTAATTTAATTTGTTCAGAAAAAATGCCCCAATAATAATTTTTTATAAAGTAACTCTTTTAAAGAAAAGTATTCATTTCAATTTAAAGAATTTTTCCAATGCATTATCATTGCTTCCAAGAATCAAATATATATATATATATATATATATATATATATATATATATATATATAGGCCAGCATTGCGCGAAGCTGTGTCGAAGAATGTATACATAAGAGCAGATATATAATTGCAGTTTTATTGAGGTAAGAATTTTTGCTGGTTTTATTCAGAATACAGGCCCGAAGGTCAGCGCTGCTGTCCTTATAAAATTTACCAGATATTATTATTTCTGTTAGGAGGTTGCATTTCGTTCATGGTTCATTATTTAATTAATATTATTGTGTGGGTTTATGGTCAATTTTCACTCATCAATTTTTGTGTGAGGAGGTTACACTTGGCTCCATTTTCATTTATTATTTAACATTTTTATTTTCTGCTGGGAGGTTACAACATTGTCGAACACTTTTTCCGGTTCGACAGATCTTATGAACGTATCTTTTTCCTAAGTCTTGCTTCTATTATCAACTGCAAAGGGAGAACTGGGTCTTTTGTGCCTTTAACTTCCCTTAAGCCAAACTGATCTCCATCTAACTGATCGTCAGCTTTCTTTTCCATTCTTTTGTATATTATTCTTGGCAGTAACTTGGATGCATGAGCTGTTAAGCTTATTTTACGATAGTTTTCGCATTTACCCGCCCTTGTTATCTTTGGAGCTGAGTGGATGATATTTTTCCGGAAGTGTGATGGTACGTCACCAGTTTCATAGATTCTACACACCAAGTTGAATAGTCGTTTTGCTGTCACTTCCCTCAATGATTTAAGAAATTGTGGTGGATGTTATCTATCCCTTCTGCCTTACTTGATTTCAAGTCTTCCAGAGCTCTTTTGTACTCTATGTCAACCTTATCGACAGCAATTTCTACTAACACGTTACGAGACAAGTCCTCCCAGTCATGTAGGCCATCAGTGTACTCTTTGCATCTGTCTGCTCTCTCTTCTTCGCTTAACAGTGGAAGTCTCCTTGCTTTGTTTTCAGGAAAGATTGTTTTGACTTTCCTAAATGCTGAATCAGTCCTGCCGACTATCCTTTCTTTTTCAATTTCTTCACATCTTACCTGCAACCATTTCGCCTTGGTTGTTAAACTAACAAACTCTAAAATGGAAAAGAATTCCACAAATTTAAACACTATGCTTAACAAAGGATACTTTTCCGTTTCTTGCTCACTTGCGGAGGAGGTGGGGGGGGGGGGGGGGAGGGAGGGTGGGACACTTGCCTCCTCATTGTCTATGGGAAACGCTTCAGACAGGTAAAGGCGTGCACACACAGGCTGACCTATCTGCTGCCAACAACAAATCTTATAAGGTTCGAGAGTCCACAGATATTCCACACCCTCCCTTCTTTTTCTACCCAAGAAAAAAGTAAAAGGAGGACTGAATCCACGAACGTAGGTAGAAACAGCCGAAAAAAAAAAAAAAAAAAACAAGATCCCTCAGATCTAAGCGCTCGCACAGCCACAATGTGCAGACGCGTATTTGCAATGGTAGTGTAATACTGATAATGTTTGCTGAATGAACACTTCAATTTTTATGGAATTAATATTGCGAAAGTTACGCGTGTTCGTTGTCGTTAGTCAACTGCGTAGCACATGTATTTCTGAAATTATTCGACGAATAGTTTTAAATTACTGTATTTCTCTGACTTGCAAGTTCTTAAGAATTAAAGGGAAGCCCTAACCACTATTGTAAATATATTATTATAACATTTTATGTCTTTTGTTACAATGATAATAATAATTATTATTATTACTATTATTATTATATTCCTTTCTCAGACGTTATGTCTGGTTAAAAATGGAAAGTGATGCGGACCTTGATCAAGCATGACTTCCTTTTAACTGTGTGGTATATGTTACGTGCATTTAGGAACTTTCAGATAATTGAACATGTATCAATAATTACAGATTTCTGTAGTTGTATATATACGTTTGGATGTAGCTGTATTGCGTTGATGTACTGGTGGATATTGTGTGGTATGACTCCTGTAGTTGATAGTATAATTGGTATAATGTCAACTTTATCCTGATGCCACATGTCCTTGACTTCCTCAGCCAGTTGGATGTATTTTTCAATTTTTTCTCCTGTTTTCTTCTCTATATTTGTTGTATTGGGTATGGATATTTCGATTAGTTGTGTTTTCTTCTTTTTATTGGTGAGTATGATGTCAGGTTAGTTATGTGGTGTTGTTTTATCTGTTATAATGGTTATGTTCCAGTATAATTTGTATTCATCATTCTCCAGTAAATTTTGTGGTGCATACTTGTATGTGGGAACATGTTGTTTTATTAGTTTATGTTGTATGGCAAGTTGTTGATGTATTATTTTTGCTACATTGTCATGTCTTCTGGGGTATTCTGTATTTGCTAGTATTGTACATCCGCTTGTGATTTGATCTACTGTTTCTATTTCTTGTTTGCAAAGTCTGCATTTATCTGTTGTGGTATTGGGATCTTTAATAATATGCTTGCTGTAATATCTGGTGTTTATTGTTTGATCCTGTATTGCAATCATGAATCCTTCCGGCTCACTGTATATATTGCCTTTTCTTAGCCATGTGTTGGATGCGTCTTGATCGATGTGTAGGTGTGTTAGATGATAGGGGTGCTTGCCATGTAGTGTTTTCTTTTTCCAGTTTACTTTCTTTGTATCTGTTGATGTTATGTGATCTAAAAGGTTGTAGAAGTGGTTGTGAAATTGCAGTGGTGTAGCCGATGTATTTATATGAGTGATTGCTTTGTGTATTTTGCTGCTCATTCAATACAGAATTGTCTTAAATTGTCTACCTGTCCATAATGTAGGTTTTTTATGTCGATAAATCCTCTTCCGCCTTCCTTTCTGCTTAATGTGAATCTTTCTGTTGCTGAATGTATGTGATGTATTCTATATTTGTGGCATTGTGATCGTGAAAGTGTATTGAGTGCTTCTAGGTCTGTGTTACTCCATTCCACTACTCCAAATGAGTAGGTCAATATTGGTATAGCATAAGTATTTATAGCTTTTGTCTTGTTTCTTTCTGTCAATTCTATTTTCAGTATTTTTGTTACTCTTTGTCCATATTTTTCTTTTAGTTCTTCTTTAATATTTGTATTATCTGTTCCTATTTTTTGTCTGTATCTTAGATATTTATAGGCATCTGTTTTTTCCATCTCTTCTATGCAGTCGCTGTGGTTATCCAATATGTAATCTTCTTGTTTAGTGTGTTTTCCCTTGACTATGCTATTTTTCTTACATTTGTCTGTTCCAGAGGCCATATTTATATCATTGCTGAATACTTCTGTTATCTTCAGTAATTGATAGAGTTGTTGATTTGTTGATGCCGGTAGTTTTAGATCATCCATGTATAGCAAATGTGTGATTTTGTGTTGGTATGTTCCAGTTATATTGTATCCATAATTTGTATTATTTAGGATGTTGGATAGTGGGTTCAGAGCAAGGCAGAACCAGAAAGAACTTAATGAGTCTCCTTGGTATATTCCATGCTTAATCTGTATTGGCTGTGATGTGATATTATTTGAATTTGTTTGGATATTAAGTGTGGTTTTCCAATTTTTCATTACTGGGTTTAGGAACTGTATTAATTTAGGGTGTACTTCGTATATTTCCAATATTTGTAGTAACTATGAGTGAGGTACACTATCAAAACCTTTTCGGTAATCAATGTATGCGTAGTGTAGCGACCTTTCTTTAGTTTTAGCTTGATATGTCACCTCTGCATCTATTATCAGTTGCTCTTTACATCCTAGTGCTCCTTTGCAACAGCGTGTTGTTCTTCATTTATAATTTTGTTCTGTGTTGTATGTGTCATTAATTTCTGTGCAATGACTGAAGTTAATATTTTGTATATTGTTGGTAGGCATGTTATTGGGCGAAATTTAGCTGGGTTTGCTGTGTCTGCTTGATCTTTAGGTTTCAGATAAGTTATTCCATGTGTAAGTGTATCAGGGAATGTGTATGGGTCTGCAATGTAACTGTTAAATAATCTAGTTAGATGTGAATGTGTTGAGGTGAATTTCTTTAGCCAGAAATTTGCTATTTTATCTTTTCCAGGGGAATTCCAATTGTGAGTAGAATTAATTGCTTGGTTGACTTCATGTTGCAAAATTGTCACTTCGGGCATTTGTGGTATCATCTTGTATGTGTCTGTTTCTGCTTGCATCCACCGTGCATGCCTGTTCTGTTTACCGGGTTTGACCATATGTTGGTCCAGAAGTTTTCCATGTCTGTTATGTTTGGTGGATTGTCTTAATGTGTGTGTTATCTATTGTCTGGTAAAATTTCTTTTGGTGTGTGTTGAATGTTTGGTTTTGTTTCCTTCTATTTTCACTTTTTTGTATCTTCGTTTGGCCATTGCTTGTAATTTCTGCTTCTTTTCATCTAATTGCTCTATCGCTTCTTGTTGTGAGATTTTACCTAACCTTTTTCATTTTTTGTCTGATATTTCATTTCTTATAAATTGTGTTAGTTTTCCGATGTCTTTTCTCAGTTTTTCTATTCTGATTTGTAGCCTGTGTTGCCATGCTGGTTTTGTGGGTTTCTTCTGTGTGTTGCTTGGTTCTGATCTCTACCTAGTGTGTATATTTAGTGTAGTGAGTGCTCCTATATAAACCAGCAGTTGTAACTCTTCCATAATTTTATTTTCATTTATTTTGTTGTGTTTGATTGTGTTGATAATTGTTATTGTTGTTTCGACTTGTGGGTTATTTGGTGGTCTATGCAAGAATGGTCTAATGCCTGTATTTGAGTCTTTGTATTGAATATATGTCAGCTGAAATTTTTCTTCTATATCTAACATGTGTGTCACTTCGTCTTCTATTTGTGCTTGTTCTGGTGGCTGTCTTAAGATTTCGTTTTCCTCTTATTGTTGTTGTTCTTTGTTTGTTTGCTCTGGGATGTTTGAGTCCACTACTGTATTTTCTTCTTCTTCTGATTGCACATTATTTTGTTCCAGTATTTGTTGTACTTGTTGTTTGATATTTTCTAATTCTGATTGGGGTATCCTATTTTTTATTGTTACACAGATCAGCTAGTCGTTGTTCTGTTAAAAAATTTAATTCTGGGTATCTGGTAATAAATGTTGTGTATACTTGAGATCTGTATCCAGTTGTGTTGTTTCCTAAGTTTGTTGCTTGGTAATAAGAGAACATGAGGTGTCGGTTAACTTCATCTGACCATCTCATCCTCTGTCTTTGTTTTCCTTCTAGAGTGGCTGCAGGAAGCATATCCTGCAAAACACTTCTATTTGGATTTAAATCATTTTCCGTGTGGCTAGCAGTGTCGTTACCAGTTATTACTATTATTATTACAAGGTAGCAGATCAACAGTGCAGATGCGACAACTTAAATTTAGAGGTATGGTGAGGAGTGAGGAAGAGCCTGTAACAGACTGTGATCCCCTCGTGAACTGAGTATTGAACCCGCTCCTGGTCCTGCCCTGATCTCAGTTCCTGACCTACAGCCACATCCATAAGTACAACTCTTGAAACGTCCGCTTAGAAAAATTAATGAATTACTATGCTGATAAACCTCTTACATTATTTGATTTTCAAACGGCTGAGCAGAACTGAACGTACTCAGACATTTCGCTCTTTACCTATTCTGATCAACACTAAACTGACAGCCAATATTTTTAGCGCAACGCAATCTGAATTTCAATAATCCCTACAAGAGAATGGCCTTGACTAACATTAACCTATACGTTTCACAAATCACTTACCTCACAAAAATCTTCGTTACTCGGACTACTGTAATACAGCGAGCGCCACTACTGCCAGTTAAATAAAAGATTCTAACTACTGAAGGCACTAACTACTGATAGGCATAGTTAGGAAATGAAAGATATTAATAGAGAACAAACAATGTATTTACCTTAATAGTGCTCAAAAGTCATAATATATATATCAGTCCATGATATACAATATTACAAATTTACTCTTTCTGATGGACACACGTCCACATCGTCCGCTCTCAAAATTCCGCCATCTCTCTCCCTACATCCACCACTGCTGGCGGCTCACCTCCAACTGCGCAACGCTACGCGCTGTTAACAGCCAACTGCCCAACACTACAATAGCAAATTCCAACAATGGAAACCAGCCACAGGCTGCTCACAGCACAGTCAGTGATTTTCATATAGAGCGCTACGTGACGTTACCAACATAAAAACCTAAACAGCCTACTTACACACTGTACAACTTTGGTGCCTTTTAAGCGGTAGTACACAATGATCAACCATTTTCCTTACTAAGATCAGCACATTGGCTGGAGCAGGCAATGAACCTTGAAAAGAAAAGAAAGCATAAAATGAGAACTACAGACACGAATCAGGACAGTCGGCCATATTGTGCGTCAGTGTTCTTATACTCGCCTTCCTGTCGTAATGAGAGAGTGCGCTGAATTAATGCGAGGCTTCGTTCCAGAGTCACGTTTTACATCAACGAACTCCTCATTAAGGCAGTGGCTGCGGAGGAGCTACCTGTTTTCGGCAACAAGTGGCGACTGAAATTATGCTCCGACTTAAAAAAATCCGACAGATCAGAGTTGCAGATTTTGGCAACATTAAAAACAAAGCGAAAAGGAAAGACAGGGAAGGACGGATATTCTGAAGAAAAACAAGTCGCACAGTAATTTCGGCTTAGGTTCCAGTTGGCAGATCATCTGTGCCCGTGCTGGGCGCACGCTGTCATTACGCGGGTGATGCCGATGCCGCGTAATTTGCGGTAATGACTGGAGGGATTGTCGATGTGGTTGTGAGGGGGAGGGTGGGGGCAGCGACCATGGCTAGGGGCGGGTCCGGAGCGATTTACGTCGCCCTGGAGTCGGCATCCGCGGGAGATCTGCGTACCGTCTTAACGCAAGTCTTTCTACGTTCACTGTTACGGACTATTTCTTTGATTATTTACGTCAGGGTCTCTGCTGTAACCACTTCCTTTAATTCGGGTTTCAGGCACCTGTAGCCTGACAGATATCACATGTTCTGCAATCTTACCATCTTTTTTTGTGAGCAGCGGGGAAGGGAGGGGGGTGATGCTATAGTATTCGGACGAGTTACTTCACCTTCTGTTCCAACTCCTTCATCTCAGAGTAGCACTTACCCTAAACGTTCACAATTATTTGTTGGATGCGTTCTAATCGCTGTGTTCCTGTACACTTCACAGCCTTCTAAAGCTCCCTCCAGTACTACGGAAGTTGTTCTCAAACTGCGTCACATTTGTTCTACATTTTTGTCCCTTCTTCTTTTCGTTTCTTTGTCGGCTTTGGAGAGGGACCTCCTCATTTTTTATCACTCAAGTTAATGTTCAACATCTTTCTATAGCATCACATCTACAACGCTTCCATCAATTTTTTCTAATATTCTCACAGTCCGTTTTCACTTAAATACAATGCTGTGGTCTAAACATCTATTCTCGGAAATTTATTTCATATATTAAGACCCATGCTTGATACTAGTAGACTAGCAAGGAATACCCCCTTTTCTGTACTGATCTGCTTTTTGTATTTTCATTACTTAGTACGTCGTACATCCAAGGTTGCAAAATTGCTTCACTTCTTCTACCTTCTGGTTCCAGGTTCTGGTGTTAAACTTATGCCTAATTTTATTTACGCTACTTCTCATTACTTTCCTTTGTGCTTGGTAAAAGTGAGGTACAGAAAGCTGCGGAACGTGAAATTCTACGTTGCGTTGTCACGAAAGTCGACTAGCTCCTCGTCCACTAACGCTTTCCCTTACCGTGTGAGAACGACGTAAGGTACCACCGAGATTTGTGTTAAGTTACATCACGCGGGATAAGGGGAGGAACGTGGCAGATTTACATACTTGGTGTCTTTTCTTCCTCTGGTGATTTGCAACCCATTTCACTACTCAACGTTGTTAATTGCTTACAAATGCAGCATTTAAGAGATGAAGGTACAATCATATGGGATATAAAAAGAGAAACTGTGACTGTTTTGAGAATTTATTGGGGGGGGGGGGGGGGGGAGGGAGGACGCAGCAATTATCTTGAATCTGAAGGCATCGACTGATGTGGACATAACTTTAGAAGTACTGCAGGGAAGTGTTGCCGTTTGTTAATAACGTGGTACACAATAGTAATACACACATCAAATACAGTTTTGCATCACCACGATTCCCAGAACTGCTGAAGAAATGGAAATGAGCATTTGGCGTCATTACCGGGAGGCCCCTTGCGGGGCAGGTAGGGCCGCCTTGGTGCAGGTCTTATTACATTCGACGCCACATTGGGCGACCTGCGCGTCAGGTGGGGATGAAATGATGATGAAGACAATACCCAGTCCCTGAGCGGAGAAAATTCTCCGACCCAGCCGGGAATCCAACCCGGGCCCATGGGATGGCACTTCGTCACGCTGACCACTTAGCTGTCGGGGCGCACAAAAACTCCTGAACATGGACGTTGACTGTAGATATTGTATCACAGACACAGTCCCTTTGACTGTCCAGAGATGTCACTAAATCCGCCCAAAGATGTAAACAACCATGCATGAGCAGCGCCTATTTGACGGATGGGGGTCCGACACCCGATCAGTTCCAGTCATTCCACCGGGAAGGTAGTACATGGCCCTTATTATCTGTAGTTCAACCATGCCTAGACGGTCAATACCGCGGTTCGCGTCCGCATTGTTGCTTTGTGCCAAGAAGGGCTATCAACAAGGGAAGTGTCCAGGCGTCTCGGAGTGAACCAAAGCGATGTTGTTCGGACATGGAGGAGATACAGAGAGACAGGAACTGTCGATGACGTGCCCAAGAGCTACTACTGCAGTGGATGACCGCTACCTACGGATTATGGCTCGGAGGAACCCTGACAGCAACGCAACCAAGTTGAATAATGCTTTTCGTGCAGCCACAGGACGTCGTGTTAAGACTCAAACTGTGCGCAATAGGATGCATAATGAGCAACTTCACTCCCAACGTCCATAGCGAGGTCCATTTTTGCAACCACGATACCATGCAGCGCGGTACAGATGGGCCCAACAACATGCCGAATGGACCGCTCAGGATTAGCATCACGTTCTCTTCACCGATGGGAGTCGCATTGGCCTACAATCAGACAATCTTCGGAGACGTGTCTGGAGGCAACCCGATTAGGCTGAACACCTTAGACACACAATCCAGCGAGTGCAGCAAGGGGAAGGTTCCATGATGTTTTGTGGTGGCGTTATGTGGGATCAACGTACGCCGCTGGGTGTCATGGATGGCGCCGTAACGGCTATACGATACGTGAATGCCATCCTCCGACCGATAGTGTAACCATATCGGCAGCATATTGGCGAGGCATTCGTCTTCATGAACGACAATTCGCACCTCCATCGTGTACATCTTGTGAATGATTTCCGTCAGGACAACGACATCACTCGACTAGAGAAGCCAGCATATTCTCCAGACATGAACCCTATCGCACATGCCTGGGATAGATTGAAAAGGGCTATTTATGGACGATGTGACACAGCAACCACTCTAAGGGATCTACGCCGAATCGCCGTAGAGGAGTGGGACAATCTGGACCATCAGTGCCTTGATAACGAATACCGGCATATATCAATGCAAGAGAACGTGCTACTGGGTGTTAGAAGTACCGGTGTGTACAGCAATCTGGACCACCACCTCTGAAGGTCTCGCTGTATGGTGGTACAACATGCAATGTGCGGTTTTCATGAGTAATAAAAAGGTTGAAAATGTGGAAATTATGTTTATGTTTATCTCTATTCCAGTTTTCTGTACAAGTTCCGGAACTGTCGGAACCGAGTGGGTGCAAAACTTTTTTTGATGTGTGTAGTAAGCCTAGACGATGCAGCTATACAGTGTTCAAATGTTCAAATGTGTGTGAAATCTTATGGGACTTAACTGCTAAGGTCATCAGTCCCTAAGCTTACACACTACGTAACCTAAATTATCCTAAGGACAAACACACACACCCATGCCCGAAGGAGGACTCGAACCTCCGCCGGGACCATCGGCACAGTCCATGACTGCAGCGCCTCAGACCTCTCGGCTAATCCCGCGCAGCCAGCTATACAGTGTGTTAGGTATACAAGTGGAGGTTTTTTATTGGTGACTGAGGACAGTGTACTGAACAATATTACATCAGTATTTACTGCATTTGCAGAACAATAATTAAACCTGTCAGGAGTAGTATGTTTTTAGGTTGGTTAATACCTTCAAGTATAAGAGTATGTGGCAATAGCAAGCCATTAATGCTTTTCTTCTCCTGGGCAGCAGGTCCGACGTTGAAGTTTGGACGTATGGACACAAAACGGTTAGTATATACCGACAGGCGTAGTCCCAATGGTGCAGTTACGACCGTGCAGAGAGTAAATTACGTGACGTGTTTGCGGGAAAACTTTTATACTCAGAAAAAACAACTATCACACTGAGGTGGCCACATGTTAAGGTACAAATGTTCACAATATCTGCACTTTATACCCCTAACCCTCACAACAAAGAACTATCTGAAATAAGTTGTATAAAGATTCACACAGATGTTGTTAGGATTTCAAAGTGTTGCATGGACTGGCTACTTGCACTAAATGTTTACGTGTTTACAACACGTAAAAAGATGCATTATACTAAGGCAACAAAATCAGTTACTCACAACTGAAACTAGTCAACTCTTACAAATACCTGAGTGTAGCACAAGGGTGCTGAAATCGAATGATTACGTTGACTCAGACGTAGGTAAGACAGATGGAAGACTTCAGTTAATTGGTTGATACTGCGAAAACTCTGTCACTCTACAAAGGAAACTGCTTTCAACATACTCACGCGCAGTTCTGCTGAAGTGTGTCCATACTAAAATCAATAGGGAATAATGGAAGTATTTAAAGAAAGGCAGCAGGAATGATCACAGATTTGTCTGTCAAACGATATGACTTCACGGAGATAAACGCTAACTATACCGCGAAAGCCTAATTACAATTTTCAAGAACCAGTATTAAATGAGGTATATAGAAATATACTGCAGCTCACTACATACGGCTCCAGAGAGTGAAGACAAGGTAAGACTGATTACAAGGAGTGCAGAGACATTAAAGTAATCATTCTTCCCCGAGCCCCGAGAGAGAAGAAGCCTTAATACGCGTTGCAGTAGAAATTTCCCTCTGCGATGCACTTCACAGTGGTTTTCATAGTTGTAAACCTACATTTGCAGTATCTGCGTATTTAGAGAAGGCTTGTGACAATGTTGACTGGACTAAACTCTTTGAGTCCGCCTGCTCATCCTCATCACCGGCGCGCAAGTCGCCCAGTGTGTCGTCGACTGAAATAAAGCACTCCGTCTTCAGGCCACGAATGGCCTACCGGGACCACCCGACCGCCGTGTCATCCTCAGTGGAGGATGCGTATAGGAGGGGCGTGGGACAGCACACCGCTCTCCCGGTCGTTATGATGGTATTCTTGACCGAAGCCGCTACTATTCGGTCGAGTAGCTCCTCAATTGGCATCACGAGGCCCAGTGCACCCCGAAAAATGGCAACAGCGCATGGTGGCCTGGATGGTCACCCATCCAAGTGCCGACCACGCCCGATAGCGCTTAACTTCGGTGATCTAACGGGAAGTGGTGTATACACTGCGGCAAGGCCGTTGCCCCTCGACTGAAATAAGCGGCCGAACTTCCCCGGATGAAGCCTCCCGGCCGACGATGCCATACGCTCATTTCCATTTTGCACTCTTCGAAATTCTGATGGTAGGAGGGAAAAACACAGGGAGTGAAAGGTTATCTACAACTAGTACAGAAAGCAGACCGCATTAATAAGAGTCGAACAACATGAAACGGAAGCAGTAGTTCAGAAAGGATTGATACAGGGTTTTAGCATACACCCCATGTCGTTCAGTCTGTACATTAATAATCAGTAAAAAAGAAAACCAAAAACTTTGAGGTTTGCAGATGACATTGTAATTCTGTCAGCGACAGTGAAGACTAGGAAGAGCAATTGAAGGGAATGGGCAGTGTCTTAAATAAGGGCAATGGGATGTAGTTGAACTGGATCAGGCGATGCATAAGAAATCAGATTAGGAAATGAGACACTAAAAGTAGTGGATGCGTTTTGGTATTTGGGCAGTAAAATAAATGACAATGGTCGGAGTAGAGAGGACATAAAATGTAGACTGGCAGTAAAAAAAAGGAAGTTTGAAAAAGAGAAATTTATTAATATCTAATATAAATTCAAGGGTCAGAAAGCCTTTTCTAAAGGTATTTATCTGGAATACAGCCTTTTAAGGATGTGGAACATAAATGACTGGTATTTGAGACATGGTGAGAATAGAATGTTTTGAAATGTGGTGCTACAGAAGAATGCTGAAGATTGTGTGGGTAGATCAAATACTGATGTACAGGCACTGAATCGAAATACAGAAAAAAGGGGTTTGTGGCACAAATTGAATAGAAGGCCAGGATTCGAAGTTGTGTCTTCTGCTCAAAAGGCAGATGCGCTAAGCACTGCGCCATCCTGGCACAGTGTCTGTGCACAACTGCTTGCACCACCCTTGCACGCCTCCGTCCTCAATAAAATTCCCATTCATGCCTCAGCCCACTTGGCTTCCCCCTAAACTCGAACAGCATTGCAGAGGCTCTTCAGCTGTACTGGAATAACATCCCAGCATTGAACAAAACGGGAGCATCCTGCCTGAAACCCAGGCATACGTGCTTTAATTAGGGTAAGTCAGGGTGATATGGTGAATCGGGTGAAATGGTGAATAGCTTTAATTCTTTACTGGTTAAACAGATGTCTCTGTATGTCTGCATGTCAACAGTCTCTGATCATCTGTGCAGTATGCACGTGTTGAAAACCAGCTCCGTTTTAAAAACCGTAAGTACTTTGTACAAAACTGTTTTCGATGCAAAATAATTTTTATATGCTGCATGCATTTGTAGATCTTACTTCAGGTAGCGTAGTCCGCGGGGTATTTTTTGATATATTCTGCCTTCTTATACTGCTTATGTAGTACATAACCTAGAAATCGTTGCGTCTAGTGTTTTGAACTTCTTGCCGTGCTACTCACCGTTTCATCCATAGCAAATGGGAGAAATGGTGAACTCGGGCGGGGGTGATAGGGTGAAGGACTTTTCTTATGTGTTAAAGTGTAAAGCTTTTATTTAGGTGCATCCCAACCAGGGTTTTTGACAAGTCATGAAATGTTAGGGTTTCCTATCCAATGCGAGAGTTACATTCTGTTTTATCCAACGTCTCAATACAATCGTTATACATGGGTGAAATGGTGAAGCTGATAAAAACAAGTATTGTTTTTTTAACTTTTGTAGTGCCTTAAAAAGGATGTGGTACTGTTAATGTATTTTGTGAAAGGAGAGTGTTTCTATTTTGTTCAAATAAACAATTTCTTTGTCTTCTACGAGGCCCAAATTTTTTGTTCACCGTATCACCCTGATTTACCCTAAATGAGGCGTGCTAGGGCAGTCCATGCGGCTGTGCAAAGCCACTGTGCCACGGTGTTCTAGTGGTTAGTGCATCTGCCTAGTCAGGGGGAGACCCGGATCCGAATCCCGGCCTTAGTACAAATTTTCATTCCTCGGTTCATCTGCAGATACAAGTCTGAGACTTGAAAAGGTCTCTGGAAACATTTATTTTCGTTTGAACGGTAGTTTAGTTCCTGCTGTAACAATTAATTGCCTAGCAGTTCAGAGAAAATTCTGAACAGCCTGTTTTGTCCTGTATGTATGTGTGTGTGTAACGGGGACAGGCTGTTGTGGTGGCGGCGGTTGCAGCCCCAAGTCCTGACCTGGCGGAGTGCCCTTGGGTTCAGAGCTGTTGCGACTACCGTGTGCAGACTGCTGAGTGCCCACGGCCGCTAGGGAAGTGAGGCAGCCGGCGTTTATGTGCGGCTGCTGCACGCCACCTGCGCTGATTTACGCCAGCGTCAGCGCTGGGTCAAGAGCGAGAGGCTGAACTTGGCGGCGGGGCGGAGGCTTGCACAACTCCGCTCACCAGCTCTCTCTCTCTCCCTCTCCTACCCCCCCCCCCCCCACATCATTCTCCCTCTCTCTTCCAGCCGCTTGCAACACGCTGTGTGGGAAGAGTCAGCTGTACTCACCGGACTGCAGACGAGGGACGACCAGTCATCGTGGATCAAGGTCAGCCTCCTAGTCAACCGGGAATTCCACACATCATTATCTAGTGCCCACAGATGTGTGTCTTTCATTGGAAACGAGAGTAATGTTGGGTGTGGCAAGAGGAATCCTTATAGACTGCCGTGATGATTAAAACTGCAACATCAGAAAGGATAGCAAGTAAAGAATGTTTATTAATTGTCGTATACAGCATAGTAGGGTGACTACATGATTAAATCCGTAGGTACAGGGTGGCACAAGAATAATTGGCACATTTTAACATTGCATAAACATTGTACCTCTAGTCGAATTTTTGAGATGACAGAAGGAGCGATCTGTTTTACTTGCCAAAAATTTTCTAAGGCCGAAATAGCATACAGATTTCTTTATTTAAAACAACCCGACAGACTTTGCTGTCATCTCCAGGTCTCAAAAATCGTATTGTTATGAAACGTGTTCATTTTGAGTTGGACCTCATTCCAAGTTGTCTCGCGGATGAAAAGGCAGCACATTGTATTACAGTTATGACAAACATTTTATAATGTGCTGTTTCTTTATCCACATGATAGCTTGGCGTGAGGTTCGACTTAAAATGAACACGTTTCATAACAAAAAGATTTTTGAGACCAGAAGGTGACAGCAAAGCCCGTCGAAACCGGTTGTTTTAAATAAAGAGATCTTGGCCTTAGAAGGTTTTAGCAAGTATCTCTGGTTGTACTTCAATCAGATTTTGCTCCAGCGTGTTTTGTTTCTTTCTAAATGTCAATGGAGGTCGTGTTGCTACAGTATCGCTACCCCTTGTTTCGCATTTAGAGTTTCGCCATGGCCGAGAGTGTGCGTTCATGTGTTCAGCAGCGTGTTAAGACAGTTCTTCTTTATGCTGAAATGAAAAGTGTCACAAAAAGGCAAAGAGGATTTAGGGCAATATTCCACAAGCGTTGGGCTCCATCAAGGGACACAACTCTCCGATTAACGAGAATATTTGAAGTAGAAGGCAGTTGTTGGAAGTGAAACAACCTCGGGCACCGAGACTCTTCATGTTTCGTAAAATATCGCTGCGCTACAGGTCGCTATTCAACGAAGTCCATGCGAGTCGACCTAGCGGGCAGCAAGGGACATGGGGATATCCAGTCGTTCTGTACGAATAATTTTTTTACAGAGTGATCTTAAGCTCTTCACTTACAAAATGGCTGTGTTATTAATGCTGACGGAGCACAGCAAACAGAGAACATTATAGTATTCATTATGGACTGAAGGAAAAGATCAATTATGTTCAACACGTGGTTCCCAGACGAGGTTTATTTCTACCTCAACGGAATAGTAAAAAGACAATTTCTTTTATTTTTACGCAGAGAAAAACCGCAGAATGTTCAGGTATCTGTATGTCCATCTTTTCAGAGATTTTTGCGGGACCCGGGTGTTCGGTACAGGATGTCAAATCAACCACGTTTCAGCTGTCTAATTTCCAAATTCATTTGGCTGCCAATTCCGGCGATTTACTACGCCATCTTCAGGCCCACTGACCGACGTGTAGGAAGATTCCAACCTCGGTTCCGGTCAAAATAAGGGCCAACATTCAAATACTGATATCTGTAAATATCTGCTTGATACAGCGATCGCTTCAGTCACCTGCCGAGAGACCAGTATTTGAATGCTGTCCCCTATTCTGACCGGAACGAGGTTGGAATCTTTCTACACGTCTGTCAGGGGGCCAGAAGATAGCGTAGTAAATCGCCGAAACTGGTAGCCAAACAAAATAACTGTGGAAATTAGGCGCATAGGGAAAAAGTGTCAGGGTGGGTAGCTCTATCCAGCCATGACCAGCATGTTCAATGAACCTCTCTATGTCGACCGATACAAGACAATGTTGGAAAATGACTTAAGTGCCACATCTTCTTGCCACCACTCTTTCAATGAACCTAGAGTGGTTCATGCAAGATGGCGCAACAGCTCATACGGCTGTACTGGATTTTCTGCAGGAAATATTCGGCAGTCGTGTGATGTTCCATCGTTACCTACAGCTCCATCTTGGGGACTCATTTGGCCTCCTTCAATTCCAGATTTAGCCAATGTGGTTTCTTGTGGGGATATTTTTAAGAGAAACTTTTCCCTTTGAGTGCACAGAATGTTACTGAAACATGTGCCCATATAGTCAGTTGTGGGCCTAGACAAACGAAGACGTTTGCCGCAAAGTTGTAAGGAATATGTGTGCTCGTCTTCACGAAGTTTTCCGCTGCAGCGGAGCGCATATTGAACACGTGATGAAGTTAAATGCATTTCCATGGTCCACATTACCTGTTTCTAAAATTTCAAAATTTTCACTTCAGAGAAAAAAGAATTGTGGCATATTAAATGCGTCAACTATTCGTGCGCTACCCTGTATTGGGTGGTGTACAGTGTAAGTTTAACATACTAAGCAGCCACCTTTGGCAGCAGCTGAGAATCGATGTCACATAGACATTTCGTTTACCACATCACTTCGCAGTCACTGTTTGGGCGAGACAGAGCGCTACAGGTTTCCAGCTAACTTAGTTGTTCATGAGCGCAATTTGACCTAATTACTGCACATTATTTTACTTCACATTGTTAAGCGTTAATAATGCGAATTTAGTATCAGTGCAGGGGTGGAATCAGCCCTTGTGAGGCAAACTGAGGTGCTAGCTGATTGAGAAGTAGCGGCTCCAGTATAGTAAGCTGACATACGGCCGGAGGGCAGTGTGCTGACCACACGCCGCTCCACAACTGCATCCAGTGACGTCTGTGGGCTGAGGGTGACACGGTGGCCGGTCTACATGACCTGTTGGGCAGAGTTTAGTTTTTATTTGGTATCAGTGTTCAAGTCGAGGAAGCAAAGGTGACTTCAACGCAGGGATATAGCAGGTACTCTTAATTAGTTCTGAGCTGCTGTTGGACTGACGGTTACCTATTTGAATGACCTTAATGGAAGTCTTGGGAGTACACTTATCTCTTTTATGACCGTTTCTGCACTTCCACGTGTTGTTGTAGAATAAGTGGACAAGGTAACAAGTTTTAGCTTAGACAGTGGAGACTCTGACGGGAAGAAAATTTAATTTTGTTGTTGTTGCTAGACACATGTTTCCTATTGACCTGTTGAAATAGTTCAACTCGCAGCGTGCTAGCTTCCGAGACAAAGAGGTGATCTAGGACCCCAACGAATCCGTAATATGCATAAGAGCTCTCTGTATTGTACATTGGACAACCTAATTATGAAACTTCCTGGCAGATTAAAACTGTGTGCCCGACCGAGACTCGAACTCGGGACCTTTGCCTTTCGCGGGCAAGTGCTCTACCAACTGAGCTACCGAAGCACGACTCACGCCCGGTCTCACAGCTTTACTTCTGCCAGTATCTCGTCTCCTACCTTCCAAACTTTACAGAAGCTCTCCTGCGAACCTTGCAGAACTAGCACTCCTGAAAGAAAGGATATTGCGGAGACATGGCTTAGCCACAGCCTGGGGGATGTTTCCAGAATGAGATTTTCACTCTGCAGCGGAGTGTGCGCTGATATGAAACTTCCTGGCAGATTAAAACTGTGTGCCCGACCGAGACTCGAACTCGGGACCTTTGCCTTTCGCGGGCAAGTGCTCTACCAACTGAGCTACCGAAGCACGACTCACGCCCGGTCTCACAGCTTTACTTCTGCCAGTATCTCGTCTCCTACCTTCCAAACTTTACAGAAGCTCTCCTGCGAACCTTGCAGAACTAGCACTCCTGAAAGAAAGGATATTGCGGAGACATGGCTTAGCCACTCCGCTGCAGAGTGAAAATCTCATTCTGGAAACATCCCCCAGGCTGTGGCTAAGCCATGTCTCCGCAATATCCTTTCTTTCAGGAGTGCTAGTTCTGCAAGGTTCGCAGGAGAGCTTCTGTAAAGTTTGGAAGGTAGGAGACGAGATACTGGCAGAAGTAAAGCTGTGAGACCGGGCGTGAGTCGTGCTTCGGTAGCTCAGTTGGTAGAGCACTTGCCCGCGAAAGGCAAAGGTCCCGAGTTTGAGTCTCGGTCGGGCACACAGTTTTAATCTGCCAGGAAGTTTCATATCAGCGCACACTCTGCTGCAGAGTGAAAATCTCATTCTGGAAACATCCCCCAGGCTGTGGCTAAGCCATGTCTCCGCAATATCCTTTCTTTCAGGAGTGCTAGTTCTGCAAGGTTCGCAGGAGAGCTTCTGTAAAGTTTGGAAGGTAGGAGACGAGATACTGGCAGAAGTAAAGCTGTGAGACCGGGCGTGAGTCGTGCTTCGGTAGCTCAGTTGGTAGAGCACTTGCCCGCGAAAGGCAAAGGTCCCGAGTTCGAGTCTCGGTCGGGCACACAGTTTTAATCTGCCAGGAAGTTTCATATCAGCGCACACTCCGCTGCAGAGTGAAAATCTCATTCTGGGAACCTAATTATGATTTTACGTAGTTTTTCGTGCTCGTTTAGGAAAGCACTGGTGTGGTCCCCCCCCCCTACCTCCACCCAAGAAAATATGGTAACACCTAGGGGCAAGTTTATACGGTTCACAGATAGGGGGCACATACGCTTCCCTTCCTTTTGGTTAACTAACGACTGTGGCAAAAGCTTACCACAAATTTAAAATAATAATTAACAAGCCGACCCATTAAAAGAGAGGACTGCATTCGACAGATTATACGCCAGTAAAGAGAGATAGAGAGAAATTCACAAGTTCACTCTCGCAGATGAGCGCTCACCCTACCCTCCTTCAAGATAGAATTTTTGAACAACAGATGGAATTACTAGACATAGTCTAATTGGAGACTCCACGCCTTTGCATTGCTCCGAAGTTTGAACTGACCTACCAATCCGGTTATACGGTAACTCCAAAACGCGGTACAAGTTGACAGTATTCGTTTAAGCAAATTAGAGGCGAGATACGTGATAAGTGAAGAAAAAATCATATGACTGTATCACTAACTTTTGGATTTGTGGTTTGACAATTATTCACTTACATACGAAGCAATGAAGTAAAAACTGGCTTTTCTCCTCCGATTGAGAAAACATTCTGTTGGCACCCAGCTAAGCATGGAGAAGTGATCATCACGATAAAATAAGAGAAATCAGGCCTCGCACAGAAAAATTTAAGTGCTAGTTTTTCCAGAGCGCAGTTCGAGAGTGGAACGGTAGAGAGACAGTTGAAAGTGGCCCATTGAACCCTCTGCCAGGCACATTATTGTGAATAGCAGAGTAATCACGTAAATGTAGATGTGTTGTCACGTACCGATGCGATTTTTGAGTTAAGCTAATATTTTTCTTTGTTGCATGAACGCACATTCGCTTGCAGTCTCTGTTTGTTAACAAGTTAACATGGATTTGTTATGTAGTTTCGTAATATCGAAGAATGCGGGAACAATGAATTACCTTTTTACTGGTCTTGGTTTGTGATCAAATACTGACCGTGTCTTGTTAGAATGAATAACACGTAACACACTGAAACGGAATCGTTGTTAACTTAACTGTTGCTGCTGCGTGACAGGAATGCCTGAAGCTGCTGTAAGAAATGATAGAGATATTCTTACTCCTTTGCTATTTATTCGCCTCTTGGTATTTAGCTCGCCATACAGCGATCGTTGTTGCTAATCTTTAAATCAGTGTCTCATTAAATCGATATCTGATACGTGATTGCCATTCTTGGAGCCAACAGACAACCGCAGCAGATACAATAACCATCATACCTGATATTAATTATGCACCTCATAACTTGCCATATTAAAGTCATGGAAGTTATAAGAGATGCTGGAAGTGATCCCCTTGAACTTGAACACACAGTTGCACACGTTTCTGCACGTTCTCGAAGACTTTGTGCAGAACATCGGAAGTGATGCTCCGAATGTGACGTGTCAGTGCGGCTTGGAGTTCTCGTATGGTGTGCGGATTGCATTCATAGGCCTTTCCCCTCAACGTGCCCCAAAGAAGGTAATCCGTGGAGCCAAATCGGGCGAACGCTGTGGCCAGAGTCCTCGAGGGATGATGCAGTCACCGAAGATATTCTTTGAAAGTTCATCACCTTGTGGGCGATATGTGCCATCGCCCCATCCTGTTGGAACCAAGCATTCTCAATTTCGTCCTCATTCGGTTCACCTGGGAAGGAGTCTAGAATGCAGGTGCAGTACCGTTCTGCATTTATGGTGTACTGAAA
The DNA here is from genome assembly GCF_023898315.1 of Schistocerca nitens. NCBI lineage: Eukaryota > Metazoa > Arthropoda > Insecta > Orthoptera > Acrididae > Schistocerca > Schistocerca nitens. The sequence goes on along the minus strand of NC_064617.1, from coordinate 714,712,004 downwards.
GAAGATCGGCCCAATGATGCGTTTACAAGTCACGGCGCACCAAACGCCAACCTTTTGATCATGCAGTGGGGACACCTTAAATTCATGTGGATTCTCCGTGGACTACACACGACTATGCTGGCTATTCATGTAGCCAGAGAGGTGAAACCATGCCTCATCAGCGAAAAACGTTGTGTCAAGAATCCCCCCACCATTGCCCTGCAGGAAGGACAGAAATCAGTTGCAGAAGTTAACACGCGTCGGGCGATCGGTGTCTCTCAGTCCATGCACGACCGACATTTTGTACGGTTACATGGGCAGTGACGTCCGGGGAATCTTGAGAACGGATCCCACGGACACGTGGGCCTGCTGAGCTAGTCGTCTAACCGATTTCTTTGGACTTCGCAGCATCATGTCTTGCACCTCCACCAGCTTCTCTTCGGATGTGGATATGGAAGGCCTGCCTGATTCTGGAGCATTATGAACGCTTCCGGTCTTTCGAAACTTGGCGATGAGGTTACGTACTCCTGGGAACATTGCTGCATATGCACCTTCTACTATTGAGGTAAATTTGTCTCCATTGCAGAACACATGTTCCACAAGAAACATTCTTTCTTCAATCGTCAGCATGATGATCTGGATCACAACATGTCACACAAGATGTTGGTCTTCAAACAAACCGGACCTACGAACAAATACAAATATCTGGTCAAACAGGGTTCAAATATGTTAATTAATGGAAAATGTTATATTAATAATTGACAATCATATCAGTCATTTCTTAGCATACCACAACATGGCACTTCATACTTTCTGAAAACCCGATTACGTCAGCGACACAGCTGATTAGGAAACATCATGATAGTTGTACCAACCCCTAAGTTGCAGCAGCTATCGACGTTGTGCTTCAGATGCGAAGGAACTGTCGCAACATCATGCTGGTGTGGATGAAAGACCCTTCTGGGACACCTGGAAATGAACAAGTAGATGCTCTAGGAGAGTAAGCACCTCTGCGTGCTTTGATAGTGATGAAGCGGTGCAAGCCAAGGTGAGGCTGTCGTTCAGTCAATGAAGTCATACATACTACGGTGACTGTGTCAACAAACTGGTCTCTAGTAGGGAGAAATTTGTTCGTTGCCACGGTGAATATGTTTAGAAACAAGTATGTACACGTGGAGAATAAAGATGTAAAATGTCAATAAATGGTTCAAATGGCTCTGAGCACTATGGGACTCAACTTCTGAGGTCATTAGTCCCCTAGAATTTAGAACTAGTTAAACCTAACTAACCTAATGACACCACACACATCCATGCCCGAGGCAGGATTCGAACCTGCGACCGTAGCGGTCTCGCGGTTTCAGACTGGAGCGCCTAGAACCGCACGGCCACTTCGGCCGGCTAAAATGTCAATAACATTTGTTTTATTTAAAAAACTGTAAGAGTTTTCACACAAAAAAATTGGAGACATTACTTTTCGGCTCGTCCTCGTAGTTATGAAAAGGCTTCCTATAGAGTGACCTCAAGTAAGTTTCCATGGGAAAACGAGGGTATTTGACACATTTAGACATAAGTTGGAATCGTCACTCAGAAATTATAATAAATGCAGCTAAAGAGAAGATAAGACTAATAAATATTAACAAATGAGTGCGAGAAGAGTGTAACCTTCGACCTACTACATTCAATATATACTTTGATGATATTGTTAGACAGTGGAAACTGGAAGTTAAACAGGGCTTCAAATTAGTACTAGACATAGACACATGCTCTGTGCTCTTTGCCGGTGACCATATAACTATTCAGAAGATAGAAAGTGACCTCCAGTTTGAAATACACTGCCGATATCGAAATGTAAGTCCTATAAACTAGAAATTTCAGTAAAAAAAATTGAAGTAATGGCCTTCAAAAGAAAATTTTGAATAATTCCCGGAGTATTTCTAGTTCGTAGGTGTTACATTTCAGCTATTAGGCTGCGGTGTTAGATATAAATAAGAAACGACATCACTAATAAATTACATATGTTTCAAATAATATGTAGCCCGATACACTAGGTAACAAGACAAGAAAGAATACGAAGCTGGTATTTTACAAAGTAGCGTCGATTCCAATACGTAGAAGTGAATCCTGTATATTTACTAAGAAACGCAAAAGAAGAATGTAGTCGCTTGAAATACAGTTTTTAAGGAAAGATAAATGGCGTACCCCAGAGATAAAAACAGAAAAACAAAAAATTATAAGAGAAAAATTTAATATACACTGTGCAGGCTACATGAAAAAATAGTGCAAAGGCGCATAAAATGGAAACAATATATCAACAGAATGCTGGAAGATACATTAGTTAACAAGTAATCAGTTATCGACAAATGGAAAGAGGAAACGAGGACGCCCGAGGACCAAATGGCTACAGTGAAGGCAGAAGCCTACTCATTGCAGTGAAGACGAAGATGATTAACGTGACGTTACTGTTGTGAGATGATCCATACTGACGACCGACCCTCGTAATGAGAAATCACCATTTTTGTATACTTGCCATATTGCCTCTGTGAAACGCAATACGAACATTGCTACGAAATCTTTAAATATAAGAAATATCTGACGCTCCTACACTATTGCCAAATGTGCAACTATCACTTTAGACGTAAGAAGATTTATTCACCATGTTTACTAGAGCGATGGGTCAGAGAGGCGTATGTAACTGGAAGCAGCTGCTTTAAGCCTAAAGGCTGAGATTGCCGCTGTCTCCGAAAACACAGTACACGAGCCTCTACCTAAGGAAGGACCTGAATTAAGTTGGAGTAGTGGCCATAATTAAACTTTCGCTACAGTGTAGACGGAAAACTGTTTACCGTTGCGTACCCAATTTTACAGGAATGACGTTTGTGCCGTGCGGGCACGTTTTGATATCGATAGTTCCCACTCTTATTAGCCTCTCTGGCAGCAATAGATTCTGGAGGCGCTGTCGAAGTGAGGGGTGGTTGAGTTGACAGCGGCTGTAGTAAACGCCGTCACGTCGTGTGCGACACTGTCCTTGGTCCGCTGCTAAAAGTAGCGTTTTTGGTCACTGCGCGCTGGTGGGATTGTGTGTCGGCTGGTGCCGTAAAGATTACTACTATCTCTGTGTGATGCACAGATCCCGACTTGCTCTCGGCATCTGAATTTTCAAGAAGCCTGTGTCCACTGTGGTGCCGGGTTGGGTTCCTGTCCTGCCAGTTTCAAGAAGCGGGCGCATGGGCATCTGTTGAATAGCATCAGTTGATTCCTGATTCCTAGCAAACTCCTACTTGGCCGTAGTCGAACGGTTCTCAAGTTAACGCTAAGAAATTATGGTGAGCGTCCGATTACCGTATACATGATTATTTTGTATCGCACAGTGGCTGTTCCAACTTGCCATCCTGTTTATCCATCGTGATATGTAAACATCTTCGTTTACAAATACTTTAAATAATCTCACTCAATTTACGTTTCTGTGAATGTGTGTGACTAAACTAGTGGTGCTCGAGCTGTATTTACAGCATCTATTTCTGTTTTAAATGCAAACTCTTAATTAATGATTAGTATGTTACAGGATAGCTTGACGTTGCTGTTGTTTATATTGTGGGTCCAGCTAAAGGGGGCTGGGTACGATAAATGTCTTTAATGAGAGTGTCTGTCTCTTTAGTGGTGATCGTCATCCTCACTTAAGTGGAGAAAGAGAAACTGCTTGACTCTGCAGCTCCCACTTGCATCATACTTTGAACTTAATGCTGTCAGGTTATTCCGCTTGTTTGGAACCAGTGATCTTCCTTCCAATTATCTGCAAACAGTGGATAGCTGATGTTAATGACCAGTTAGCTCTTTTAAGTATGGTTTTGAAACTTGTAATGTGGAGTATGCAGGTTAATTCTCAAAAACATGTTTTTCTTACTTTCATTCAGTCATTTCTAGAAGTTGTGTATGTGGTGTCACCGCCAGACACCACACTTGCTAGGTGGTAGCTTTTAAATCGGCCGCGGTCCGGTAGTATACGTCGGACCCGCGTGTCGCCACTGTCAGTGATTGCAGACCGAGCGCCACCACACGGCAGGTCTAGAGAGACGTACTAGCACTCGTCCCAGTTGTACAGCCGAAGTAGCTAGCAACAGTTCACTGACCAATACGCTCTCATTTGCCGAGACGATAGTTAGCATAGCCTTCAGCTAAGTCATTGGCTACGACCTAGCAAGACGCCATAGCATTTGATATTACACTCCTGGAAATGGAAAAAAGAACACATTGACACCGGTGTGTCAGACCCACAATACTTGCTCCGGACACTGCGAGAGGGCTGTACAAGCAATGAACACACGCACGCCACAGAGGACACACCAGGAACCGCGGTGTTGGCCGTCGAATGGCGCTAGCTGCGCAGCATTTGTGCACCGCCGCCGTCAGTGTCAGCCAGTTTGCCGTGGCATACGGAGCTCCATCGCAGTCTTTAACACTGGTAGCATGCCGCGATAGCGTGGACGTGAACCGTATGTGCAGTTGACGGACTTTGAGCGAGGGCGTATAGTGGGCATGCGGGAGGCCGGGTGGACGTACCGCCGAATTGCTCAACACGTGGGGCGTGAGGTCTCCACAGTACATCGATGTTGTCGCCAGTGGTCGGCGGAAGGTGCACGTGCCCGTCGACCTGGGACCGGACCGCAGCGACGCACGGATGCACGCCAAGACCGTAGGATCCTACGCAGTGCCGTAGGGGACCGCACCGCCACTTCCCAGCAAATTAGGGACACTGTTGCTCCTGGGGTATCGGCGAGGACCATTCGCAACCGTCTCCATGAAGCTGGGCTACGGTCCCGCACACCGTTAGGCCGTCTTCCGCTCACGCCCCAACATCGTGCAGCCCGCCCCCAGTGGTGTCGCGACAGGCGTGAATGGAGGGACGAATGGAGACGTGTCGTCTTCAGCGATGAGAGTCGCTTCTGCCTTGGTGCCAATGATGGTCGTATGCGTGTTTGGCGCCGTGCAGGTGAGCGCCACAATCAGGACTGCATACGACCGAGGCACACAGGGCCAACACCCGGCATCATGGTGTGGGGAGCGATCTCCTACACTGGCCGTACACCACTGGTGATCGTCGAGGGGACACTGAATAGTGCACGGTACATCCAAACCGTCATCGAACCCATCGTTCTACCATTCCTAGACCGGCAAGGAAACTTGCTGTTCCAACAGGACAATGCACGTCCGCATGTATCCCGTGCCACCCAACGTGCTCTAGAAGGTGTAAGTCAACTACCCTGGCCAGCAAGATCTCCGGATCTGTCCCCCATTGAGCATGTTTGGGACTGGATGAAGCGTCGTCTCACGCGGTCTGCACGTCCAGCACGAACGCTGGTCCAACTGAGGCGCCAGGTGGAAATGGCATGGCAAGCCGTTCCACAGGACTACATCCAGCATCTCTACGATCGTCTCCATGGGAGAATAGCAGCCTGCATTGCTGCGAAAGGTGGATATACACTGTACTAGTGCCGACATTGTGCATGCTCTGTTGCCTGTGTCTATGTGCCTGTGGTTCTGTCAGTGTGATCATGTGATGTATCTGACCCCAGGAATGTGTCAATAAAGTTTCCCCTTCCTGGGACAATGAATTCACGGTGTTCTTATTTCAATTTCCAGGAGTGTATTTTATGAAGCATGTACAATCAAGAGCGATGTACACCGATTATGGATTAAAGTTAAGTATTACAAGATTTTCGTGCTTTATTGCAGTTCTCAAGACATTGTCCTGTTCCAGACCTCAAGCCAATCTGCGTGAGCTTAACGCGTGCCTTTCGGCTACCTCCGAGTGGCGTGGCTGTCTTGCTACGCCACTACAGTGTAATATCTACCAACTGTTTTCTTGTTGGAAGTTAATTTAATTAATTGCAGAGTTAGCTGTTTCAACTGTCTTGCCTCATTTTTTTGTGTTTTAATAAACTGTTTTGTGTTTTAATAAATATGTTGATAAATTTGTGATCCAGTATACTTCCATTCAACACCATTCTCAACCACACTAGAATGTTCATTCTGTGAACTGCAGAATTTGTTAGCTTTGTTAGTGTCATGACATGCCGTCAATTGCCGGGGGATGAAACACAAGCATCAGTGTACATTACTGTTGCAGACTCTCAATGTGGATCTGGACAAAGTGAGCAGGTCTTTACTTCAAAGCTGTTTTATTAAAGCAGCAGAGACAATGCAGCTGCCTTTGCGAGTATCGACGCATTAAACGAATATGGAGAGGTTCTCTTTCCACACTAGAACCGAAGAACATGATTCGGAAGTTCAAATTAACTGGCCAGTGGAGAATACGGTACACAGTAGCACATCTGTTTGCATATGCTGGACACATACTAAACAGTGGGAATCCACTTGAAGAAGTAATTTTTTCCATGGGTGAGACTGCTGGACGCAATGCGCGATCTTCAAGCAGAGCCCGAACTGTGGTGTCATGACAGCTGAACGTTACGTGGACACCGTTCGAAAATTTCTGCGAACAATTGTGAAATGACATATCTGGTACGGTGCCAGGCTGTCGTGAATTCAAATGGTGATAATATTGAACAACGTTTGTAACCTGGAACGTAAACAGGGTACGCAATTAACAGATGTTACCCTCTCATGTGGAACTTAAAGTGTGTTTCTTTCAAGGGTTTAATTGTCATTTCTCTTCCGCATGTTCTTGCAAATGTTTCCACAACGTTTCATTGTACGACGATCACTCGTTTTCATGAGAGCCCTTTCAAGCACCGAAAGTTTAACTATAACCACCACATATTTTACGCCGGACGAAGTCTCGAATGAGCAGTACGTGTGAAGCATAATTTCATTGGATGTACTAAGTTGCACAGTAAAGAAGCCTCATGTCACAAAGAAGCCGATTGGAGTAATCGCCATACAGCTCGACATTTGAATAGGAGCGATTTCACTATTTTACGATGTTTGAAAGGTCTCTGTTGGATTCCTTTCATGTTAATTTCTTAAATCTGTTGTCATTTACGGCATAAATTCCTCTTCTAAATTTACTGTGGCGTTTCTGACTGTCTGGGAGGAGACTGAGCAGTGGAACGTGTTACTTTTACACATAAACAAGAACGATCTGTCACACTACTACACTTTAAAGCACAGTTTATATGTAATTCTTATATATAATTCATGTCACACAGTCTCATACGGAACCTACATCCGCTTTATTTTATATACTTTATATGATAAGATACTGTCATCCCCCTTCCCTTCTGTGTGAAAGAATGAATGAGCAAATGTATTTCTAGTTGCATGCTGGATGGTAGCAGACAAGCCTGTCTGCTAGAGAACAGTAGGACCAACGTCGGAACAGGTAGCTACGCTTTCTAAAAGCAAAGAGGATCTATGCTTAGTATGGTCCTGTCCGTCCCTTGTCATGTTGGTATAGGAAGCTGCCTCTCTGGTCACTTCCGTTTGTATTTGGGAAGCACGCTCAGTAGGAGCGCAGGTCAGTCTGTCCTCGGCGAGCGTCTGAAGTGGTAAGATCTCCGGCTAAGCGCATGTCTGCTAAGTCTGCAGGACAATGGATTTCTTAAGTTCAGCCTAACTGAAAATTTAATCACCTTTATTTCAGGTTTATCTCTAAAATATCTAATGTTATCTTAAATTGCAACGCAGTGTAATTCGCGTGTGAAGTTCAGAATATCTTCCCGTAGTTGCTTTGTCACTACTTTGTGAGTAAAGTGGAACCACGTGTTGATCAGTAACTCTAACTAAGATCATCAATTTTAAATGCGAATGCTTGTGTGATTATAACGTCTCGTCTTGACAATATTTTTCAATATAGCAACTTTTCTTTATGTTCAACCCACGTGGGGTGTACTTTGCGAGACCAGTACCACGTGCTTATATAACTGTTTGACCCATCAGGTTAATAGTAAGACGATAGTAACCAGTTCAAGGTTTTTCTTTAGTAAATTGCGTTTCGATGTAATTTATTTTAATTATCAAAATTATTGTGGAGTTACACTCTTTGTGTAAGCCAAGTTGACCACGTGAAGCATGTGGTGAAAGCATCAACGTAGCCCGCAGCTATTCTTTTCGGGAAGATTTCACAGAGAGTTAGTATGAATTTAGTATACCAGTGTGTGGTAATTACATGACGGACAGGATTGCGCTACGAACGTAACTTCTCTGGCTGAAAATTGAATCGGTTGGTTGTGGTTAATTTCCTCTTGCATATGTTTCAACGTTCTTTGTGTGTTATTTTATGAATGTAGTGTTGTATGTAGTCTCCCAATCTTGGCTCCCTATTTGATGTGTTCCGTAAGATTACAAACTCACATTTTCACAGTCCTAAATAAGGCACCAGCTTAGTTATGACTCACGTTTAATATGCTGAAATTTCAATGATCAATGTTAAAATAAATTTCCAAATATAAACTGATTTATTTCTTTTTATTTAAATTCTCTTTTTTATATATATATCACCAGTTGTCGTATGACTATTAAAAGATTATAATTAATGTTAGTCTGGTTGGGAATTCGGTAAGCTAGACTGGATGCCTGGTGAAACAGTTGCTCAGTAATGCAAGGTTAACTTCCCCAGACAGCTCACAGCTTTTAACCCGCTTTTATTGTCTATTAGCACCGATTTCATAGCAAATTAAAGTAACAACCTAACATGTTCGCAGGAATGGGTCAACCATGGTCGAACACAATGTCAAGAAGGAAGTGCAGCAGTGTTGCTTCAGTGATGAGTCCCACTTCGAAATGGGCCCCGATGACCAGCGGACAGGTGACTGGAGACGCCCTGTACGGTGGTGGCATAGCAACCTGAGTGTCGCCCCCTATAGGGCCCGACAACCAGGATTGATACTCTGGTTTGCCATTTAATTTCATAGCATGACCAGTTTGGTTGTCATCCGCGTCACCACAACAGCACAGCGGTACGCCACGATATTCTACGCCCCGTTTTGTTGTCCTTCATGGCAATCCATCCTGGGTTTGCATTTCAGCAAGTGAATACCCGTCCTAACACGGTGAGAGTTTCTACTGCTTGTCTTCGTGCTGGCTAAACTCTTCCTTGGCGAGCAAGGTCGCCGGATCTCTCCCCAAATGAGAACGTTTGGAGCATTATGGGCAGGGCCCTCCAACGATCTGGGGATTTTGACGATTTAACGCGTCAACTGGACAGAATTTGGTAAGATGTCCCTCAGGAGGCATCCATCAACTCTTTCAGTCAACGCCAATCGGAATAAGTGCTTTCATAAAGGCCAGAGGTGGGCCAACGACCTTGTTTATTTATTTATCGTATCCAAGACATCACCATTTTACAAAAAAAAAATTATATTACAATGCAAGAGAAGCAGTTATAATACAATAATACATGGTTATAAGGTAAATTAACTACAATAATATAGAAAAGTATGTAACATATAATGATAAGCGCTAAGGATGCGAAACAGAGCGATTTTCATATCCTACGTGAAGCCCAATACACTGCAGCTTGAATGGCCTTGTCATTTGCTTCAAATAGGTCTTGAGTCGAACACGGGTTGTTTAGTTTCCTGCAGACCAGTAGGTATTGTGGGTATTGCTGTTCTCCACACTCGCAGGGCTCGTCTGCACTGATGTAGCCCCATTTTTCTAAGTTTGCTCTGCATCTTGATACGCCTGTTCGTAGTCTTTTCAGGGCTTTCCAGGTGGTATATGGGAGTTCAGAGCCAGCTGTGGTTTCTTCCCTGGGGCTATTCCCTGGTCTCCCTGGGTCCACATTGTACCACAGCTCTTCTCGTCGTGCTCTAGGCGATAAAAGAGTTGCTTCAGTTGTTCGTAGGAAACTCTTCCTTGATTTAAGTCGGCGGGGTTGAAGATTGTATCCGAACATTGGATGCCTAGGATCTGTCTCCTGTTTATGTTTCTCGATTTCTGCGGCAGTCCTTCTGATGTTTGGCGGGGCTATGCCCATGAGGTGGTACAGCTGCTTTGTGGGAGTTGGGCGGAGGCATCCTGTCACGATGCGTCCAGTCTCATTCAATGCTATATTTACTTGTTCAGCGTGGGTGGAATTTTACCAAACTGGTGCCGAGTACTCCGCAGTGGAGAAACATAAAGCTAAAGCTGACGTGCGGAGAACTGTAGGTTGCGCTCCCCATCTGCTATTTGTTAGCTTGCGGATGATGTTGTTCCTGGCACTCACTTTCATCTTTGTGGCCAAACAGTGTTCCTTGTAGGTGAGAGCACGGTCAAGTTTAATCCCAAGATATTTTGGTGTGTCGCAGTGAGATAGATGTTGTCCCTTCCAGCTTATGTTGAGTTTCCTCCATGCTTCCTTATTACGTAGGTGAAAAGCACAGATCTGGGTTTTTGCTGGGTTTGGCTTGAGGTGGTTATTATCATAATAGTCACCCAGCTTTCCAATCGCTGAAGTTAATTTACTTTCTACCTCTTCAAAGGTTTTTCCCTGGGTGGCAACGACTGTATCGTCTGCATAGATGAAGGAGCGAGCGTCCATGCTGATCGGTTGGTCATTGGTATAAATATTACACAGCAATGGGGCGAGGACGCTACCTTGAGGTAGGCCGTTTTTCTGGGTCCGCCATCGGCTCTTCTTCGACTGCAGCGTGACAAAATACCGTCTATTCTGCAACAGACACTGGATGAATTGCGCCAGTCGGTAGCCTTTTGTGGTGTTATATATTTTTGATATTAACTTACTGTGGTTTATGGTGTCGTAAGCTGCTGTAAGGTCGATAAAGGCTGCACCTGTAATTTGTTTCCGCTCGTATCCATCTTCTATGTACTGTGTAAGGTTGCGTTATTGAAATGTTATTGAGATGTTCAATCGGTGAAGCTCTTTCTCTTGAATAAATCATGATTTTAATATATATACACACATCAAAAAAAGTTTTGCAGCATCCCTGTTTGCAGAACTCCTGGAGACAGTTGTTGGCTGTGGATATTGCATCACACACACATTCCCTTTGACTGTTCAGAGATGTCACTAAACCCCCCTCCCCCCCCCCCCAAAAAAAAGACGTAAACAACCCTGCATGAACAGTGCCTATTAGATGGAGGGGGCCCGACAGCCGATCAGTTCCAGTCATTCCACCAGGAAGGGAGTACACGGCTCTTGTTATCTGTAGTTCAGCCATGCCTAGACGGTCAATACCGTGGTTCGCTCACGTCCGCATTGTTACTTTGTGCCAGGAACGGCTCTCAACGAGGGAAGTGTCCAGGCGCCTCGGAGTGAACCAAAGCGATGTTGTTCGGACGTGGAGGAGATGCAGAGAGACAGGAACTGTCGATGACATGCCTCGCTCAGGCCGCCCAAGGGTTACTACTGCAATGGATGACCGCTACCTACGGATTATGCCTCGGAGGAACCCTTAAAGCAACGCCACCATGTTGAATAATGCTTTTCGTGCAGCCAGAGGACATCGTGTTACGACTCAAACTGTGCGCAATAGGCTGCATGATGTGCATTTTTACTGCCAACGTCCATGGCGAGGTCCATCTTTGCAACCACGACACTATGCAGCGCGGTACAGATGGGCCTAACAACATGCCGAATGGACTGCTCGGGATTGGCATCACATTTTCACCGATGAGTGTCGCACATGCCTTCAACCGTGGTTGGAGAAGTGTTTGGTGGTGTCCAGCGAGTGCAGCCATGTGGAGGTTCCCTGATGTTTTGGGGTGGCATTATGTGGGGCCCTTGTACGCTTTTGGTGGTCATGAAAGGCGGCGTAACGGCTGTACGATACGTGAATGCCATCAGCCGACCCTTAGTGCAGCCATTCGGCAGGATATTGGCGAGGCATTCGTGTTTATGGACGATAATTCGCGCCCCTATCGTGCACTCCTGTGAATAACTTCTTCAGGATAACGACATCGCTCGACTAGAGTGACCAGCATGTACTTCAGACATGGACGTTACCGAACATGCGTGGGATAGGTTTATGGACGACGTGACTCTTCAACCACACTGAGGGATCTCCCACGGTTCGCCATTGAGGAGTGGGACAATCTGGACCAACAGTGCCTTCATGAACTTGTGGATAATACGCCACGACGAACACAGGCATGCATGAATACAAGAGGACGTGCTACTGGGTATTAGAGGTACCGGTGAGTGCAGCAATCTGGACCACCATGTCTCAAGGCCTCGCTGTATGGTGGTACAACATACAATGTGTGGTTTTCATGAGCAATAAAAAAATTTTCTGTACAGGTTCCGGAACTCTCGGAACCGAGGTGATGCAAAACTGTTTTTGATGTGTGTAGATATATTTTAATTGTAACTATCTGTTTGTCTGTACATGTACCTTGCATATACCGATTTCTGTCGCATTCGGATAATTCCTTCTTGGTGCGTCGTGTTTTTGGTCTTAGAGTGTACATCTCAGCGGTACTGATACGTACTGAACTCCCTGCACCGTGGTGCCGAAGCACGTCGCTAGTGATGTTCAAACAAAACCGTGATAAAGTAGAGTAACGTGTATGCGAAAGGAGCAACCCTGCATCAATCCATACTGAGTTTGTGGAAGTGTACATTAACTATGTGCTATATGACTCTGTCGTTACGTGCTACAGACACGTATGTGTTAATCGTCTGAATAACGACGAACGAAATGGCAACCGTCCCCCTGTGAAGAACCGTGAATCGCAAGAGACGTGTACACTCTGGTGCTCGATGGCTGGCCTATCACAATCGAGGCGCTAGTGGAAAAAATGAAAATCAGATGTGTATTCGGTTTCAACGTCTTGCATGACGTTCAAAACATGACGGCGGTTGCTGTCATCCGTTTAGAGAGCCCGCCTAACCGAGGTGGCAGTGGAAATGTTGCAGCTGCTTCACACGCTCCCCTTAGGCGTCTAATAACCATGTACAAGTGTTGGGTGTGTCATTACAAGCCCAAGAAAAAGGAAGAAGGGAATTCGTGGAAACGTGTAGGTTCACCACTGATGGAAAAAGGCCAAGATCCAGCTATCATCAGGTGAGGTGCTACTTATTGATCTTCACTATTGTCATAGTGTGGTGATAAATGATTATGCGCGCAGGGGTTAAACCGTCACAGGAACATGCTGCCGAAACCTTCTCAGGCGGTCACCGGAGGCTGAACATAGGGAAAAAAAAGGCAACTGCCCTGCCAAAGACGTGTTCTTGCTTCAAGGCAATGGCCCATCTCACTCTTCACAAGACACTCCCACACGTGCTACTTCTTTGGACTATCAAATGTTGCCTCTCTCGTATTCTCCTGACACGGCACACAGCGACCTCTTCCTTCTTTCCTCGGAAGAAGAAACCACTGCGTACGAACCATTTCAGGAATGACAACGAGGTGACTTGCGAGATGGAACATTTCGTGAACGATTAGACTTCCACAACTGAGGTCTCCAGCATGTCAGCCGTCTTTGAGAAAAAATGTTTCGCTTTGAAGAATGAATATTTAGCGAAAGAATCACCAAGTTTTACGGCCAAAGCTTCAAGGCCGTGATATTTACAACTTTATGACTTCTCCTTTGAGGTGTTTAACTTATTGATTGGTTTTCACTGGTTACAGTATATTATTCGTCAAGAGATAACGGTGTTGCTAAAATGTGAGCGTGCGTCCGTATTATGATGATTATTTTTCGTTTGTGGGGCGCTCAATGCGCGGTCATCAGCGCCCGTACAAAGTCCCAAGATTTACACAGTCCCATTTTTTTTCCACAGTCCAATCTAGACACTGTCACGAATGATGATGATGATGATGATGAAATGATAGGGACAACACAAACACTCAGTCCCCGGGCAGAGTAAATGCCGAACCCGACCGGGAATCGAACCCGGGACCAGAGGCAGCAACTCTAGCCATTAGACCACGAGCTGCGGACGTTTGCGTCCGTATTATTCCTTTGACGCCACCTAATACCGTTCTATGGAATTCCTTATTGAAAAACGGTCAACATTTTTCGGAATTTAATGACAAACCAGTAACTACAGTTAATAATCTCTCTTTGATGGGGTTTACGTAGTGATGATGTTTCCCGCCAGATTGAAACTGTTGTCCGAAGCCGGGCTCGAATCTGCTTGTACATGAAGTTTTTAGGCGGTCTGGAGAAAAGCTGGGCTGGTCCTCAAATTCTGCTTCGGGGAACACGATAAACAAACGGTTAAAATACGGCAACACACAGAACAAAGTTTACATGATTAACAGACAGATAGCACACATGACTTTCCTCCTTTAGGCTACCTTGACAACTGTGGTCTCAGAAGGGGCACTCTGCCACAAAGTTAAGTAATAAAATAAAATTTCCCACATCCTCTATATCTACATCAATACTGCAAAAGCCGCCAGACAGTGGGAGACAGAGGGTACCTGTGATACCACTAACTGGTTCCCCCTTCCTTGATCCATTCGTGAACAGCATATTGGCAAGAGGATTGTCAGTAAGCCTCTGTGTTAGTTCTAATTTCTAGAATTTTCTTGTTGTCGTCAGTTGGTGAGATGTATATGGTAGGAAGTAATACGTTGTTTTACATGACCGTTTTTTCTGAAAACAGTCATGTAACAAATTAAATTTACGATGAAAGACCTATTTGATGGGGGTATTTAATTGACACCGAGGAATATGTTAAGCAACGGCCTTGCCGCACTGAATACACCGGTTCCCGTGAGATTACCGAAGTTAAGCGCTGTTGGGCGTGGCCGGCACTTTGATGGGTGCGTAAGTGGCCGAGCGGTTCCAGGCGCTACAGTCTGGAACCGCGCTGCCGCTACGGTCGCAGGTTCGAATCCTGCCTCGGGCATGGTTGTGTGTGATGTCCTTAGATTAGTTAGGTTTAATTAGTTGTAAGTTCTAGGGGACTGATGACCTCAGCAATTAAGTCCCTTACTGCTCAGAGCCATTTTTGAACTTGGATGGGTGACCATCCAGTCGCCATGCGCTGTTGCCATTTTTCGGGGTGCACTCAGTCTCGTGATGCCATTTGAGGAGCTACTCGACCGAATAGTAGCGGCTTCTCTCAAGAATACCATCATTACGACCGGGAGAGCGGTGTGCTGACCCCACGCCCCTCTTATCTGCATCCTCCTCTGAGGATGACACGGCGGTCGGATGGTCCCGGTAGGCCACTCGTGGCCTGCAGACGGAGTGAGGAATATGTTAACCCAGTACTAGTGATTGTCAGAAACTGACTAATGTAACCTTACTCTTCATTTACTTCATTTGGATTTTCATTCCTTATATAAATGAGAATGTTGTAAGCATTCTGGGAAGTGGAGGAGCACACAGGCTTCCAGGGGAGTAAAAGCAGGCCACGTCACAGAGAACCATTTCGCAGAAGGGTGCCTGAGGGAGGCGTAGGTCAGTAGTCCAAGAGCAGGACAGCTCTTTGTATTGTCACGCTGGGGTGGCCAAAGCATCATGGATGAACACAGGTAGGACCTGCCACAAAACATTTTACAGCCCAAAGTATACAAGGAGGGTAGAAAAAGGAGGAATGTTTTTTGCAGAAGACACTACTGTGGACCATAGTAGAGAGATGAGTTTTTCATTGTATGGTACCACACATACACATAAACATCTTGAAAGTTGAATCGAGACCCAAAATGTTTGGGCCTTTGAAGGCATGGAACATCACTGGACATCTTGACTTCACAAAAACCAAATTTTTATGCAATATAAGAATCAAATGGATTGGCTAGTGTAAGGAAACAAGAGGTTAGACAGAGAAGTTCGATTATGCCGATGAGTACCACCTCATTGGTCGAAGATAGAAACAGAGTGTGATGACTTTTTTCGGTGTAAAATGGTAGAACGCACCTTAATGATTAACCGAATAGAGGATGCCCCAGGGAAGGTTTCTGGCACGCTGTAGGGAGCAACTTTATTGCTTGGTGCTAGGAAGATATGAAATCCAGAAAACCTGAGTACAGTGAGAGCTATGAAACGCTGCAATGTGAGGTTTCCTTGTAGAAAAATTCGATCAGGAGTCACTACTTCTTTGGAGATTGCACTGCCGTCTTCATGTCAGACTTATCCACTGTGCTGCCAGAGTAGATGTATCAAGGGACTTAGAAAACTTTTGGGCTGATCTGCTGTTTGCCACTGGTGAGGGTCGTTGGTGTCACCAACGACTGATTCTGCAGCTGCTTCAGCCTCCTCCTAAAACATTGTCGTAACATCGAGTCACAACCTCGAGATGATGAGCATAGAAATTAAAGTCATTTCATAACAGGTTCTTTACGTCAAGCTCTACTTTGGAGATTTACATTTTAATTCATGAACAGCCAGTTTTAAACTCCAACCGCAGGTGCGACATTTCTTTCAGTGTAATTTGCCTTACAGTTAACGTCATGACATTCACGGGCATTTTGTGACTGCAATTAATTTACTTGCACTATTATTAGCATCTTCCCCCAGCCCCTTTTGTCAAATATGCCAGGGTCTTATTATGTTAATATTTTTATTGTTTGTAAATTTTTTATGCATAAAATTACCAGAATACACCAAAGCAATTGTAATTTTGTCTCATTTTGGAGTCATAGGATTCCTAGTTCTTCAATTTGGAGGGTAATTAATTAACGTATGTCAGATAAAGGGCCCACTTTCACATTCTTATAAACATTAGAAACCTCCAAGCAGTGTCCACTAGCAGTTGTCCGATTCTTCTCAGAAATTACTCTCTAAATTTCGATAGAACCAGAAGAACGACCTGTCAATTGGCAGTCGAACTTACTGTCCTCAGACTACTACGCAACATAAATGAATAAATAAAAGTAAGGCCTGCTTCTTATTCACACTTAAGGTACGCTCTATATAGATGCATTGTTTCCATTTAATAATTTTAATTAATAAAATTACAGCTGTCGGTATTTATTTTCTTCAAGTCGATTTTCCGTACAAAACCTCTTCATCTCCGAATAACTACTGAAACCTACATCCATTTCAACTTGATTACTGTATTCATCCCTTGGACTCCATCTGCAGTTTGTACCCCACCTCATCTCCTATTTTTCAAATTTCACAGGAATTCTCCTGCCTGCTTTGCAAGAGTAGCACTCCGCAGGCTGTAGAGCACTTTCTCCAGAAGACAAAGCTGTCAGGTTCGAGTCCCGACCCAGCACACGGTTTATTCTACCAAGCCAATAAGTTGAAAATAACGCACAATCCACTGCAGCATGAAAATTAATTTTATATTTGTACTGGGCGGTTATAATTCAGGTACATCTACTCACGGGCGTGCAGTGTGGGTGTAATTATCGTGGGAGAAAAACTTGTAGATATGCTAAGGGATTAATGCGGAATCGATTTACGTTAGAAAAAATTAGTTGCAGTTTTGGCCACCAGGTGCAAACGTGGCTCTGCACACTGTTTGTATGACAGTATGACAGTCACACTGTCATTTGATGAACCATAAAGTGACTGAACAGTATGGCTATCAAGAAGAGAGATGGTCCGCTGTTAATGAACCTGTTTTATGTGAACGGCAAGAATTACAGAGCTGCGTTGAGCGAGTGTCACCAACTGAAAGGACTGAGAAGAGAGCCGACGATGTTAAAGAAGATGACAATGAAATTCGAAAGCACATGTGAGCTTGGTGTGGTACCTGGGAGAGGAAGGCATCCTACTCTGGTGGAAGTTATTAACGAGGTTGCTATTAGAATGAGATTTTCACTCTGCAGCGGAGTGTGCGCTGATATGAAACTTCCTGGCAGATTAAAACTGTGTGCCGGACCGAGACTCGAACTCGGGACCTTTGCCTTTCGTGGCCAAGAGCTCTACCAACTGAGATACCCAAGCATGAGCTTCTGTTAAGTTTGGAAGGTAGGAGACGAGGTACTGGCAGAAGTAAAGCTGTGAGAACGGGACATGAGTCGTGCTTGGGTAGCACACTTGGTAGAGCATTTGCCCGCGAAAAGCAAAGGTCCCGAGATCGAGTCTCGGTCCGGCACACAGTTTTAACCTGCCAGGAAGTTTCATATCAGCGCACACTCCGCTGCAGAGTGAAAATCTCATTTTGGAAACATCCCCCAGGCTGTGGCCAAGCCATGTTTCCGCCATATCCTTTCTTTCAGGGGTGCTAGTTCTGCAAGGTTCGCAGGAAGGCTTATGTTAAGTTTGGAAGGTAGGAAGCGAGGTACTGGCAGAAGTAAAGCTGTGAGAACGGGACATGAGTCGTGCTTGGGTAGCTCAGTTGGTAGAGCATTTGCCCGCGAAAAGCAAAGGTCCCGAGATCGAGTCTCAGTCCGGCACACAGTTTTAACCTGCCAGGAAGTTTCATATCAGCGCACACTCCGCTGCAGAGTGAAAATCTCATTCTGGAAACATCCCCCAGACTGTGGCCAAGCCATGTCTCCGCCATATCCTTTCTTTCAGGGGTGCTAGTTCTGCAAGGTTCGCAGGAAGGCTTATGTTAAGTTTGGAAGGTAGGAAGCGAGGTACTGGCAGAAGTAAAGCTGTGAGGACGGGGCGTGAGTCGTGCTTGGGTAGATCAGTTGGTATAGCACTTGCCCGCGAAAGGCAAACGTCCCGAGTTCGAGTCTAGGTCCGGCACACAGTTTTAATCTGCAAGGTTGCTATTGCTGTAACTAACCTGTCTCGGGCAGTGCTTAGCGCTCGTAAACTGTCACGAAAATTGCCTATCCCATGGCTAACAGCGCGGATTTGTAGTCTATTTACACTTGTACCCGTGCAAGATCCAGACGGTGCAGCAACTGAAACCTCATGATCCACAGCAAGGTCCTGGTTTGCTCTTAGGTTTCTAACACGAATCAGAGTTGAAGACATGTGGCCGGGAAATATTCTGTAGAGTTATGAGGCACATTTTACACTGCAGGATGCAGTGAATACACAGAACTGCGGAGGTTGGGGTGCTGTTAAACCGCTTATTGCGCACGAAAAGCCACTGCACTCGCCGTGTGTAACTGTGTGGTGTGGATTCACCAGAACCTTTGTACTCTATCTGTTCCTGCTTTGAACTGACTAGACCCAGGTGTACCGAGACGTCAGCACATTCTCGAGACCTCATTGTACAGCATGTAATTCCCGCTTCGGAAGAGAACAACTGTGTGGAAACCACTATTTTCGTGCAAGATTGGGCAACACATCGTGTTACTCGCCAAGATAAAGATCTGCTTAACGCAACCTTCTACGAACGTGTCATCTATAGAGGTATTTCCAGACGTATGTCACGCAAGATCACCTGAGCTGAATCTACGTGACTTTTGGCTCCCGAGATATCTGAAAAAACGTGTTTCCTAGGGACACGTTCGGGCTCTACCTGATGTAAAAGCCAGTATGCAGGAACAAGTTCCTCATATACCACAGGAGCTTCTGCGAGCAACTGTTGATCGCGTCGTTTTACGGATGCAGCATCTCGTCGATGTCTCCGGTGCTCATATTGAGCAAATTGTGAAAGTGGCGGTTAATAACAGAATCAAAATTATGCCTTTGCCAATTGTTTGACCTGTTCACGTCCCATTCCTAATCCATTACATATGAAAAAATTTCTTTACGTCTCTTCTGCAGTCACAGTGGCCAAAATTGGAACTAATTTTTTTCAGCGCAAAATGTTTCCTCATTAACAAATTAGCATATGTACCAAGTTTCACTGCCTTGCTATATTTACAGGCCACACTGCTCCTCAGTGAGTAGCCGCACTTTAATTACGAGGTCACTCCAAAAGAAATGCACACTATTTTTGAAAAAAAATTTTTTTTCATTCTGCATGTGTGCAAGTTTTACAGTGTGTAGATACATCCTTCCCGCTTGTTTTCAAACTTAGTTCAACCTGTTCCCGTGAGAGGCGCCGTCACAGCATGTCTTCAAGATGGCTGCTACACTTGACGTTCGTCAGAAGCAACGTGCTGTCATAGAATTCCTGTGTTGTGAAAACGAGGCAGTGGGAAACATCCACAAGAGGTTCATTGGTTCAAATGGCTCTGAGCACTATGGGACTTAACGTCTGAGGTCATCAGTCCCCTAGAACTTAGAACTAATTAAACCTAACTAACCCAAGGACATCACAGACATCCATGCCCGAGGCAGGATTCGAACCTGCGACCGTAGCGGTTTCCCGGTTCCAGACTGAAGCGCCTAGAACCGCATGGCCACTGCGGCCGGCCACAAGAGGTTGAAAAAGGTATGGAGATGCTGCTGTCGATCGCAGTACAGTTAGTCGGTGGGCAAGCAGGTTACGCGATGAAAGTGGGCACAGCAATATTGAGGATTGTCCTCGCAGCGGCAGGCCTCGTACTGCACACACTCCAATGTGCAGAGAGTTAATTGGTGACTGCTGACAGACGCATCACAGTGAACGAATTGTCACGCTACGTTGGGATAGGGGAAGGAAGTGTTCGCAGAATACTGGAAGTGTTGGCGTTAAAAAGAGGTTTGTGCCAGGTGGGTTTCCAGGATGTTGACAGTGGCTTACAAAGAAATAAGACAAACGGTATGCAGCGAACTTTTGGAACACTACGAGAATGGTGGAGATGAATTTCGTGGAAGAATTATGATAGGTGATGAAACATGGCTCCATCATTTTTCACCAGAGACGAAGAGGCAATCAGTGGAGTGGCATCATGCAAATTCACCCAAGAAAAAAAAAAAAATTCAAAACCACACCTTCTGCCGGAAAAGTTATGGCTACGGTGTTTTTCGATTCCTAAAGACTCTTGCTTGTGGACATCATGCCAAGTGGAACCACCATAAATTCTGATGCATATGTGACGACACTGAAGAAATTTCAAGCTCGACTGAGTCGTGTTCGACCACATCGGCAAAAGCAGGATGTTTTACTGTTGCACGACAATGCGCGGCCACATGTCAGTCAAAAATCCGTGGAAGCGATCACAAAACTCGGATGGACAACACTGAAACACCCGCCTTACAGTCCTGACCTGGCTCCGTGTGACTATCATACCTTTGGGAAACTGAAAGTCTCTCTTCGTGGAACAAGGTTTGAAGATGATGACTCCCTTGTGCAAGCTGCCAAACAGTGGCTCAAACAGGTTGGTCCAGAATTTTACCGTGCGGGTATACAGGCGCTCGAGCGGGCTGAGGCGCTGCAGTCATGGACTGTGCGGGTGATCTCGACGGAGGTTCGAGTCCTCCCTCGGGCATGGGTGTGTGTGTTTGTCCTTAGGATAATTTAGGTTAAGTAGTGTGTAAGCTTAGGGACTGATGACCTTAGCAGTTAAGTCCCATAAAATTTCACACACGCATATACAGGTGCTGGTTCCAAGATGGCGTAAGGCAGTTGAAAGAGATGGAAATTATGTGGAGAAATGAAAATATTGTTCCGAAAGGATGTATCTACACACTGTAAAACTTTCAAACGTGTAGAATAAAAGATGGATTTAAAAAAATGGTGTGCGTTTCTTTTGAAGTGACCCTCGTATAAACGCCCAGTACCTGAAGACGTGCACAGTTGGCTCAGACGGCTGCTGAAGCCAAAGGTCTCGGTTCGAGCCCGGATGCACGACATACTTTCAGTCTGTCAGATACCGCGCCAGTGAGCACCTGCCGGTCCCACGCGCTGGAGCGGAATCCTGCGCGGCAGTGACCCCGTGACGTAAGAGTCCTGTTAGGCAGCGAAGGTCGTCTGGCGTGCGGCGCGTCCTGGTTTACGGCGGGCGCGGGTGGCGGTTGCAGCTTGCGGTGTTTATACCGGGCAGGCTGCAGCAGGAAGCGAAAGCGCCGCCGCGCCTGCTAATGGCCCACCGGGCGCCGGCGCCGCATACAAACCACTGCAGGCTCTCAGGGGCCGCCGAGCGTGGCGGCTGCCACTCACCTCACGCTCCGGCACCATTCACTCCCCCGGACTTTCAAATGAAACCGAAAATGTACGGTCTTGTTCTTTCCATTCGTGCCCAATGTGGTCAGCTGGCGACGTCGCGGTGAGCAACCAAGTTATAGCCGGCCAGAGTGGCCGAGCGGTTCTAGGCGCTACAGTCTGGAACCGCGCGACCGCTACGGTCGCAGGTTCGAATCCTACCTCCGGCATGGATATGTGTGATGTCCTTAGGTTAGTTACGCTTAAGTAGTTCTAAGTTCTAGGCGACTGATGACCTCAGATGTTAAGTCCCATAGTGCTCAGAGCCATTTGAACCAAGTAATATTCGTGGTACAGGCAAAGGTATGCCAAATGAACGATGTATCTGGTAAGAACTCAAGCATCCTTGTACACAAAAATCTAAAATTACCAGTAAATAGTACCACTAAAAACACATTTTTAATTGTTGTTGTTGTAGTGGCCCAGAGACCAGTATGATGCAGCTCTCCGTGCTACTCGATCCTGTCCAACCCTCTTCATCTCCCAGTACCTACTGTAACCAATACATCCTTCTGAATCTGTTTAGTGTATTCATCTCTTGGTCTCCCTCTACAATTTTTACCCTCCGCGCTGCCCTCCAATACTAAATTGGAGATCCCTTGATGCCTCAGAATATGCCCTACCAACCGATCCTTTCTTCTAGTCAAGTTGTGCCACAAATTTCTCTTCTCTCCGTTTCTATGCAGTACCTCCTCACTAGTTATGTGATCTACCCATCTAATCTTCAGCATTCTTCTGTAGCACCACATTTCGAAATCTTCTGTTCTCTTCTTGTCTAAACTATTTATCGTCCACGTTTCACCTCCGTAGATGGCTACACTCCATACAAATACTTTCAGAAACAACTTCCCGAAACTTACATCTATATTCGATGTTAACAAATTTCTCTTCTTCAGAAACGCTTTCCTTGCCATTGCCTGCCTACATTATATATCCTCTCTACTTCGACCATCATCAGTTATTTTGCTCCCCAAATAGCAAAACTCATTTACTACTTTGAGCGTATCATTTCCTAATCTAATTCCCGCACCATCACCCGATGTAATTCGACCACATTCCATTATCCTCGTTTTTCTTTTGTTGATGTTCATCTTATATCCTCCTTTCAACACTATCCATTCCGTTCAGCTGCTCTTCCAGGTGCTTTGCTGTCTCTGACAGAATTACAATGTCATCAGGGAACCTGAATTTTTTTTTCTTCTCCATTGATTTTGATTCCTACTCCGAATTATTCTTTTGTTTCCTTTACTGCTTGCTCAATACACAGATTGAATAACATCGGGGTTAGGCTACAACCCTGTCTCACTCCCTTCCCAACCACTGCTTCCATTCATGTCCCTCGACTCTTATAACTGCCATCTGGTTTCTGTACAAGTTGTAAATAGCCTTTCGCTCCCTGTATTTTTCACCTGCCACCTTTAGAATTTGAAAGAGAGTATTCCAGTCAACATTGTCAAAAGCTTTCTCTAAGTCTACAAATGCTAGAAACGTAGGTTTGCCTTTCCTTAATCTATTTTCTAAGATACGTCGTAGGGTCATCAAATATTTGGAGAATTAGCGTTGATACAAATTACTGCGTCATAAACAAAGTAGGCTGTTTAGGTTTTTATGTTGGTAACGCCACGTAGCGCTCTATATGAAAACCACTGACTGTGCTGTGTGAAATCTGTGACTGGTTTGCATTGTTGGAATATTTGCTATTGTAGTATTGGGCAGCTGGATGTGAACAGCGCGTACCGTTGCGCAGTTGGAGGTGAGCCGCCAGCAGTGGTGGATGCGGGCAGAGAGATGGCAGAATTTTGAGAGCGGACGATCTGGACGTGTGTTCATCAGAAAGAGTAAATTTGTAATATTGGATATCATGAACATTATTAAGGTAAATACATTGTTTGTTCTCTATCAAAATCTTTGATTTGCTAACTATGCCTATCAGTAGTTAGTGCCTTCAGTAGTTAGAATCTTTTATTCAGCTGGCAGTATTGGCGCATGCTGTGTTGCAGTAGTTTGAGTAACGAAGATTTTTGTGAGGTAAGTGATTCATGAAAGGTATAGGTTATTGTTAGTCAGAGCCATTCTTTTGTAGGGATTATTGAAAGTCAGATTGCGTTGCGCTAAAAAAAATATTGTGTGTCAGTTTAGTGATGATTTGAATAAGTAAAGAGAGAAATGTCTGAGTACGTTCAGTTTTGCTCAGCTGTTTGAAAATCAAATAACGTAAGAGCTTTATCAGCACAGTAATTCATTAATTTTTCAAAGGGGATGTTTCAACACACTACTAGCAGAGTGATGGAACCTTCGTGTTCGGAAAACTTGAATGGCGTTCCTGACCCAGTAAGGACAATTGTGCTCCAAGAAGAAGAATTGGTTCTCGTTTGAAACATCGTCTTTAACTGCCCCGAGAGTAGCTGCTCACCACATAACGATTCCACACTGACGCCCACTGACGTCACAACGGTCGGTGACGCGATTTTCCTGAGAGAGATCGTGAAGTTCACTTAATTCAGTATATTCTGTGACAACTCTACAGACGGCACTCCTTGATATCACCAAGTAATATTAACACAGTGTAACGTTTTTCGCGATATGAAACTCTGTTGCGTTGGTCGTCATGACATAACACCGCTAAATTCAATCTCTCTCTTTTGTGGCTTAGGGGTCAGTTGAAAGTAATTCTGTCACATCAGATCAACTATGAAACAGCTGTTGCGTTTATCACATAAAGGAAATCGTAAATTTCTAAAAATGTTATTTCATTTTAACAAAATCAATTTTTGTACATCTGAATAGATGAAGTCAGCTTAGAATAATTCAACTTGCAAATCAATTGATTGTTTCAATGCTCGATGTATCTCTTTCAGTTGTGTAAATATATCTGATAACCACGCCATCTTTGGAGAGCTGGTGTATCTTCTACATTTTACACATCTATAGATAGACTGAGGCGGCTATAACGCTTAATTCTGCCGCTAAAAGTGACATTTTATAATTTAAAGCAAATGAACGATATATCTGATAAGAAATGAGGTATTCTTGTATAAAAACGTCTAAAATTACCGGTGTATAGTTCCATTACAGACGTATCTTCCAACTATATCGTCAAATGTTTGGAGCATTAGGTAGCAACGAATAACTGTGTCATTTACACACTACAAAGAGTGATGGCAAACTTGAATATCGAAGTAAAATTCTGAATCAGATAAGGTCTCTGATTCCAGTCACTTATAATAGAAAAATTCATGTCGAAAAACTCGTTTGAACGTTACGAATTTTTATTGCATCAACTGTCTATAATATCAGTTCAAAAAAATGGTTCAAATGGCTCTGAGCACTATGGGACTCAACTGCTGAGGTTATTAGTCCCCTAGAACTTAGAACTAGTTAAACCTAACTAACCTAAGGACATCACAAACATCCATGCCCAAGGCAGGATTCGAACCTGCGACCGTAGAATATCAGTTCCTTAGAGCTCTACTTTTTTCAGAGCTCTTTGCTCTACACCTAGGTTTGACAGTTATTTAAGATGGACTTATCTCGAGTGGCGACATAAACAATTTTCTATCCTTTTAATAATAGCCGTCTACAGAGATTGAAAAATTTTGTTATTTTCATACTTAAACTGATTTCGGCTGTTCATAACATCTTTAGCTAATTTCAGTTAACTAACAGCTGACTTCTTCAGTGGAGTATCCTAAAGAAAGTGACAATTCCATAAATATTATAGCTACTCCATGGACTAGTGAAACTGTTTCAAATTCCGAGCGATAAACACATAGCAATAATGCCGTTTTGCTGACAGCTAAGGATAGACAATAATTTTCTTTGGAACAGAAATTTATTTTTACTGAAACATGAACCACCTAGTTATTTTATGCATCTCTTAGTGTTCTAAAGACGAAATTATTATAATTATAATTATTTGTTTGACGATAAACACTTTTACGTCTACCAGTTTCTACAATTTGTAATTCCCCATGATCCGTCAACTACCCCAGCAACATGCTTAAAGAAAATAAATAGCAATATTGTCAATTACTGTTCAATGAAAGCTTTTGCTAATGGAAATCTGAGTCCAGGAGGTACTTATAGAGGAATCTATGGATTTATACAGAAATAAATGTCAACATTCATCCTTTTCTTATAATGTCAATTTTAAGTTAACATGAAAATAGTGATATGAAAGACTACATAGCTAAATCGAAACGTTTTGAAAGAAATTATTTACAGTTAAGCAAGTAATAATTATAATAATCATTTTCTTTTTGTGCCAGTGATTTTAGTTAATAGGAGTAAGTGAAATTATTTGGCTCAAAATAAAAATAAAGTTCATTTACAATACACCAATAATAGTGACTCTTTATCTTCAAGTGGGTGTAAAAGTAGACTGCCTCCAAGTGGTACACCCCGGGCAATGCCGAAAGGTAGCTAAAAGTCTACTACTATCGTGGCGCTGCACTATGAGTATGAACTCATCTCGTGGCTTAAAAGTGCAAATGGAAGCAAACAATAAAATGAATGGGTCTTCTCAAAACCCAATGACAAGAGACCTCGGCCCATCAGTCCGAGTACTGCAAATTAACATAGAAGGTATAAGTAAGACTGAATGTGATATCCTCTCAAGACTAGCACGGTATAACAATATACATGTCATACTGGTCCAAGAAACACATGTAAACCACGAGGAAGGTCTCATGAAAAGAGGTTTCATAAGTGGATACACCGTTGCTGGAGCTATTCACCATAAAAACTATGGATCTGCTACATACGTGCGTAGTGAATTTGATAACTGGGCTCCAATAAACATAAGTTCTTCGGATAACATATTTTTAATAGAAACACTAGTAAGTATCCTCACAATAGTCAATGTATATAAGCCTCCTAACATCCAATGGCCAAAAGAAGCACTCCCTGAAACAAAATACCCTACCCTCTTAATGGGCGATTTCAATAGTCACCACAGTTTATGGGGCTATAGTGAAAACGATGATAATGGTCAAGCCCTACTTGAGTGGGCAGATATTGAAGACCTGCAACTAATTATGATGCTAAAGAGAGACACACCTTCTGGTCAGCTAGATGGCAACGCGGTTTCAACCCAGATCTGTGCTTCGTTAGTAGAGACCACAAGCGTAAAGGTTACCCATCAAGCAGGAAAGTATTAATTAACTTCCCACACAGCCAGCATAGACCTGTCATTGTCCACATTGGTATACAAGTCCCTCTTATAAAATCAGCTCCAAAACCAAGATGGAATTTTGAAAAGGCTGATTGGGAGTCATACGCAAAACGTGCCGATGTCACTGTGCGGCGAATAAAGCCAATCATTAACAACTACGAACGATTTAGTAAAGCTCTTATTGCATCAGCTAAGAAAACTGTACCACGCGGTTTCAGGAAAGAATATACACCTGCCTGAAATGAAACAACTGAACGCCTCTATAACGAGTTCAAAGAATCGGGAGACAGGGAAGTTGCAGAGGAACTTACCGAGTCACTTGACAGCGCCAGAAGAGAAAAGCGGGAAAAAAACCGTGGAAGGTATAGGCTTTAGAAAGTCCTATCGAAAAGCGTGGGCCCTACTCAGGAAACTAGGATCTGGTGCATACAATCCCTGTGAAAGTGCAAAAACCACTCCAAATGCAATTGCAGGCCGTATAGCCAATATGTCCCGGGCACCTCTTGACAAAGAAACCGCCAGAAACATTAAGAAACTAATTAAAACACGGTGGAGACAAGCTACTGAAAGATCACATCCTGCAGCACCTTTCACAGTGGAAGAACTGAAAACGA
The DNA here is from genome assembly GCF_023898315.1 of Schistocerca nitens. Lineage (NCBI taxonomy): Eukaryota > Metazoa > Arthropoda > Insecta > Orthoptera > Acrididae > Schistocerca > Schistocerca nitens. Next base: position 714,684,445 of record NC_064617.1, on the reverse strand, counting down.
CTATCTCGAACATCAAAACTTGGAAGGCAGCTGGGCCAGACGAGTTATACCCAGAATTCATTAAGTATAGTGGGAAAAATGTTATCAACTGGCTCGTGAACTTCTATAATAACATCCTTGAAGAAGGCCGAGTGCATAAGATATTCAAAAGAGCTAAAGTATTGACAATATTAAAACCTGGGAAAACACCAGACAAGCCTGAACATTTTAGACCAATCTCTCTCCTGAGCACCTGCTTCAAACTCTTGGAGAGACTCTTGTATAATCGTATTGGGACGACTTTGAATAGAATCCCCATCGAACAGGCTGGTTTTCGACCACAACGTAACTGTTGCGACAAAGTACTGGCTTTAACAACACATATCGAGAACGGTTATGAACGGAAACTTAAAACAGCTGTTGCATTTGTAGATTTATCCGCTGCATACGATACTGTGTGGAGGCATGGTCTTCTTAGAAAGATACTTGAGATTATCCCTTGCCAGACCTTGTACAAATTACTAAGTGAGAACCCTTGAAGTTCATCTAGAAGGAAAGAAGAGTCGAACCATTGTTTCAAACAACGGCTTACCACAAGGTTCTGTATTGGCACCATTACTTTTCAATGTGTACATAAGCGACATACCAACAACAAATGCACGGAAGTTCTGTTATGCAGATGACATGGCCCTGGCTGTGCAGCATGAAAGTTTTGAACAGTGTGAAAACTCCCTTAACCAAGACCTCGGAGTAATGGGTAAATATTTCATATCTTGGAGATTAATTCCTAACCCAATAAAGTCAGAAGTTACTGTGTTTCATTTAAACAACCAACAGACAACCCGATCCCTTGACGTTACCTTTGCTGGTAGAAAGTTAAAGCATAACCCAAACCCAAAATATCTTGGTATTAAATTGGATAGATCGCTTACATTCAAACCACGCCTAATAGATACTGTTGCTAAGATACGTACAAGAAATAATATTATTCAAAAGCTCGCCAATACTAGGTGGGGAGCTGATGTACATACTCTGAAGATTTCTTCTGTAGCGCTGGTATACTCTGTTGCGGAATATTGCAGCCCTGTTTGGCTTAACAGCAGCCATACGTCTAAAGTGGATACTCAACTAAACAATACCATGAGAACCATAACTGGGACCATTAAATCCACCCCACTACCTTGGCTTCCTGTTCTCTGCAGTATAGCCTCACCACATCTTAGGCGGCAAACCGCCTTAGTTAATGAATGGCGTAAAATCTCCTCCAGTACCAACCTTCCAGTCCATCAGGACATTGCCCCAAATCTTTCCCGACTAAGATCTAGAAGACCACCATGGAGAACAGCTCAAAACCTTATGGCTATGTCTTACGATGCTATGGATTCATGGAAAAATGAATGGTCTCAGACCGGACTATCCAAGAACTGCAATGGAATATCACCTGGTGGAAACCTACCTGGTACAGACCTACCAAGAAGAACTTGGGTTATACTCAATAGACTCAGAACTGGTCATGGGAGAAGTGGCGAGATGCTCTGTAGATGGGGCATACGAGATTCACCACAGTGCGATTGTGGACATCCAGAGCAAACGATCCAGCACATCATTCAGGAATGCCCTAAACGTGCGTTTAAAGGATCCATTGGATAACTTTATGCAGCCTCTCCTGCAGCCGTCGAGTGGATGGAAAACCTAGACATAGAACTTTAAAGAGACTCTATAGATTCCATATATGTGGTTGCTGAATGACCTTATAGCAACAATTTCTATATGATAATTTTATCTTATCTATGACAAGATACCTTATTGTAACAACCAGTGTATGCCTACTTTATCCTTAATTGAATGTCCATAAGACGAGACATTATTTATGTGTTATAATGTATGTTGATTTTATCTTTATCTGTCTGTATGTATTTAAACATGAAACCATTTGTACTTGAAAACCACATACGCTAAGTAAATAATAAATAAATCTTCAAGATTAACCGCATCAAGCTAACAATCGAGGAAGAAGAACAGCGAATATTAACAATACAAATAAGAATGACTACACAGGCAACTGAATCTGCTGAGCTGTGTATGACACCGAAATTCTTTATTTAGATTCCTTATTAACAGACACAACATAATAAACTAGTGAACGAAAACATTGGATCCGAAAGTTGTATACTTCCAAGGATTTTCAAGTAATGGGAGCTACTATAGCCATAGCGTAGCGTCGTAATTGCGCTACATTTAGCGACTTCGCTATGAAACAATTGAGTTTGCAGACGGTTCTGTACACAGACATAAAATGAGGCACAACTCTTCACTGCAGAATGAAGACGATACATGCAGTTGCAGTTCAGTTTGTTGGGGTTTCAGAGACAGGGTGGAATATCAAATAGTTAAATTCTCTGATTAACGCTATAGACGCTATAGAATTACATTTGCTATATCTCCTACAAGAACAGTGTCATTATTCTCCATCAAGCTCAGCAGAAAAACACACGAGGCCTAGACGGTTTCAGTAAATAGCAAGTTTGTGACGTGCATTGCGCTGTCGCCGACTGTCCATAATGGTAGTTGCTAACAACAGTGTAACAAAACAAATGCATAATTTGTTATTTTAAAATCACTGGAAGAGGCCCCATGTTTCCAATTAATGCAATTCAATTTCCCTCTTACACTATTGTATACTAAAAAGTAATGCCTCAGAATCTTTTATGTGAAAACTCTTAGACGAGGGTTGGAACTTCAATATTGGCAACTATTTATTTACAAAAATGGTTCAAATGGCTCTGAGCACTATGGGACTCAACTGCTGTGGTTATCAGTCCCCTAGAACTTATAACTACTTAAACCTAACTAACCTAAGGACATCACACACATACATGCCCGAGGCAGGATTCGAACCTGCGACCGTAGCAGTCGCACGGCTCCGGACTGCGCGCCTAGAACCGCGAGACCACCGCGGCCGGCGTTTGTTTACAGCTCGTACAAAATAGATAGTGTTTCAAAGTTTCACTGACCTTCAATGTAGTCTTCAGCATTGTGTATACCCGTTGTCAGCTTCGTGGAAGTCTTAGGATATTCTTAGTGGTGCCAGATGAGTTGACAGTTCGAGCAGCGCGGTCTATTTCCCGACGAATTTGCAGCAGTTCTGAAGCGAATGCCGTCAAGTGTTTGCTTCAGTTTAGCAATCGAGTTGAACTGACGAGGGCTTAAGTCAGAGAAGTGCAATAGGTGGTATAGCACTTCGCAGCCCCATCAGCCAAACAAATCAGTAACAGCTTGCACCGTACGTGCTTGAGCATTGTCCTGCAAAATGATGGTCAGGTCCTGCAGAAAGTGTCATCACTTCTGCCTCTAAGCTGGTCGTAGGTTGTGTTCCAAAAATTAAAATTCCAACCCTCGTAGCTTTTTAAATAGAACAAATGTTACACTACTGGCCATTAAAATTGCTATACCACAAAGGATGACGTGCTACAGACGCGAAATTTAACCGACAGGAAGAAGATGCTGTGATATGCAAATGATTAGCTTTTCAGACCATTCACACAAGGTTGGCGCCGTTAGCGACACCTACAACGTGCTGACACGAGGAAAGTTTCCAACCGATTTCTCATACACAAACAACAGTTGACCGGCGTTGCCTGGTAAAACGTTGTTGTGATGCCTCGTGTAAGGAGGAAAAATGCGTACCATCACGTTTCAGACTTTGATAAAGGTCGGATTGTAGCCTATCGCAATTTCGGTTTATCGTATCACGGCATTGCTGCTCGCGTTGGTCGAGATCCAATGACTGTTAGCAGAATATGGAATCGATGGGTTCAGGAGGGTAATACGGAACGCCGTGCTGGATTCCAACAGCCTCGTATCACTAGCAGTCGAGATGACAGGCAACTTATCCGCATGGCTGTAACGGAACGTGCAGCCCCGTCTCGATCCCTGAATCAACAGATGGGGACGTTTGCAAGACAACAACCATCTGCTCGAACAGTTCGACGACGTTTGCAGCAGCTAGGACTATCAGCTCGGAGACCATGGCTGCGGTTACCCTTGACGCTGCATCACAGACAGGAGCGCCTGCGATGGTGTACTCAACGACGAACCTGGGTGCACGAATGGCAAAACGTCATTTTTTCGGAGGAATCCAGGTTCTGTTTACAGCACCTCAATGGTCGCATCCGTGTTTGGCGACATCGCGGTGAACGCACATTGGAAGCGTGTATTCGTCATTGGCATACTGGCGTATCACCCGGCGTGATGGTATGGGGTGGGATTGGTTACACGTCTCGGTCACCTCTTGTTCGCATTTACGGCACTTTGCACAGTGGACGTTACATTTCAGATGTGTTACGACCCGTGGCTCTACCCTTCATTAGATCCCTGCGAAACCCTACATTTCAGCAGGATAATGCACGACCGCATGTTGAAAGTCCTGTACGGGCCTTTCTGGTGAAAGGGTACAGTACCGCCCGACATTGAAAATAGGTACGAAATACTTCATTATTTTTGTCAGAACAACACTTTTTTTTTTGTAAAGTAACTCAATTTCAATTAATACAGCGAAGCCGGATACCAGTGTGGGAAAGAATGACAATTTATTTATTTAATTGATCGCATGTGCACTCCCACAAAGTAAATCCCTACATCCAGTTTGGTGAGATCTGTGAAATGAATGAATGTATGGTCGTCTGCTAACCACAGATAGTGAATGTGAATATATGATCATCTTTGAGTCGATCCTTTGGCCACCTTTGGTGGGACCAAAGACATGAAATTTACCAGAGCTTTGAGCGCCTGAAATGTGGTTGACCAATACGGTGGCAAGGTGCTTCCCCCACCTTGACAGAGGTGCGAGATGACCTACAGAACGGCCATATTTCAGCACTCTGCCGCTGGATCTTCTGCTGTTAAGACCTGTTTTTGTTGTGCTCCGGAATGACGAAAGAGTGGAGGCATGGTATGCATGTGGAATATTTAAGAGTAGTTTGAATTAATAATTTCTCTATCTCAGGAACTTTTGTGGGGAGAATTAAATGTCAGGCAGGTAATATTAAGGGGATTGTAGTAATCTTAGGAAGTGACCAACGGTCACAATGAAACCACGTGTAGCTATAAGCTGAAATACTTCCGTGTGCTTAAGTTAAGCTGAATTACTAGCGTGTGTACAATAAGTTGAAATATTTAAGAAATAGCGTGTGTATCATAAGTTGAAATATTTAAGAAATTACGTGTGCAGGACTTGAAATTAGAGACGAGTACTTCCACGTGGTAAGTACTGTGTGAGTCTCAATCTGTGTATGAGACAAAGGATAAAGAGAAGTACTCGTCCATGGTATCAGTTGAGGACTCGCGTGTGTGCTTAATATTAAACTGCATGATATGATTCCGTGTGACGCTAGATTTAAACTCTGAGAGAGAATCAAGGTGAGTCGGCCGTCTATCCAGCAACGCCACTTGGCATGCATTGCACAGGAAGACGTGCATTTATCTCCGGAGTTCACAGTAGGAAAGTAGAATTACAAAGTGGGGCAGTGTCGTGTGAAACTGGGATAAATATTGATTGAAGTGGGAAAGCTGAAAGTGATAATGTTGTAACCATTCTTTGTGTAGTATTTCATATTGTTGTGTGGTGTATGTCATGTAATTTGGGTATGTGTGGTTTGCATGGGAGAGTAGCAAGGTAGTTTCAAAAGATTGGCGGGTTATGCATGTTCTTTCGGTACCGCTCGGTCTGGAGGAAAGTTTCGTGATGATGATTGTGAGAGTCGAAGTGTGAGGTATAATAAAAGATCCACCATCCTATCCAGAAAGTGCACTGTAGCGTTAAATAAACTACGAGACCATAATATAGAGATTCACTAGTGTAAAGCCATGCCCACTGGGCGGAATTTCTCATGTGATATTGTTGTAGGTTATAGAATTTGTGTGTTTAGGAATAAATAAGATAGTGAAAAGAAAAAGATTGGTAGACTTTTCCTTCAAATTGTATGTTGCCATAATGTCCCGAATTTATAATGTGTGCGCCATTCATATTCAGTGGGATGGCCACGTGTTAATAAAAGCCGTTAAATAAAAGACAAAAAGAAAATGTGGTATTGCCAATGCGTAGTGTACAGTCAGAGTTCTGTAAATCACTGATAGTCAGATATGCGTTTCCGTTGCGTATTATTCATACAGGAGGATAATTTGTAACTAAATAGTAAGATACGAGAGTTCATGTTACTCGATAAATTAAGAAAGAATCCACTCGCTTGGCAGACCACTCATCTTGCAGGCCTGACTGCTTGATGCCACAGTATGAGCAAGGCATGTGGGTGCCTCTCATAATTTCGACCCTGCCAGGATTCCTTTGTCAGGACATTTTTTGCCAGGATATTTTGTTGCCAGGATAATTTGGCCAGGATATATTTTTTTGCCAGGATATTTTGCTGTTAGGGTTTGCTGTTAAGATTTTTTTTATTATTTGTGATGGAATATATTGTGATAGCGCTAAGAAGTAAAATTTTTTCTGTTTGCAATTTCTTTCTGGATTGGTGAGGATCTTTTATTTTTTTATGTAATTAATTGCTATATCGTCCAAGGCTGGAAGATCGTGGTATATTTTTTTTGCATAATGTCCGTAGTAACTAGGTCGCAGTCGAAAAGTGTAGTCACCATGGAGAATAGTGATTCTAGGGCGAACGTAGCAGTGCAGCAGGAAGTAGCTGTTGACCATGGGTTAACGAGCGAGAAAGACAAACACTCGAAAGGGGTTGAATTGTTCGGTGGACCGCTGCAAGGGGATCCTTTATGCGGCGGGCTTTGTCCACAAACGCGGGCTTTTCCCGACGACGTGGGCTCGGGACTAGGTCAGGTATTCAGTGAAAGTGAAGCTACCCTTAGCGAAGCTACCGTTTCTCAGGCGAACGAGGTGAGCGCGTCGACGGTAGCAAATGACAGTGTGCTACTGCAGTTTTTACAGAGGATGGATGAAAGATTAGAAGCTATGGATAGAGATAATAAGGAGAGAGATAGGGAGAATAAGGAAAGATTTGATAGAGATAATAAGGAGAGAGATAGGGAGAATAAGGAAAGAGATAGGGAGAGAGATAGGGAGAATAAGGAAAGATTTGAAGCAACTAAGGAAGAATTGGAGGCAATGGATAAGGGAAATAAAGAGGCAATGAGGAAGCTACACACAGTTATCGATGAGCGTCTGTCCGCAGTTAATAATCGGATAGATGAGGGGGAGAAGAATCTGGGTGCGGTGAAGCAAGTTTGTGATGCCGTGAAAGAAAAAGCTAATAATTTGGAGGTACAAGTATTTGCAATAGAGAGTGATACTACTGAGCGAAGGGACGTGTTGCCAGATGAGCGAATCAAAGAGGTAGTGGTCAGAATGAATACGATTAGTGCAGATGCAGAAAAGATCAGTACAAGAGGCGAGACAGGTTCTGACAGTACGCAGCGAGAGGTTTATGCCGATCAGGAGGAGATACAACCACCATTACAGTTTAAAGAGGCACAATTAGAAATAAGTAGGAAACATAGTGAAGAACTAGCGCAGTTGCAATTAGCGTACAGTAGCGAAGGTGACACACCACCAGGTAGATTGCAGAGGGAGAGTGAGATAAACTCAAAAGGCGAAAATAGGCAGAAAGAGCAAGGAGGAGAAGTAATACAACAACCTATTGCATTTGCGAGCCGAGTGCTTAGCAAAGCTGAGAGAAATTACACGGTAACTGAGCTTGAAGCTTTGGCAATAGTATGGGGTTTTAGTAAGTTTAGATACTATTTGTATGGAAGGCATACTAAAATCTATACTGACCACAAGTCACTACAGTTTCTGATGTCGGCCAAACTTAACCATAGACGATTCGCTAGGTGGGCACTCTATTTACAGGAGTTTCAGTTTTCGGTCATGTATATTCCTGGGCCACAGAATATAGTGGCAGATGCGTTGTCAAGGAACCCAGTAGGTCATGGTCAATGCTTTGATGAGGAGGTAAACGAGAACAGATATGATATATTGTATATGCAGGGCGTGCCGTTCGAGAAATACATAGGGGCGGTACTCACAAATATCGCGAAAGAGCAGGATAAAGACGCGTCATGGAGAATGGTGAAGGACAGAGTTAGAGCGAACTTAGATGCCAATATAGCACGTTTTTATACAATTCAGAACGGGGTCCTTTTCTACCGTAGAAATCCGAACACACAGGACTGGGTGTTGTGTATACCAAATGAAATAATCAACAAGTTGATCTGGTACACTCACCTAAGTTACGGGCATTACGGGGCAAGGAAATGCTGTAAGAAGTTAAGGGAATCAGTTTATTTCATTAGTATGGAGAGGAGGATCAAGAACGTGCTTGGTAGTTGCAAATTGTGCCAGAAGGCAAAATCGTTAACTATCTCATGCAAAGCACCGCTTTTTCCGATAGTGCCAGGTAGATTGAGGGAATTCGGAGCAACAGATTTGTTTGGCCCGCTACCTAAGTCAGTGCAAGGATATAGATATGTTTTAGTAGCAGTGGAATTGGTGTCAAAGTATGTGACTTTTACCGCATTGAAACGTGCGACGGGAAGGACAGTGGCAGCAGCGATCGTTAAAAACTTTTTGCGAGAAGTAGGAACTGTAGAAAAGTTCATAGCTGACAATGGACCGCAATATAGATCCAGACAATGGCTAACCACACTGAAGAGAAGAAGGATAAAACCGGTGTTCATATCCCGATACCATGCTGCAAGTAACCCCAGTGAAAGAGTGGTAAAAGAACTGGGAAAATTGTGTAAGATCTATTGCAATAGGCAACACAGAAGTTGGAGTATTTTTCTCAAAGATTTTCAGGACATCCTCAATGAGCTACCACATGGAGCAACTGGTTTATCACCAATTACGGTACTAAAGAATGAACCACCACCAGACCGAGTCAGGGAGCTGGTAGATTTTCCGCGATCAGGAAAGCAGAGGCACACAGAAATTGTCAAGGTTGCGATAGAGCGTATTAAGAAAGCAGCTAAGGATAGGCAGGAGAAGCAGAAAGGAAAGATCCGTAAGATCGAATTGGCAGTAGGAGACAAGGTTCTAATTAAAACTCATCGATTATCAAAGAAGCACAGATTCCTAACTAGCAAATTCTTTACGGTGTATAGTGGACCATTCAGAGTGAGGCGGATTGTCCATGAAAATGCTGTACTGATTGAGACGATCAAGGGAAAACAGTCTGGTGGGCTTCATCACATTTCTAATATCAAATTATGGAAAAGTTAAGGATAGATCTAAAGTAGGAAATTTATGGTAGATAGTCAGTGTATTTATTTGTGGTGTGTAACGTTGTGCAGGGGCAAATCGAACATAAGAATTTTCAGGCGGGATGTCAGGAAGTATGACGGAATAGACTGGTCGAATGAGTCATGAACAGGAGTCGACAGAGTGGTGTATGTACGTATTTTTTTGTCATATGAATAAGGATCAAGCAGAAACGACGTGATGATTAATGAGTGGTTAAAGATGGTAGATAGAGAAGCGACGTGATAAATAGTAGTGGATAAAGGTGGTATATAAGGAGAGAAGCGACGTGAAGCAGTGTGATTAATAAAGAGAGATTCGACGTGATGAAACAGTGGTAAATAAAGGTGAGTAGAATTAATAATGTGGAGATGTCTTAGATGTATGTTACAGAGAGGCCTGTGTATGCTGCAATAGAGATTGATGCCAATGGCGAAGGAAGACCAGGAAATGATGGAGTAATGGTCGGACGGAGAGCCGATATACGAATGAAGAGATGAGGACAACTGCACAATGTGAAAGGACATAAAGGGAGTATGAGATCCAGATGGTGAACGTTGTGGAATACTGACGTAGGGTGTAATATAAATGTAAAATCTAATTCTTACCATAAAATATGCAATTTGGCGAAAATAATATTTTTTGTTGTTGTTGAAGCCTGGTACCAGTATAACTAATCAAAACGGTACCAATAATGTGTACTGTTATTTTGCAGGTTGAATAATTTGTGTATTTTTGTTCTTAGATGAAATGTCGCAATATTTAGCATAAAGTGAATGCAGAGGTAAGCCGATGGAGAGAGGTGCCAGAGTGAAAGGACGAATTCGGAGACTGGAAAGCTATCACCGAAACAACTTCATGTGTTATGTGGATGAGTATAAGGGAGGAAAGGTATGGTATGTTGTCGTGAGTGTGGTGGTGTTATGAGTGTAAGGGAGCAAAGGTATGGTATGTTGTCGTGAGTGTGGTGGTGTTAAGGTTAGCTGACTTCTAGACCTATTCTGTTAGTGTATTAATGGATTGAATGAGAAGGAAAATGTGATGTCTGGTGAGTGAGAGTCGTAGAGTAGTGTGATCAATGCGCACACTCCTGTAAAGGGGATGCTACCGATCTGTGAACTAAAACATTATTATGTATTGTTTGATTGGGATGAACCTCGATGGCAGGTCAGGATCTGACATCATGTGGATGGTTCATACATGTCCTAGAAATGTTGTTATATATAATAAAATGTAAAATATGTAAAGAGATACTGATTTCAGTCTGTCACAAGCACAAAGGTGCATTGTATGTTGTAGATTTAGAGTCACGAGTTTCTAAAATGTTTATTGTGTTAGGATGTTAAAGTAGTTTACTATTTAACAACATGTGGTAGGTAATTGTGAGCTGTGTAGATTATTTCTTATTTTTCGTTAGAACACGTTAAAGCGGTATTAATTTCAGTCTGTCACAAGCACAAAGGTTCACTGTATATTGTAGTTTTAGAATAAACAGTTTCTAATATTTTCACTGTGATAGGATGTTAGAGTAGCCTTCTATTTGATATTGTAATTATGAGCTGTATAGATTGTTTATGATTCCTTTTGTTTTTTTTTATTTTGCACTTTCATGTTTTGTATGAGGGACGACAGGTACAATCAATAGCACAAGTGTGGGCTGTATGTTGTATGTGTAGAAAACTAGGGGGTATAATTTTATGTTTTTTAGAACAAAGATTCTTTTATTACCAATGTATCTAATAGATCATACATGTAATCAATGAGTATTTAAATAATGTAAGAATATCCTTTTGTCTGTAATGTTGCGAGATGCACGGAAGGCTCTGACTGATTGGGTGTCGTAACGCCCATACCGCTAGCGGGCCGAGCTGACGTTGCCATGGCGACGGGTGACAGAGCCGCGGCACTCCCCACTCCACTGCCGGTCGAGGTACACTCCACGCGCCCGCTACAGCAGGTCAACGGCCTGGGGCGACACGCACGTACCACTGGCCATTCATAAGTTCCGCCACCCTTACGACTGGGGAAAGTATCCCGCGGAGGCAACAGCGGGTGGTTTCTTCTGCTCAACGGCGCGCAGGGGCGCCACGGCAGAATGGACGACGCGCGGCAGAGCCCGGCGGGCATTTGTTACCAGCAACTATTAACTAGTACTGGACTGTGGAGCTGTGAAACAAGATGACTGCTCGTTACGTCTCCATAAGGTGGAAAGTGAAGGACTGGTGTTTCCACGTTGTGAGTGGTGGAAAAGATTTTGTCTTTAGCAGACAGGACGATCGTTTTGTTTTGTCTTGACCACTGAACGGTGGGATCCATAAACTTTTGACAGTGGGCTTTGTGAATTGCATGTGGGACGCTTGGTATTCTTAAAGAGGACAGTTGTCGTTTGGTGACTAATTATTGTATGAACGCAAGAAACTAGAGTGGGACATTGACATTTGCACTTGTAATAGGAGACATTTCTTTAATTGGTGCGGGAATAAGTGCTGTTTGTTGGAACTTACGACTTTTAATTACACCATGAACTGAAAGGACAGAACCGTGGGTAATAGTAGTTGTAGGGCCATTTTTTTTGGACGAACAGATTCGTGTGGATGGTACTCTGAGAGTGACTATGACATTTGTGTTTAATGTGAGATACAGTTTACTGTTCAGTGTGTGTTCAAAATGCCGATTTGAGTGACTCAAAGACTTTTGTCCGGGTAACCATGGGAGAGCTTTGACACCGAGACAGTGTTCCTAGGAAAACTATCAGCAACTTTTTGACCCCAAGAAAATCACAGAATGAAATGTTTCCGTGTGACTCGCAAGATAGGGGATAATGTATTTGTAATTGTGTAAATGTTTTCTTTTTTTATATGTTTCATTCCTGAAGGGACAGCAAGTGTAATTGTATTTCATTAACATTTGTGTTTAGAATAGTTAGTGTTTGTTTTTTGTTTGATTCTGGGTTATCAAGTTCACGTAGCATGTTTATTAGAATATTTGGTACGATGATGCTTTAATTATTAGCCAGTGGCGTAATACTAACGTAGCGGCTCTTGTTGCATTGGTCAGTAAGGTTGTCACAGGGGACAAGAGTTTGCATTGCACAACAAATATCGGAATTAACTGATGTATTTTGATGTCGTGGACAGTAATAATCTTGTTGGTGTGTTGACTGAAGCCACTTATTTTCATTATCACAGTGGTGATATTTCACATTAAAGTCTAACGAAGGCTAGTCGAAATGCAAGTTCTTGTCGTCTAAATGTGTGACAACAGAGACATGAGCAGTAGAGTAAGATACGAGAGCTACTGGTGGATACAAGCACTTATTTCTAAACTATTTACTGCTTGTATTGATCGAAGTTGATGGACTGACTGGCTCAGCAGCAGGTATTTGTACTGGTGGATAAGGATAAGGTTAAACTCACTGTCGAGTAGTTGTGGCAATTGCTTAGGTGATGACAGTTAATGAGGTATGACATGATGTCTTAGGTTGACTATATTACGTAACCAGTATGTAACTTGTGGTATATTTCATTGTTTTTCTTCTCAGTTTTATTTCTCTGTAGGTTTGAGGTATATTTTAGAGTAATGGTATGGAGCCTGACATTCTACGTGTAACTAGTGTACGAATTTTTTTCTTTTGTTGATTTTGTTTTGTATTTAGACATTGCCGTGTAAAGATTACTACAACGCAATTTATGAATGTCAGATTACTTGTTCTGTGTTTGGACGGTGAGCTATTTAAAATTTCATGGGTACAATTAGTATTTTTTTATTTGTTTTAGAATTATTGAAGTTTGGATTACTCCTAAAAATAACGGAGATCCCAGTAACTAAGCAAATTTTTATCTCACCATTATTTTTTTTTTTTATTTCTATGATGTGATGTTTTATTTGTCATGTGGATTGTTATAAATTTGTATGTGTACGTTACTCCGGATTGTGGAGAGTACAATAATGCAACAACTGTCAATAATTTGGTAAAGTAACAACATTTGGTCGTGAATTTGAGGTTACCAGGGGCTAAGGTCTCCTCCTGGGAATTTTGATGAATTGCTACGTTTGTTTTAATACAGTTTTCTTAAAAAAATGTTCGGAACTACCCTCGCATTGCCAGGATAGTACCGTGCCATTTTTTTCTGCATGGGTAGCCCGTGGTGAAAGGGTACAGTACCGCCCGACATTGAAAATAGGTACGAAATACTTCATTATTTTTGTCAGAACAACACTTTTTTTTTGTAAAGTAACTCAATTTCAATTAATACAGCGAAGCCGGATACCAGTGTGGGAAAGAATGACAATTTATTTATTTAATTGATCGCATGTGCACTCCCACAAAGTAAATCCCTACATCCAGTTTGGTGAGATCTGTGAAATGAATGAATGTATGGTCGTCTGCTAACCACAGATAGTGAATGTGAATATATGATCATCTTTGAGTCGATCCTTTGGCCACCTTTGGTGGGACCAAAGACATGAAATTTACCAGAGCTTTGAGCGCCTGAAATGTGGTTGACCAATACGGTGGCAAGGTGCTTCCCCCACCTCGACAGAGGTGCGAGATGACCTACAGAACGGCCATATTTCAGCACTCTGCCGCTGGATCTTCTGCTGTTAAGACCTGTTTTTGTTGTGCTCCGGAATGACGAAAGAGTGGAGGCATGGTATGCATGTGGAATATTTAAGAGTAGTTTGAATTAATAATTTCTCTATCTCAGGAACTTTTGTGGGGAGAATTAAATGTCAGGCAGGTAATATTAAGGGGATTGTAGTAATCTTAGGAAGTGACCAATGGTCACAATGAAACCACGTGTAGCTATAAGCTGAAATACTTCCGTGTGCTTAAGTTAAGCTGAATTACTAGCGTGTGTACAATAAGTTGAAATATTTAAGAAATAGCGTGTGTATCATAAGTTGAAATATTTAAGAAATTACGTGTGCAGGACTTGAAATTAGAGACGAGTACTTCCACGTGGTAAGTACTGTGTGAGTCTCAATCTGTGTATGAGACAAAGGATAAAGAGAAGTACTCGTCCATGGTATCAGTTGAGGACTCGCGTGTGTGCTTAATATTAAACTGCATGATATGATTCCGTGTGACGCTAGATTTAAACTCTGAGAGAGAATCAAGGTGAGTCGGCCGTCTATCCAGCAACGCCACTTGGCATGCATTGCACAGGAAGACGTGCATTTATCTCCGGAGTTCACAGTAGGAAAGTAGAATTACAAAGTGGGGCAGTGTCGTGTGAAACTGGGATAAATATTGATTGAAGTGGGAAAGCTGAAAGTGATAATGTTGTAACCATTCTTTGTGTAGTATTTCATATTGTTGTGTGGTGTATGTCATGTAATTTGGGTATGTGTGGTTTGCATGGGAGAGTAGCAAGGTAGTTTCAAAAGATTGGCGGGTTATGCATGTTCTTTCGGTACCACTCGGTCTGGAGGAAAGTTTCGTGATGATGATTGTGAGAGTCGAAGTGTGAGGTATAATAAAAGATCCACCATCCTATCCAGAAAGTGCACTGTAGCGTTAAATAAATTACGAGACCATAATATAGAGATTCACTAGTGTAAAGCCATGCCCACTGGGCGGAATTTCTCATGTGATATTGTTGTAGGTTATAGAATTTGTGTGTTTAGGAATAAATAAGATAGTGAAAAGAAAAAGATTGGTAGACTTTTCCTTCAAATTGTATGTTGCCATAATGTCCCGAATTTATAATGTGTGCGCCATTCATATTCAGTGGGATGGCCACGTGTTAATAAAAGCCGTTAAATAAAAGACAAAAAGAAAATGTGGTATTGCCAATGCGTAGTGTACAGTCAGAGTTCTGTAAATCACTGATAGTCAGATATGCGTTTCCGTTGCGTATTATTCATACAGGAGGATAATTTGTAACTAAATAGTAAGATACGAGAGTTCATGTTACTCGATAAATTAAGAAAGAATCCACTCGCTTGGCAGACCACTCATCTTGCAGGCCTGACTGCTTGATGCCACAGTATGAGCAAGGCATGTGGGTGCCTCTCATAATTTCGACCCTGCCAGGATTCCTTTGTCAGGACATTTTTTGCCAGGATATTTTGTTGCCAGGATAATTTGGCCAGGATATATTTTTTTGCCAGGATATTTTGCTGTTAGGGTTTGCTGTTAAGATTTTTTTTTTATTATTTGTGATGGAATATATTGTGATAGCGCTAAGAAGTAAAATTTTTTCTGTTTGCAATTTCTTTCTGGATTGGTGAGGATCTTTTATTTTTTTATGTAATTAATTGCTATATCGTCCAAGGCTGGAAGATCGTGGTATATTTTTTTTGCGTAATGTCCGTAGTAACTAGGTCGCAGTCGAAAAGTGTAGTCACCATGGAGAATAGTGATTCTAGGGCGAACGTAGCAGTGCAGCAGGAAGTAGCTGTTGACCATGGGTTAACGAGCGAGAAAGACAAACACTCGAAAGGGGTTGAATTGTTCGGTGGACCGCTGCAAGGGGATCCTTTATGCGGCGGGCTTTGTCCACAAACGCGGGCTTTTCCCGACGACGTGGGCTCGGGACTAGGTCAGGTATTCAGTGAAAGTGAAGCTACCCTTAGCGAAGCTACCGTTTCTCAGGCGAACGAGGTGAGCGCGTCGACGGTAGCAAATGACAGTGTGCTACTGCAGTTTTTACAGAGGATGGATGAAAGATTAGAAGCTATGGATAGAGATAATAAGGAGAGAGATAGGGAGAATAAGGAAAGATTTGATAGAGATAATAAGGAGAGAGATAGGGAGAATAAGGAAAGAGATAGGGAGAGAGATAGGGAGAATAAGGAAAGATTTGAAGCAACTAAGGAAGAATTGGAGGCAATGGATAAGGGAAATAAAGAGGCAATGAGGAAGCTACACACAGTTATCGATGAGCGTCTGTCCGCAGTTAATAATCGGATAGATGAGGGGGAGAAGAATCTGGGTGCGGTGAAGCAAGTTTGTGATGCCGTGAAAGAAAAAGCTAATAATTTGGAGGTACAAGTATTTGCAATAGAGAGTGATACTACTGAGTGAAGGGACGTGTTGCCAGATGAGCGAATCAAAGAGGTAGTGGTCAGAATGAATACGATTAGTGCAGATGCAGAAAAGATCAGTACAAGAGGCGAGACAGGTTCTGACAGTACGCAGCGAGAGGTTTATGCCGATCAGGAGGAGATACAACCACCATTACAGTTTAAAGAGGCACAATTAGAAATAAGTAGGAAACATAGTGAAGAACTAGCGCAGTTGCAATTAGCGTACAGTAGCGAAGGTGACACACCACCAGGTAGATTGCAGAGGGAGAGTGAGATAAACTCAAAAGGCGAAAATAGGCAGAAAGAGCAAGGAGGAGAAGTAATACAACAACCTATTGCATTTGCGAGCCGAGTGCTTAGCAAAGCTGAGAGAAATTACACGGTAACTGAGCTTGAAGCTTTGGCAATAGTATGGGGTTTTAGTAAGTTTAGATACTATTTGTATGGAAGGCATACTAAAATCTATACTGACCACAAGTCACTACAGTTTCTGATGTCGGCCAAACTTAACCATAGACGATTCGCTAGGTGGGCACTCTATTTACAGGAGTTTCAGTTTTCGGTCATGTATATTCCTGGGCCACAGAATATAGTGGCAGATGCGTTGTCAAGGAACCCAGTAGGTCATGGTCAATGCTTTGATGAGGAGGTAAACGAGAACAGATATGATATATTGTATATGCAGGACGTGCCGTTCGAGAAATACATAGGGGCGGTACTCACAAATATCGCGAAAGAGCAGGATAAAGACGCGTCATGGAGAATGGTGAAGGACAGAGTTAGAGCGAACTTAGATGCCAATATAGCACGTTTTTATACAATTCAGAACGGGGTCAATGGTGGCCGAGCAACTGGTTCGTCACAATACGCCAGTGTGGTATCGTGTTGAAGCTGCATGGGCAGCTGTACCTGTACACGCCATCCAAGCTCTGTTTGACTCAATGCCCAGGCGTATCAAGGCCGTTATTACGTCCAGAGGTGGTTGTTCTGGGTACTGATTTCTCAGGATCTATGCACCCAAATTGCGTGAAAATGTAATCATATGTAAGTTCTCGTATAATATATTTGTCCAATGAATACCCGTTTATCGTCTGCATTTCTTTTTGGTGTAGCAATTTTAATGCCCAGTAGTGTACATTGTACTGCACAAGCCTCCTAATGATGTGTTGTAGAGGGTACGTCTGGTACGAGTAACTGATCCTCCCTACTCTGTTCCACACGCTAATGGCGTGTCGTTAAGCCTCTATATTGGCTCTAATCCCTCGAATTTTCTTGCCATGGTCATTACTTGAGAAGTATGTGGGAGGAAGTAATATGCTGCGCGACTCTTTCCAGAAAGTACTCTCTCAAAATCTGAATGGTAAACCTCTCCGTGTTGCACAACTAAACTCTTGTAACCTCTACGAATGGAATTTGTTCAGCATCTCGGTAATGCTTTCGAAGCCACTGAAACATCCCGCGACGAAAAGCACCGCTCTTCGTTGGATCTTTTGTATTTTTTTTTATCAGTGAGTCAGAGAAATGGTATTAGGATGAGCAGGAAACGGCCCATGAAATTGTGTGCATTTTGCTTCTACAGGTATATGAGAGGATTTGTTAGCCCTGTGGGGTGCACGTAATTTTTTTTTTTAAGATCGCTGAGTGTGTCATGTCGGCAGCAAACGATCGTAAGTAATCAAGTTAAGTTGTTCTACCGGTACGGAAAGCTTTCAAAAGAATTGGTAGAGGATTCTCATGTGTGCCGTGGATTTTGCGTAATCTGTCGGCTTTCTAGGAGAGTGGCTGTTTGGTGGAAATGCACGTGCTCGGTTCATAGAACCATTATGTAGCTGGATGTGGTGTTTAATGAACGAGATGACTAGGTGACATTTAACTGATGGAAATAAGTTCTACTTGTTCCCGTCCAAGCTATGAGTGTGGTATTTCTGTGTTTGTTTTTTTTTTTTTATTGTCCTTCTAATCTTGGACGACATTATTTGCTACAGTTGCTAGAAATCGACTGGAGACGCTATACTGGCTGTCTGTGGCCTACGTTTTGCAATAAAGTGGTCTGATTTGTGTTTCAGAAAGTAGCTAGAAGACATTCATTAGAGGTTGGTGGTGGGGGGGTCGAGGGGGGGGGAGGTCGGTGGCTTATATGACGCCACGGAAGGAGCTATAGAGACGAATGGAAGCCATGGTGGACATGCCTCCACCTTTGGGTTAAGATGGAGGCAGCAGCTGAGGCATACAGACTTATAACTGGCCAAAACTGGGTGTCATTTGGATATCCAGAATCACACACTAACATAGTGAGTGCGGTAAATATAGGTATGGCTGGGGAAATGCCCGCTGACTATATAATAACTCCTAACTGCTTCGACAAGCCTTACAACATAATAATTGGAAGTAGGGAGCAGTGGGAGAAAACAGTTCACCACCGTACGGGGGACATCGTTTGGTTCACCAATGGGTCGAAAACAGAACAAGGCGTTGGGGCAGGGTTGTACGGGGTTCAGCCAAGACTGGAGAGCAGCAGCTCTCTAGGGAAACTGGCCTCTGTATTCCAAGCCGAAATTACTGCAATCAGGGCATATGTGGAGGAGAATATGAGTAGGTGCTACAATGATCGTAGCATTTACATCTGTTCAGACAGCCAGGCAGCCCTGAAATAATTGGCAGCTCCTGCAACAAGATCTAAGATTTTGCAGATTGCCACATGGCTCTGGTGGAGCTAGGGGGGAGCAATAGGGTGTACCTAGTGTGGGTCCCTGGCCACTCAGGGATCTGTGGCAGTGAACAATCCGATAGACTGGCTAGGATGGGGGCAACAACTCCATTTATTGGACCGGAACCTGTCTTGAGAATCACCAAGGCTATGATCAAATTAGAACTACGGAACTGGCTTAGGAAACAGCACGTAGGATATTGGACCAAGGTCCATAAACAAAAACATGGTAAGGTTATGATGCCTAAGCCATGTTTTGAAAGAAGCTCTGTAATCCTGGGATTGAACAGGAAAGAGATCAAACTGATGACCGGCCATGGGAACGTCAAAAAACACCTAAAAACAAAGGGTATAATGGAAGAGGACCTTAAATGTAGGATCTGTGATGAGGGTGAAGAAACTGCATCACACCTAATCTTTGAATGCATGGCATTGGAGAGTAAAAGATACAGGATCTTCGGGACAACTAGACCTGAAGAAATTGTCTAACAAAAAACTGGTAGAGGGAGTCCTTGCGCTAATCAAGGGCACTGGTTGGCTTTACTAGATATACAGGGAGCGATACCGCACAATAAATCTTTTTTCAGTGCGGGCAGTGGCGGGTTAAACCTAAGCTGTTTTAGCTCTCCTGTTAAAATCAAATAAAATCAAACCAAGTGGTCGTATTTGTGTTTCAGAAAGTAACTAGAAGACATTCATTAGAGGTTGGTGGTGTTGGGGGGGGGGGGGTGAGGTCAGGGGCTTATATGACGCCACAGAAGAAGCTTCAGAGACGAGAAGTAAGGAACGTTAAAGGCATTCTAGTTAACACGGTCTTCATATTCCGGTTACTGTCTCACTCTACCTGTTAACTCTTCCTTCTGTTCATCTGTTAACTTCTTCAGTTGTACATTTGAAACGTTTCCAGTTAATAAAAGTCATATCTCCCACGGTCCATACTAGTTTGCCACAGAATTCTGTGCTAAAGAAGTAGACTTTTTGGATTTTGTTGCTCAATGCAATACCAATATTTAGCATCGGTCGCACAATTGACGGACAATCCCAGTGTGCGGTCCGAGCATTGTTGAGGTGTAGAGGCGAGCCTTTGTGAGGCAGGGAGTGGCAGGGAGCGGTGGTCGGTGCGTGCCTGCCGCTGCCCGCCGGCGCTTTGTGCCTGAGAGCGGAGCGAGGACAAAGGACTGCCCGCCCCTTTGCCAAGGTCGTCGCAGCCTCCCACGGCAGCCGCAGAGCATAGGCGCAGGGGTGCGTGCTCCACTCTGCGAAACGACCTTCTTCCGCCTCACTCCAAGCAGTGGGCCGCTTGCCTGTTCCGATCCGACAATGAACCCCTCGAGTGCAAGGTCGAAAGTTCAATCTTTAGTAAGGCTCATTCGAAAGTGATGTGTTAGCAATTATGACAGGAAAGATATTAGCTGCACGTGCGTCAGGAGAGCGACAGAAAATGAGTGTCCGGGATATGCAGAGATCAACCTACTATGGTATCTATGTATTATACTTGTAGGTGCTTCAGTCTGGAGCAGCGCGACCGCTACAGTCGCAGTTTCGAATCCTGCCTCGGGCATGGATGTGTGTGATGTCCTTAGGTTAGTTACGTTTAAGTAGTTCTAAGTTTTAGGGGACTGATGACCTCAGATGTTAAGTCCCAAAGAGCTCAGAGCCATTTGAACCATTTTTATTATACTTCGCAAAATGGACATCGCCAAAACTCAAGAAATCTTCAAAACAAACCATCAACTTGCACCACGAACACTGAATGAAAATCCACAGTGATCACAGAGGTCCGTGTCATCAAGATCAAAGGCGAACTCTTCGGGGATTACAAAGCGTGCAGGACGATCAGCCTACAAAGGGCTGCATATGAAGTCATATTGGTGTAACGGGGTGATGAGAACTGATGGAATGTAATGGCATGCAACCGAATGCGAAACAGTTTGTCGTGGAGCTTATCTTGAAACTGGTTGTTCTTTAAGATGTAGCTGCAAGCAGTGTGGTAATATGTTTTATAGGTACGGGAAAAACAAACATCCAGAGGCTCTGCTTGTCCAGTGGTTCCAGATGGTATGAATTGAAATCTCACACACTTTTCGTCAGGGAATAGTTTGCTCTAAAGGGGTATGATTTTTATAAGGAGACCAGTCTACCAATATCACCACTTGCAAAGTAGGTTAGAAATCAGATTAATAATGATGCTCACGCAGCATGTGTTCGCTTTATCGGGCAACAACAAAGTTATTGACTGTGGATGGTATTGTCAGAATGGAAATAATGAAACCACTGTAAAAAAAGTAATTAATTTTGGCACTTATCTTGAATGGATTCCCACATAGATTTCGTCGAAGTTGTTATGGCTCATCTTATTGATTCGAGGGTGATTCCACTTTGACTGCTAGTAGGTCCAAATCTGTATTTTATCAATATTTGAAGACCTAACAAATGCGTTTTTCAGGAAATTCTTAATGATCAAACAATTCCAGATCAGAACAATGGTATGGTGGAAATAATTTTTGACTTGGTGTTCACGGTCCACATTTTTATTAAACTTCTTGTAAATTCACATATACTTCTTCTTAACTGTCACATCATCAAGAAAACAGTTTTATATTAATCTTCATATATTTAATTTCCACTTTAACCAAACACAAAGCGAAATAACAACTTAACTTCTGCAAAGTGAAACAAAGAGTGCTCTGTGCGCATTAGCACCAAAACGGTTACAAGTAAGTCAAAGATTATGACAGTCTCACAGAAATGAATACACACAAGAACCATACCACTATAATATACCGATACATCGGAGTACCTATACATTAATAAAACCAAATGTGAATATTGTCACAAAAATATGTCTGTTACTTCGCAGAAAAGTAGTACGATATTACTGGTATCGAGAACTGGGGTTGGAGTGCCGTAATGGTCACGTAAATAAAGAACCATTACACCAGGAATCAAATGGTTCAAATGGCCCTGAGCACTATGGGACTTAACATCTGTGGTCATCAGTCCCCTAGAACTTAGAACTACTTAAACCTAACTAACCTAAGGACATCACACACATCCATGCCCGAGGCAGGATTCGAACCTGCGACCGTAGCAGTCGCGCGGTTCCGGACTGCGCGCCTAGAACCTCTAGACCACCGCGGCCGGCCACCATGAATCAAGCAGAAGCAAGTTAGTTTCACCAGCTATTGGCCAAAATCAGTGTTCATACTGCAATAGTACTTCTCTTACGCTCATTTACGCACTCTTGCTTGCTGTGACGTAAGGATTCCCTCTGCCTTTGCGAGACCACGCACACGAAAAAGAATCGTAGGGACAGAGCACCTCCAACTTTTCGCAGCACAATAAATAACTTTTTAGTCGTTTTATCATCCAGATTAACAGTCAGCATATTTGTATACGAATGCGTTAAGGCGTTGATGACGGTTGGTCTTGATACATTTGGGACATTTAATTTCCAGGGTTCTTTTCAGGTGCATTTTCTCTTCAAATCCCGACTGCGATTGAAACCAAATTCCTTACTGAAAGATGTGATAAGTTTCTGTATCTCATTCACGAATTTTTGGGCCGATTCCGCAATTTGCTGTGCATCGTCAAGTTGACGTTCTGTTTGAAATTTCGTTATCTTACATCTTCCAATACTGTTGGACTCTTTGTAGTTATGCAACCATCCACTGCTTCCTTGAAACCACTGTAAGCTGTGTCGTGGTCAATGGGTGTGCATTACGTAGTACGTAATTTGCTGCACATCCTGTAAATTGTATCGAGCATCCTTGAAACGCGCAAAGCACCAGTTTTTGTTACAAGTGTGCGTCGTCCTCCGTTGAACATCCGTACTTTCTCTAATGCATTACACGATCGTATTGCTGCAAACTTATTCGAAATCTGTATATAATTTTTTTGCTATGCTGCGCATAATCTTCGATGTTCATAATTACGTTTAGTACCCGCTTCTTGGACAACGATTGTTCTTTGGTATGTTTCACTGGAGACGGGATTTGTGGCTTCCTGTCCGACAAGGAAGTTGAACTATACCTGTTTCAATATCACGTTCACTCGCTAAGTACGTATAACAATCTTTATAGTCCTCACGTATATTGTCCGCACAGTCGAGTATATACAACACCACATATTCTACTGACTCATCTTGCAAAAACGCTAATATTTCAACTACCACTTCTCGCTCACTTTAAGAAATTCCTTGGTTTCCTTTCTGACGAAATGTCAACTCCGGCAATTGTTGCTGTAGATATAACGCAATTCTTGCTTTGTTCATCGCTGCCATTGCTCTCCTTCGTACCAAAAAAAAAAAAAAAAAAAAAAAAAAAAAAAGTTCAAATGGCTCTGAGCACTATGGGACGTAACTTCTGAGGTCATCAGTCCCCTAGAACTTAGAACTAATTAAACCTCACTAACCTAAGGACATCACACACATCCATGCCCGAGGCAGGATTCGAACCTGCGACCGTAGCGGTCGCGCAGTTCCAGACTGTAGCGCCTAGAGCCGCTCGGCCACAACGGCCGGCTTCGTATCAACACTACCAGCAATGTAGCACTGTTGTGTTACTTGTCGATTGATCAGTCCAACTACGTTCCGTAACCTCATGCTGTGTGTTCACCAATTGATACCTCCAGGTCTGCCCCTTAGCGCCGTTATAAGTGAATATTATGGTTACGTGGTAGACAATATGGGGAGTCTCGAATGTCTTAAACATCACTGATCTTTTGAAACTTAAGAATCAAGGAGTTCCTCGTGCGTCTGGTCATTTCTTCCGTAGTCTACCAAGATGAATGCATGAAAATTGCTCCCACTGAAATTTGCTCCCAACCAGAAATCTGTGAGATCTGCGCCCGGTACCTGCACTCCGAGCGTCGTAATTACTCTAAACTACCTGCTCCTCAGACACGACCGAACTGCGCCCCAATAGACCTCCTCTACCACAGTAGCTGACTGTCTACACAAACAGCCTTAGTACCGCTCTAGATGTCGCAGAGATGATATCGTGCAACTTGCGCATTTCTGTCAAAGATATGGAAGTTTCAACAACCATTTGCGGTAAGCGCTGTGAAAGTGATTCTTACACAGTGAACGAAAGAAGACGGGTCTATGACGTGGCGCCGTTCAAGATAGAAAGCAAATCACTGCCGAGGAATGCTTAAAGCAAGAATTCGACGGTGCTTTTTTCACTCGAGCATCAATGTGGACCTCAGAATGACGCTCGGTTGGAAGTAAAGAAGACTCTGAACACGGCAAATTAAAGGGCACGACAAAAAGAGACTTCTATTTCTAAAATATCTTTAGAGGATCAGGGTTGCCTGCACAATCGAGGGTATGATTTTGTCACTAAAATGCAAGCAACGAAGACAACTTTATACTAACAGCGGGAAAAACCACACGGAAATGAGAGACTAAACTGACCTCAAAGCAGAGTTACTAGCAATGAACGATGGCAGCAGTTTTCTGTTAAGTGACAACAAATTAGGAGAAAGGATAATACTTTTTTAACGGAAGAGGAGGGCAAGAAGTTCTAAGAAGAAATCAAAACTTTTTTATGGATGGTAACCTCAAGTGCTGTAACAAACTGTTTTCACAAATATACACAATTCACGCCGTCTTTGGGAGCATTATAGAGACATCTATCCAGTTGCCTTTGCATTATTTCCAAACAAAAGAAAAGAGACACACATTCGTATCTTCCGAAATTTGCTGGAAAATATTCCGGAATGGAAACTTGCAAGCGTGACAGTAGATTTCGAATCAGCATTTCTGCGATGAAAGTTGTACTACCGACAACGAAAAAAAATAGTCTACATGAAACGAGGTGAAAAGTTGGAAAAAAGTAGTAAAAAAAGAACGAAGAGGGTGGTGAAATCAAGGCTTGCTTGAAAACTATCTCCTCCCTACAATAATTTGACAAAATTTATCAGCAGCTGTATACAGATGAAAAATGTACAAAATGTAAATAGCAACTTACAAATAAAAAAATTGAAAAGAGTTTCACTGAATATGCTTATAAGGTGACAGTAGCCCGCAGCTCGTGGTCTTGCGGTAGCGTTCTCGCTCCTCGCGCACGGGATCTCGGGTTCGATTCTCGGCGGGGTCAGGGATTGTCCCTCGTCATCATTCATCCCCATTACGCTCGGAGCAAGGCAATGGCAAACCACCTCCGCTAGGACCTTGCCTAGTCGGCGGTGCGGGTCTCCCGCATCGTCCCCTACGCTCCTCGGAGTATGGGACTTCATCATCTCAAATGATAGTAATTTACTTTTGCCATTTAGTCTGTCTAAAACGTGGATAAAGTGTGTCTGTCTAAAACGTGGATAAAGTCTGATGGAAATCTGGTTATTTTTAAAAACCTGGGCTCAATTCTGTGGCCGGCCATACCAAATTTAGTTTTCCATGGTACCTCAGATCATTCCACGCAAATGCTTGCTTCCTCCCCCTTCAATAAACACTAATCCGAGAGAAAGCTAAATCTCTAACAATACTAACAGTCGACGCGATGCTAGATTGTTATGACGACGAATGAAGATATTCTCAACCAAAATTAAACATATCCCTGGAATGCAAACTTTATTTCTGTGAGTGAAGTTGTCATTCACTTTATAAACCTTACCTTAATGATGTAGAGATAAGACCCATAAGTTATTTAAATGTTATCCAAATCCTGGCGATATTTGCTGTGAACAATTTTGAACTTGTACAGAACTATAAAGAGAATTCTCTACTTGACTACCTACACATCCAATAGTTTACATTCATTCTGACTAACGCAGTGGCGTGGCTAGGTAGTTTGGTATCCGGTGCAGACTTTTAATTTGTCAGTCCCCTCTCCCCCAAATTGACAACCTCACAAAAGCATAAAATATAACATCTGTGTATAGGAGTGCTTTCATATACGTGAATAAGAAATCAGATGCGTGATTAAGTAATCAAAATATAATATTAGCTACTTCACAAACAGTTTTTACGGATTAAAACGAATAAGTAAAACGCGTTTTTTTTTTAAAAAAAAAAAAAACACCGTTTAACTGAATATGAAGAAAGCAGAACAAGTGACCAAAGATCTCCTTAGTGACAGGTGACTACCACGTAGCTTTTATTTTTCTGCTGCAAATTTTGAAATTGCCTCATCAATATCGATATCTTTAGCTAGCGCATTTTTATTGACTAATAGCTAAATTAGACAGTCGTGCCTGACTCATGGAACCCAAGATAGTTCTTAATTAATTTGACCTTTTTAAAAAAAAGAATTCTCTTACATAATGCTATCGCAACATACAAAGTTAAGAAAAATCTTATCGCCAAAATAAAGTTCGGAACAGTTTCGGAAAAAATCATCTTAGTGGCGAAATTTGTGCAAGGATTCCATATTCAGGAATCTCATGATAATTTCCAAATGATTTTTGTATAATCGTGGGAAGTTTCGTTTCTGACGCTTTAATCAAATGACTAGGATCTAAAACAGAATGGTTTTGAACGTTTATCGATTTCTCGTAGAAAGCTGTCGATGCAGTTCGCGGAGTTATGCATTGTACGGCTTGAAAATGCGAGCTGGGAAACCTCTAGGTAGCGTCCCTCAGGTTTTCTACCTGCAGGACAAGGGGATTAGTGGACCCTTCCTCGACCCTTTCTGGGTGAAAATTTCAGGGGGCGCAAATTTCAGTGAAGGTAGTTTTCAGTAAACCTTCCAAGATCTTGTTTTCCTTGCGTTTTTGTTGTCCATTATTAGTTTTGTTAGTCTTTCTTCTGGCACCCTATAGGCACGCTCTAGCCATTTTACTCTCTGTTGTTTTCTTGATTTGGGAACCGAATAAATTCCCAACTCAATTCTTTTATTTTTATTCGTTATCTGATCACACAGACCGCAACCTTTAGTGCATCTCGCATCTGTCGTTTCAGTGGCCTACACACGCGTTTCGTGTTCCTTTCGTATTGTCCGTAAGTCGAAAATAATTTTATAAAATTTTGTTTTTGTACTACACGTAACCTGATATTTATTTAATTTATTCTGTATGTCACTTTCAAGCTCGTAGCTTACGTCGCAACCAAAGAAGTTAAAATGGAAAACTTGTTCCAAAACGTGAGCATATACTACTCTTTCCTAAGGTAATGGGAATTTCCTTTAAAAATCGTAATAGCTATACCCCGAGCACACTAACTGATTTGTACATCTCCCTAAACCGTGCAACAAGCGCCACTCATGAACGCACACTTGTAAGCAGCTTCTGCAGTGGACGAACCAAAAGGCCGGCGGAATAAAGACCTAACGCAAAACCGTATCTTGACTTATTACTTGCTATACGTTTCGCTAAATTCAAAGTCAAGTGCATAAACGGAATTAGATAATCTATACAGTAGACAGCAGGGAAGTACCTGTTAACAGCATATGGTGAATTTGAAAACACAACAGCTGGCGTCATCAGACCAATTTTTACTAAACTGAAACTTAACACTGTTTCCCTATACACCTGATGTGCATCAGTTAACAAGAGTCCACAAGACGCGGGCTGAATGGAGGCAGTGAAGAACGGCTCCTCAACCTATTATGCGTCAGTCTCTCAATCGATGAGCAGCACTAACATCTATCGTTCTCATTACTTAATCGGAGTGCAGAGACTGGACGCTGCTGTTACCTTTCATCCGCATTAGCGAATTAGGTGTGGTTCAAAGACAAATAGGTTTTCGACAATTTGTAGGCCAGTCTGTACAGTCCTATATTTCAGATTAATGAAGTTTTAAGTGAGCAATCACAATAATGTACAAACACTCGTGTGTTTGGCTCAAAATAAAAAAAACTAACTAAAAGACAACACAGTATTTTACAGGAATAAAATGAGATTCATTGACGATGGCACACAGATATCGAAATATGTCTCTGTAAAGAACATAGAAATATGGCCAAGTGCTAGCAGAATTCGCGCACTGAGGGTTCTGAACAACCTTAATTATGTATACGGAGAGTTCATCCATTCCGGACATTGAGAATGTTGACGACTTCTGTCTGCTGTCGATATCGATGCTGGCAGGATATCGATCCCGGAAATTCCAAGTCCATATCAAAATCTCTACAATACTTCCCAAGACTAGCCCGAACATACGAGAAGAAGCGAAAGGGGAGTTCAGTGCAGAGAAAGAAGATTTAATAAAACATTTTTATTTACTTGCTAAAACATGACTACGATTTAAATTTTGTGATTCCATGCAGGAATATTTTTCAATTGCGTTTTTGATGGACGTGTAAATTGCAACGACAAAATTTATTTATGTGATGTAATTACAAATCAATAATTTTTGGGTAATTTTCCCTTACTTGTACCGTGAAACCTTGATTCTTGTCAAAATACATAACTAGTTCAATGGGAAATACCCTAGGGTTTTGATGAGGGGGGCCTGCGAGTATCAAAATATGTGACATCAATGGCCGTATCCTTTGATTTTGTACACCGCCAAGCGACCGTAGACCTTAATAAGTGACATAAATTTCAACTTGATACGACCACCAATTCCTGAGGAAAAGGGGTCTTAAAAGTCGGACAGACAGACAGACGAACGAACGAACAACAGAACGATGCTATAAGCGTTTCGTTCTTTACCGATTGGGGTATGGAAATCTAAAAAGGGAAAACATTATTTCTTGCCTAAGATGGAGTTATAGAAATCAAACTTCTCTATAATTTATTGTGTGTCTAGCATTCTCTGTGTTCCCATACAACTTTTGTCCTGTATGGTCTTTCCAGTAGCATGCTGACGTGATACAACATATCGCCCTGTCCGGTGTTCTACTTAGTATTACTCACATATTCCGTTCCTTGCCTATTCTGCGAGGAACCCAATCATTTATTATCAGAGCACTTAATTTTCAGCATCCATCTGGAACTCCACATCTCAAACGCTTCGATTCTCTTGTTTCCCATTTTCTCACAGTCCACTATTCACTTTCGTACAATGCTATGCTCCAGACATACATTCTCAGACTGTTCTCATTCGGGTAATCTTGTTTTGGAGAGGAATTCTGTTTTTGTCTGCACCAGTCTCCTTATTATGTCCGTCATGCAATATTTTGCTTCCAGGGTAGCAGCATTCAGTCGCTTTGTTACAGAGTTCCCAATTTTGATGGTAACTTTGTTACTAATATCGTTACTGCTACTCGACTTTATTTTCGTCTTCCTTTGGTTTACTTTACATCCATTCCCTACCCCAATAGAATGTTCATTGCATTCAACAGGTCCGTAATATTCCCTCTTTTTAACAGAGAATAACAAAGTGGTTACTGAATCATGTATTTCTAATATATCTCATTGCAAGGTTTTGCCTATTGCTGAGATAGCTTCTGTTGCTGTGCTTTATCACACAAAATTTAATAACAATTTCAAAATAATTTAGGCAATACAGATATGACGAAAACTTATATTTATGTGGTTTAGAGCAGTGACAAGTACGAGCATGAGTCTCAGTTTGTGCCTTCTCCACAAGAATGCGATAGAACAAGAGAGGTTAACCATATTCATTTTTTTCTTCCTTTGTCGGCAGCAAGTGAATATGTTTCGGCAGCAGAGGTATATTTGGCTCAGGAGAACGCCTAATCGACTACAGAAGTTACGAAACTGAAATATAAATCCTGTATAGCGCAATGTAAAACCATGAAAGTAAGCAGATTCTACTATGGGACAACTGGGAGACGTGTGTCATATCATTTGACTCTCAATTTTAATCCCATAAAAACGCATTAGTTGACACAAAAAGTCAAAAGATTTTTATGTATTTTGTATATGTATATGTATATGTGCACAGTTTATATCAGCAGGAACAAAATACGATACTACATTTTCTAACTTAACCCACATTAATTTGGAGCTGTCTTGTCAATACATGGATTACTTACTAGCGATATAATCAGAGGACAGAGAGAGTGATCTAAATACTCTAAAAAATATTTTAACAGTCAAGGTCGCAAATAAAAACACATTAAATTATGACTAATTTACACCTTACTCTAGGTACAACACACTCCCCGACTTTCATAACAGCATAAATAATTTTCATCTTAATAGAAATCTTACGAGTGGTTAATAAGATGAAGAATTAGGGGAAGAAAGCAGACACGTGCCAGTTTTAGACTGCAAAGTATGCAGAACGTGAGTTTGTTGAAAGTACCAAGTAAAATCTGCTTTAGCAAAAATAAACTGTAAATACTTTATTGTAACAACAGTAATATTTTATTCTAACAATAGTAATTTTATCTACGTAAGAGCAGAACAGCAGTAAACTGCCACAGTATGCCATGCATCTTTAGTAAACCAAAAGGATTTGATTGCCCTCGCAAAGTTTGGTCAACTCTTAATCGCATCAGAACCAACTGTGGGAGATGCACCGACTCCTTACACAGATGGGGTAAACTTCCTTCGGCCGCTTGCGACTGTGGCGCTGAGAGACAGACGGTCAAACACATCGTGCAGCAATGCCCACTAAGGGCATATGAGGATGACCAACAGGATTTCCTAATGGCGACCCAAGAGGCCTTCGACTATATTTTATCTAAGCTGGACGTTTGTTATGATTGCTCTTCTGTGAGTGTAAACCGACATAGTTATGTTACACACCGCCATATTACACGCTAAAATTCGGAGCTCTCTAGCGCCAGATGGCTGCAATTATGTACAGATGCAGAATAAAGATGTAGAATGTTAATGACGTCTATTTTATTTAATAAGTTTGATGAGTTTTCAGATTAAAAGTCCGGAGATATTAGTTTTCAGCATGTCTTCGTACTTGATATGCTTACGTACGTTTCCGCGGGCAGAGTCAGTTAACATGGAAGTGGGTATGGTACCGCGCCGTATTGTGACAAACTATTACTGGTGAGACCATCCTTCCGTACACGGGTCTACATCAAGAAGCAGCAGCTGTGGACGAAAAGCTATTTTCTAATTAGTGATAGTTATTCACCATATACGCTTATATGACGATGACCAGAAAACTTCCATGTCAAGCAGTACATTTTATTATACTCAAAACAAATTTCTGAGCAATACATTTGCTATGTCAGCTGCCATGATGAATACACACCAAAAACCGAGCGAGGTGGCGCAGTGGTTAGCAAAAATGGTTCAAATGGCTCTGAGCACTATGGGACTCAACTGCTGAGGTCATTAGTCCCCTAGAACTTAGAACTAGTTAAACCTAACTAACTTAAGGACATCACAAACATCCATGCCCGAGGCAGGATTCGAACCTGCGACCGTAGCGGTCTTGCGGTTGCAGACTGCAGCGCCTTTAACCGCACGGCCACTTCGGCC
This sequence comes from Schistocerca nitens, assembly GCF_023898315.1. Taxonomy (NCBI): domain Eukaryota; kingdom Metazoa; phylum Arthropoda; class Insecta; order Orthoptera; family Acrididae; genus Schistocerca; species Schistocerca nitens. The sequence continues at coordinate 714,653,162 of NC_064617.1, read as the reverse complement.
GGCAGTGGTTAGCACACTGGGCTCGTGTTCAGGAGCACGACGTTTCACTCAGGTTTTCGGTGATTTTCCTAAATCGTTCCTTCGAAATAGTACGGCCGTTTTCATACTGTATCCTTATAACAAATCGTAGCTCGATGTCGACGAGACGTTAAACTCTAACCTCTCTTTCTTTCACACATGAAGGTGGCAACTGTTGTGGGTTGGCAGGAGAGCAAACCCCGTATTATTAGAGGAAGCCGAAAGGCAGGCGTTTTAGCTCACGCAGGCTGGCGTGAGGTCATGGAACAGGTCAAGGAAATTAGAATTTAGAAAAACGGACGTAGCTGTTGAAATACTTAACTTTAATCCATAAATGGTGAACGTCGCTCTTGTCTGTACATTATTTACAATATCAATAGTAACTGAACATGGCGCCTTGCTAGGTCGTAGCAAATGACATAGCTGAAGGCTATGCTAACTATCGTCTCGGCAAATGAGAGCGTATTTTGTCAATGAACCATCGCTAGCAAAGTCGGTTGTACAACTGGGGCGAGTGCTAGGAAGTCTCTCTAGACCTACCGTGTGGTGGCGCTCGGTCTGCAATCACTGATAGTGGTGACACGCGGGTCCGACGTATACTAACGGACCGCGGCCGATTTAAAGGCTACCACCTAGCAAGTGTGGTGTCTGGCGGTGACACCACAGCAACTCATTCCAATTATCCAATGACATTGGGTAAATTTTGTGAAGTCTAAACTAAGTACTATAATGTCGAATTGTGAAGCAAATCTACTGACGGTAGTTGAAGAATACAGAAACCTGTTTGAGTGGCATTTTTCGTTTTAAATACCCCTCCTTTTTTTCTCGAAACATACGAAACATTTTACGTTAGGCCTAACTGCGACTTTCCAGTATCAATCTAAACACACAGTAACGTTTACTTACATTTCCATCACATATTTCGTAGGTCATCAAGATGAAGCAGCAAATGATTTTCTGGTATTGAGAACGTACCAACAACCATGTTGTGTGCCATATAAATATATCTTTGGTGGTAGCAATATCTGTGTTTACGCAGTGTCTGTATCTTCACAATACATGCCTGTATGTTTGAAGGAACGGACATTATCACTGACTATTGCAGCTGTGGTTAACATTACGGAACAATTTCGTATTTTGCGACTAAGTGTTGGCGTCAGCTGTTTGCAACACATGAAACTTTGTGTCGGACCGTGACTCCAACCCGATTTCTCACTTCCTCGCGATAAGAGGGAAATATCGGGTAGAGGCCCAACCCAGTACAAATATTCATGTGTCACAAACAGCTGACGTCAATGAATAGTCGCAGAATGCGGAACTATTTCGTAATCCATACGATCACGTGTGCGCCATATGTGGCCGCTTCTGCTTCGGACAGCCCTGCAGGAACTCTGCTCAGGAGGGTGGCGGAGGCGGTCAGCTCCCAGACCACCCACACCACACCACAGCACAACTAGACTGGACCGGGCGGGCGCGTATATTGCCACCCCTCCAACCGCCGGCATGACACATTCCGGGAACCGGTACTCTTGTCACAACACACGGTGATCCCAGCTGGTGAAAGCAAATATATGTATTTCGTCTGGGGCCAAACACACACAGTTTGTATTTATTACACCACGATACGTTTCGACAGATGAAGAACTCATCTTCAGCTGTGTTAATTGAATATACAAATAAATGCGAGTCGATAAATCATCATACCATATGTCGTACTTATGATCCATCTCGACTTGACGCCTAATTCATTTTCAGACATCTTGAACAAGTGAGTAGAAAGCTCCCGGGAAAATACTTTTCGGATTCATTTATCATTTGTAAAATTAGAAAAAAAATTGTAACGTGCCTAAAGACTGTAACATATTTCTGTTGAATTCTTCTCTCTTTTTCTTCGTTCTAATATCGGTTTGAAACGATACATCAAATGATTCGTAAAGCTGCATATATTTTCAATTATATATGCTAGTAGGAATGTGTAATTGAGTAACCTTTTATACGCATAGCCAGAGAAGGCAAACTTCATATATCAAAAAATGTTCTCTGATTGATTGTAAATTGTTCATCACTTATTTTTATACACTCTGTTCTTTCTTCCTCTTCAGACTGGAAATGGCAAGGAAAGTATTTCTAAAGAAGAGAAGTTTGTTAACATCGAGTATAGATATGTGTCAGGAAGTCGTTTCTGAAAGTTTTTGCATTAAGTGTAGTCATGTATGAAAGTGAAACATAGACTATAAATATTGTACACAAGAAGATAATAGAAGCTTTCGAAATGTGGTGCTACAGAAGAATGCTCAAGATAGATGGGTAGATCACATAACTAATGAGGAGTTATTGAATAGAATTGGGGAGAAGGGAAATTTGTGGCACAACTTGACTATAAGAAGGGATCGGTTGGTAGGACATGTTCTGAGGCATCAAGGGATCACCAATTTAGTGTTGGAGGGCAGCGTGGACGGTAAAAACCGCAGGGAGAGACCAAGAGATGAATACACTAAGCAGATTCAGAAGGCTGCAGTAGGTACTAGGAGATGAAGAAGCTAGCACAGTATAGAGCAGCATGGAGAGGTGCATCAAACCAGTCTCTGCACTGAAGACCACAACAAACAAATAACAGCTCTCTCCTACCTTGGCCATTGCTTACGTAAGCATTTGTAATTCTTGGTTTACAGTAATTGCATTACTTTTAAATGGTGTACATATGTTTATTTTAAGACTGATAATCAGCATTTACACAGCTGACGAACCAGAAGTTCCCATTTTCTGTAAATACTTGTAAAGTTTTCTGGAACACGAGCCATTTCCTACATGTCATGCAGATCACTACTAAATGTAGCAAATTCTTTCAGAGTCTGCAGCCGTTATTTGACTTCGAAGAGTGAATAAAACTGGCGCACCATTAATAATTAATATTTGCATGATCATGAATTAGACATTGTGAGCCTGATATCCTGGCAGCGGAGTATCGGTCTACGTACCTTTATTCTCAAATAATTTCCTTCACGAATGTAACTCTTCTTCTCGGTCGGAGAGGGAGAGTTATAAGTTCCAAGCTCACGATCTACATTTATCAATCACCTCGGACAGTATGCTTTCTGTTCATCATGACCTACACTTCTGGGTGGTAAAATTTGGTTTGTGCCGTAATATTGCAGTCACTTTTGACTGCAACATAAAACTGTTTTAAATTACCTGTCTCTTTTCATATAAAACTTTTTACTCGTATTTGTTGTTACTTTATCATCTCTTATTCACAATGACGTACAAGGATTTAATTTGGATCATCTTGAGCTAAGAATCTGATTCTGGGTCAGGTTTTGTGGAGGATTACTTCCGCGAAATAGTCCTACAAAGTGTGATAAGACAGCACCTATTTGTAACAGTTTCTTTAAAATGCTTTCTGAAGCACTTGAAATCAAAATGTCTCAGTACAGCTAACCGAAAAGACAAAGTTTTGACTAATGGTTCAAATGGCTCTGAGCACTATGGGACTTAACTGCTGAGATCATCAGTCCCCTAGAACTTAGAACTACTTAAACCAGTAGTTCTAAGTTCTAGGGGACTGATGACCATAGATGTTAAGTCCCATAGTGCTCAGAGCCATTTGAACCATTTGAACTACTTAAACCTAACCAACCTAAGGACATCACACACATCCATGACCGAGGCAGGATTCGAACCTGCTACCGTAGCGGTCTCGCTGTTCCAGACTGTAGCGCCTAGTACCGCTTGGCCACTCCGGCCGGTTTTTGACTAATATTGATTGATAAATTCATTTATGAATCTGTATCAATAACTTTGACATATTTTGCCTTGGCAAAATCCTATTCCAGACTTGTATTCCACTAATCAACAGGAACCTTTTGATATATAGCCTACAGATATTGACAATATTTCTTTTGGTTTTTATTTTGAAATTTTTGTAGTGAATTTCGTTTGTAAATGTTATTAGTCCTTATGTCTCCATGTAATCTCGGTTCAATCAATATATTACAAACACGCTTTGCATACAGACTGAATCAGCAGTCTGTGAGGGCCCTGAATTCCATTTTGATCGACTGAATCATGCTGAAAATTGGCCTCAGTCTCTTTTGAAATAGTGCAAATGATAATTTAAGAGAAAGGGGTCACAAGGCACAACAATAATAGTAGCTGGCATAGCTGGAGGTTGGACAGTTTGTCAGTGAGTTCTGGAGTTGCTAGGACTCTGAGGGGAGCGACAGGTAGTGGTTTGATTGACAGGTTACAGAGACTTCGCTCTGTGGAAGAGGGGTCAAAATTAGCGAACGCGTGCCTCGGCTTGTCCGTAGACAGTCGACCGTTTCTGAATAAATGACCGTCTAAGTTTCGAAGTATTTTTCAGATGCTTTATGTGCCTCTTAGAGCACGATATCGTGAGATGAAATGGTGGCTAAGTGGTCTATTGTACCGGCTTCTTGATTTTACGGCATGTGTTCAAAACCCGTTTATTACTTTTATTTTTGTTTTTCATTTACATACTCATGTCTGTAGAATATTACTACACGAATGTTTTCCAGTGTATATTGATAAAACGTCGTCTTTATTCTTCTACTAGTTTTATGCCAAATGAATGAATTAATTTAAAAAATGAGGAAACTGTTTGAAATTCTTTTCGTTGAAATTTATGTAGTAATCAGCTGCAAGGGATAGTTGTCGGAAAAGTGATCCGTTATGCATGGTTTGCCGCGAAATTATTGCCACCGCGGGAAATATTCGGAAATGTTCACGAGTCAGACTAGTATGAAATAGCATCACTGTCGCAAATCTGCCTTCGCGAGATGATGATGTTTGGTTTGTGGGGCTCCCAACCTTTGTTCAGACCAATCTCGCCACTTTAATGAATGATGATGAAATGATGAGGACAACACAAACACTCAGTCATCTCGAGGCAGGTGAAAATCTCTGACCCAGCCGGGAATCGAACCCTGGACCCCGTGCTCGGGAAGCGAGAACACGACCGCGAGACCACGAGCGTGATGCTCGTGGTGTTTGGAATATCTCTGTTCCGAATGTTGCTACGATCGATATCCTCGAAGGAAATATACCACATTTTCCTGAAAAATAAGTGTATGAAAGAAATTATAAGAACTTATATACGTAAGAATGGATATGAGAATGAACATATGTTATATGAAACATGTGACACTTATTGTGGAATCTAGTTGTAATTTTACAAGTAATGTAACGCCCTAGTATCCACTAACTTGATAAGAAACAATTGTGTAGTAACCTATTACGGACATGGGTAGACAAAAGAAAAAAATAAAAATGAAAAAATATGAAATACATAAACACAATAATCGGCTTTCGAACATGGAGCGCGACGCTAACCACTGAGCCAACATATTACCTGCACACATCGCGCAGCAAAATGCACATGCAGTTCCTTGAAAATGCCTCTGAAACTGTGACCGTCGTTTTTTCAGAAACGGTCGAGCATCTACGGCTAAGCCAAGACATCTATCCGCTTGTTTTGATCTCTCGTCCACTGAGCTAAGTTCTTGGGAAGTCTGGTTATGGCATTAGCCGCGTGCCCCTTGTATGAGACTACAAAAGTATAACTGCAGTGGGGTCTCGAGTTACATTCCAAAAACTAGACACTGGTAGATCTCAAGATGAGATTAAACGAATCATCATAAACAACAAACAAATATATCACCGTCTCTAGAATTTCATTTGCATTTTAGTTATAGACGCTCAATGGCTTACAAAATTTAAACCATAAAAGTTCCTTTCTTTTATCCTGTTTTCTCTTTTTAAGTAATTCATATTAATTCCTATTATTATCTGCTAATGTAGCTCACCACACAAGGAATAGGCATGCGAGACAGCCCCAACTCCTACACGCGGTTCAAATTTAAGATAACTGGAAAGTATTGAGTTTTTAGGTGGCTTGGGTATCAATTTTGGCCAACACTGAATTGGCTACCAATTTTCTGAGTAGTTACACAACACATAAACACCTTAAACATAAACATACATTCTACATAGTTTACACTAGTTTTAAAAATAGATGATGTACTCTTGTATAGCCCTTTAGATTAAAGTGGCGTGACGTTTGGAAGATGAGCTGACAAGGAAATTAGTGAGCGATTTCAACGAACATTCATCATTTCCGAAGCCTCTGGTGAGGGTGTGCCTGTCTCTCATCTGGATTACTTAGTGCGTCGTTAAATCGTAGGCATAATGTATTATTCTATACACAAACGTTTTTGCTAATTCTTAAGTTTACACTGAAGCAAGACAGCAAGTATCGCCACACCCATGCGATACGTGACACGAGTAACCATGTTCTTAACTATCCGCACCCGAGTACGTGGACTAGACTGCACGAAATAAGGCTGCAGTAAAACGTCATAGGTTGCCGCTTCTAAATCGTTTTTGACCAATGGGTTCACCGACAGTTTTAATCCATAATTCAAATTACATTCTTCTTTTCTATGGCTGCTGTACAATCTTCACTTCATGATGCAAGTAGAAAGCAGAAGTGAAGCACTTCAACAGGGATCGTTCTGTTAGGGGTGGCATAGCTCGATTGATCGCATGATTTCAGTGTTGGCACTGCGATACGACTGAAATCAACCACACATTTAGAGCATTCTGCGAATTCAGAAGTTTGGAATTGCTGTATTACGCCGCTCTGCATCCTACAGATAAAGTTAAAAACATACTCAGGAGATACAACGATACAAACAGGTGATAAAACGGTGCCTGCTTAAAACGAACATGGTGAAAAGTTGCGAAGAAAATATAAAAAAACAAAGGGTGGGCGATGCTGATTAAAACATATAGTAATTAGGCAGGCACAATTAAATAACACGGTGACAGTCTGGTTTTTGTTCGCAACACTTAAAAATGGGGATGCACAACACTGAACACTCACGGAAAACACTGCACTGTTGAGTACAAATGCATATGGGGGGGGGGGGGGAGGACCCAGACAGATGAGGGGGAAAAAGGGGGGAGGAGAGGAAAAGCAAAAAAGGGGAGAGCTGATGGAAGGAGAGGACACAGAAAAAAAAGGGGGGGCAGGTCGGACGTGAGAAGGAGAAGGGAGGCAGTGGAGAGGAAAGGAAAAGGACTCGGGGGAGGAAAAGGAGTCAAGGAGAGGGTAGATGGCGAAAAGGAAAGATGATGGAATGGGGGGGAGGGAGGGAGAGAGAGCCCGGGAAAAGGGACAGAGGGAGGGGGGAGGAGGTGAGGATCAGAGGTGATAGGAGTGATAAATAGAGGGAGAGAGGGCATCATCCTAGAGGGGTAGTTGACGGAAACCACCTCCGGAAAGGAAATGAAGGGTGTAGTGGTGGACAGTAGGGGGGACGCAGCGGTGAAGGCGTGGCAGCGAGCGGGGGTTGGAGAGGAGAGGAGCAACCAGGGAATGGATGGGATCAAGTCGGCAGGAGGGGTAGAGGGTGCAGATACGTTCGAGGAAAAGGAGCGATGAGTGAAAGGAATCAGGTCATAGAGGAGCCGCGTGGGGGATGGGAGGCGTATCCGTAAGGCTGATGGAAGATTGCCTCTAAAGACATATCTAACTTAAGGCCATCGTATTAATACGACAGTAAATGTGCAGAAAACCGTTAATTCAACCTTTATCATTTTCTTCATTTCCATTAAAAAAATATAGCTAATAGCTATAGAAGTAAAGATCACAGAATTATGAAGTATAGGTGAATCTCAGCTATTTACTCAACTGTACCTTCCTCTCTATTTACTCAACTGTACCTTCCTTGTTGTCATGAGCGTGGAGTGAGAGAAATGAGGAAACGTGCAAAAGCATATCAGTTGTAATTTCTTTCCCAATTAGGGGACGCGTGTTGTTCAGAGGGATCAGTAACCTTTCCTGATTAATAATACTTTATTTGCTATCATGGTAACAAGTTAGTTATCAAATAGCCAATCATTCTAGATCTGTAGTCATCACTTACAGATTGGTTAAGGCAGTCCTACATCTGTAGTCATCAGTGATTGGTCAAGGTAGTACCGTTTCCCCAGACCACTTTGTGGCGGTCACATACGTAAAAATGCCTTATAAACTTAAGCCGGTAACTTTATGAATGACATCTAAATGTGAGGCCAATTAAAATTTTACTATTTTTTCCTCACTACGTTCATCTACAGCCTACATTTACGTATACATATACACGATGGAAACCACTGTGAAATGCACGGAAAAGAGTAGTTCATGCTTAAATTCCGTTATGTGCGATCTAATTAGTGTAATCTTATAGTCACGGCTACTGCGGGAGCGATACACAAGTGGAGCAGAGAAAGGACTGCGTAATATTGGTTATCAACAATCTCCGCCATATACTGTACTGCTGCTTGCAGAATATACGGAATGAAAATGAGAAAAGTCTTCATGTGGATATTCCTGAGGCGAATTGAGCAATTTATGTTCTATTTCCACAAAATGGAAGTACGCAGAGAATCAGGAATTTAACCTAAATTGTTTTTTCTACAGTGACGGAAAAAGATGTTTAATAGTACAACCTGTTTATTTCTTAAGTGGAACAGCGTAACTTTTGACAACGAGTCAGATAGCAGAAGTGATGTGAAGCACAGTGGATTTTCTAAGGGACTTAACGGCAAATATCTCACGAGATATCATCATTATACGAGTACTACATGATCATAAAGTTACCACTGTCATGGCACCTGTGTGAACCACAGCCACACACGTTATTTCTGTGTGCTGCAGAACACATACGACATTTATTGACATTTGAAGGGGTGAAGTAGATGCTCCACACGTACACTTAAAAAATTTCTGGGGTTCTTTTCCCAATTTAGCTAGGCACCTATGTGATAGTTCACATGTAGACTTGGTTTATACACTCCTGGAAATGGTAAAAAGAACACATTGACACCGGTGTGTCAGACCCACCATACTTGCTCCGGACACTGCGAGAGGGCTGTACAAGCAATGATCACACGCACGGCACAGCGGACACACCAGGAACCGCGGTGTTGGCCGTCGAATGGCGCTAGCTGCGCAGCATTTGTGCACCGCCGCCGTCAGTGTCAGCCAGTTTGCCGTGGCATACGGAGCTCCATCGCAGTCTTTAACACTGGTAGCATGCCGCGACAGCGTGGACGTGAACCGTATGTGCAGTTGACGGACTTTGAGCGAGGGCGTATAGTGGGCATGCGGGAGGCCGGGTGGACGTACCGCCGAATTGCTCAACACGTGGGGCGTGAGGTCTCCACAGTACATCGATGTTGTCGCCAGTGGTCGGCGGAAGGTGCACGTGCCCGTCGACCTGGGACCGGACCGCAGCGACGCACGGATGCACGCCAAGACCGTAGGATCCTACGCAGTGCCGTAGGGGACCGCACCGCCACTTCCCAGCAAATTAGGGACACTGTTGCTCCTGGGGTATCGGCGAGGACCATTCGCAACCGTCTCCATGAAGCTGGGCTACGGTCCCGCACACCGTTAGGCCGTCTTCCGCTCACGCCCCAACATCGTGCAGCCCGCCTCCAGTGGTGTCGCGACAGGCGTGAATGGAGGGACGAATGGAGACGTGTCGTCTTCAGCGATGAGAGTCGCTTCTGCCTTGGTGCCAATGATGGTCGTATGCGTGTTTGGCTCCGTGCAGGTGAGCGCCACAATCAGGGCTGCATACGACCGAGGCACACAGGGCCAACACCCGGCATCATGGTGTGGGGAGCGATCTCCTACACTGGCCGTACACCACTGGTGATCGTCGAGGGGACACTGAATAGTGCACGGTACATCCAAACCGTCATCGAACCCATCGTTCTACCATTCCTAGACCGGCAAGGGAACTTGCTGTTCCAACAGGACAATGCACGTCCGCATGTATCCCGTGCCACCCAACGTGCTCTAGAAGGTGTAAGTCAACTACCCTGGCCAGCAAGATCTCCGGATCTGTCCCCCATTGAGCATGTTTGGGACTGGATGAAGCGTCGTCTCACGCGGTCTGCACGTCCAGCACGAACGCTGGTCCAACTGAGGCGCCAGGTGGAAATGGCATGGCAAGCCGTTCCACAGGACTACATCCAGCATCTCTACGATCGTCTCCATTGGGGAATAGCAGCCTGCATTGCTGCGAAAGGTGGATATACACTGTACTAGTGCCGACATTGTGCATGCTCTGTTGCCTGTGTCTATGTGCCTGTGGTTCTGTCAGTGTGATCATGTGATGTATCTGATCCCAGGAATGTGTCAATAAAGTTTCCCCTTCCTGGGACAATGAATTCACGGTGTTCTTATTTCAATTTCCAGGAGTGTATATTCTGCAGACGCAATGGATGGTGACACATGGATTCTGGAGAAACTTCGTAACGTGGTGAATCCCTGGGGAATCTTGGAGTACTTAATGTATACACAAAGTTCCCGTCAAAATAGACTAAAAGCTACTCTTAGAGATACGGCCAGCGTTTGCTATAGGGTGGGACCTCGCACTGCGAGACACACCGGATGGAGCCAGCACGTCGTAATTTCTATCAAAGAAGAAAATACTTAGTTTGGACATGCAGTCGAGTATTCCGTTTAAGACAGTTAATAACTGGGTATTTCTCATTTATAGAGAAGGCGTTCCAGATATGAAAAGGTATGACATGGGGTCACAGCTACAAATACCCGCCAGCTATGAGTTGCCACTATGGTGCGTGTTCTGACCTCCACTGTTCGCGCATAACTGGGTAGTGTACCTCGTTCTACACCAGTAAAAATTCAGAAAACTGCTCCACACAAACTATAGTACAATTGCTGGCCGGAGTGGCCGAGCGGTTCTAGGCGCTACAGTCTGGAACCGCGCGACCACTACGGTCGCAGGTTGGAATCCTGCCTCGGGCATGGATGTGTGTAATGTCCTTAGGTTAGTTAGGTTTAAGCAGTTCTAAGTTCTAGGGGACTGATGACCTCAGAAGTTAAGTCCCATAGTGCTCAGAGCCATTTGAACCATTTTTATAGTACAATTACGTGTGCACAAGCACAACTGAACTCTTTCTTATCTTACCACTGTAAATGCCACTCTGGTAATGGCCTTGATGTAGCACACTTTAGCACAGGAAAGTTTGAATGGAAAGTTGTAAGGATTTGCCAGATGTTAGCATTAAATATTCGTATTTTCGGTTTTAATTCACTGAGACGTGTGCTTCTTGCTCGAAAAGAAATTAACTTTCATGATTTTTTTATGAACAGTAATCAGCTAGCATTATGTCATCATCCTTTACCATAGGATTTCATTCTCATTTGCGTTCCTTAAAAATATGACGCAGCTAGCTGAAATAACTGCTTTCCATGATTATATTTGTTCAAAATGATAGTCATTAGCACACTTCCACTAATATGCTGGAGAAAGTATGTACTACATAGTATTTGATATTAAATTATCGTACAGGCTTTGTAAGCAGGTGTGATTAGTTCATCTTCAAACAGCCGATTTTACATTTTACAACACAAAGGAATCTGAAAGTGTGATAGAATGTAGAATAGCGTGAAGATTCTGTATCCCAATCCAGAACTACTAGAATGTTTATTCAAGACGATCTATTGAATGTGTTGCTCTGTGAGCTAGACAGCCTGCAACAGAGAAAATCCTCTAATACTTAAGAATATTAATCTCTTTGTTGACATGAAGTGAGGCCTATGTGAAAAACTGTGCTGTGGGTTGTTTACAGAATTTTACTGCATGGACACTGCCGTTACACCTCACGAAGCTAGATGGGGACGTCACCAATAGGCTCAAGTACCATGTTAGCGTTATTTACAGCGAGACGGATAACTACGACATCTGACATGTTGCAGGGAACTAGAACTCTGGAAGATACTCCACTGTAAGTCAAAAAGCTGTGATCTGTATGGAAAACAGTTATGTAAGAGAAAAAATCTGTTTTTAATCTGATAGTTGGTTTGTATTCCACAATGGAGAGATGTATAACGCTTTTGACTTTAATGATGAAAGTAATGGTAACGAAAGAATAGTCCCGATGTAACAGAATACAGGACCAGCTCTAGAAACTCAGCCGTCGTCGGCGAGTTATGTATTTGACACCTCCATCTCGAACCCTTTGTCAGTTGTTCAATTTCCGCCCCCCCCCCCCCCCGCCACCCTCCCTTCTAGGTGAAATAATATTATATTGTTCAGTGGACAATACAACAGTTATAATGCTTAGAATTTGTTTAGTAACAATTAACGAAATGTAATCATAAAAAAGTGCAACAGCATAACAATTGTCAGTAAACAGTCACAGTTATTTAAAGTTAAGGAAAAATAACAAAAAGCAGTAGTCTCATTCTCGGCAATTTGATTTCTACTTCTAAGATCATACATTTTAGTAACAGTAGTGATGCGAAATCCTAGAATTAAAATTTGCAGGGAGTACAATGAACGTTTTCAACATTGTTTTAGCGGGCGTACGTACGATAGATTTTGAAGGAATTCTGTAGTAAATCACCTCACGTAGTTAAACGGACTACGCGCAAAGCTGTTAACGTTCTTGGGCCGTTAGACAGCAATATTAATCATCATATAATTACTAATGAAGCAGCCTCTCCAGACGAGTTTACATATGCATTGTCAAACCACATTAATTTGACCGCCTGTCAGAAACTTGAATAACCACCTTTGCTGTGCGGACCGCTTCGAGACGTGCAAGAAGAGGGTCAATGAGATTCTGGAAGATACCTATAGGGATTTGGAGTCACGACGACTCCAGTACGGTGGCCAGCTGCGCCAGGTTTCTCGATTGAGGATCCATGGCGTGAAAAGCCCGTTCAAGGTATTCCCGCAGATTCTCGGCTGGGTTTAAATAAAGAGATTATGGTGGTCAAGGTTTAGCACTACCGCCTGCTACTGTTGTACCATAACCTCAAAGCTGGAGGTAGTTCGTATGAATGAAATCATTTTTATTAAAACATTTCCAGTATAAAGAAGCAGAGCAGTGTTACCCTCTGAGATGAATTTAGTTGTGTTGACCTTGATATACCTAACGGAGGTGGCTTATCGGAAGTGAAAGTCAAAATTACGTAAATATTTAAAAAGTAACAAACAATGTTTCACCATCTACCCTGACCAAAGAATAAAGGAAACGGTCGCCAGCCTAATTAGGCAAGAGAATGAGTAACATTCTTATTCAATGAATGAAAATAAGTAACTTCAATGGGCAAACACAGCCTATACTTTTGTCACTCGAGAGTACAATGAACTCTGACACCCCCATATGTTCACGATAAGGTTGGATCTGACAGAGCAGAACAAACTATTTGCATAAATATAACAGATAACCATACACACTATTACTTTCAGGGCTTATTCAAACTGAATGGTCTTTATAACATTACTATTAATATTCACTGTAGAATCATAAATTGGACATATGTTCAGTATTACTTTTCAAACATTTTCCTACCTGACAAAAAATTGTAAATGCAGTTCACTGCAAGATTATGAACTGGTCATAGGTTAACTCTCTCAGCTTAATACTTTTCTATGTAGAATGAAAGTTAAATGTATTTCACTAACAAACCATTTCTCACTGAATTTTGAATAAAAAAATTACTATTTTCATAGATAGTGGTCTTTCTATTAATTGTTATTTATCATGAGCATAAAGGATAAACTGTGAATCTTATTACACTATTAATATGCACTTTCAATACACAAGAGGAACCCAATATTGTACAGAATTTGACTTGAACAGCAAGCGTAATTAAAACTTTCTATAATCAAGTAACTTTGTGCATTTGAACTACTTTCAATGGAGGGGGGGGGGGCCTTAATCTTGACCACTGTAGCAGACCAACCTAAACACACTTTCAATACACTAGAGAAACAAGTACTTAGCAAGCATGAACATATAACTCTCAACAGTTGCAGTTCTGAACTTTCACTGCAGTGAAACACAAATTTGAGACATTTGTTAAGATCCTTTCAACAAACAATGTTAGTTTTAGCACACTCTAATGGCATATTAATTTTAATATGCCTTCAATAAAGGACACTCGGTAAACACTTTAGCGTGGGAGGGACCCTAAGTGGATATGTGACTGAGGATAAATCACGGTAGGTACAAGAGTTCAGTAAAATTTTACCTTGTATTTGGGTACACTATAACATCCTATGAGCTGATCCTTCACTGTACATTACTATAGTGTTCCATTACATGGATTGCGCAATGTGGTGGCGACTGCATGTTGGTAGGTCGATTTGCAGGTAGAATTGCTGGACCATGTAATTTCTTGATGGCGATGATAAATACCAATTCTAGAATAGTTCCAACTCTTTATCCATCCATCCGAGGCATTGGAAAGCGTCAGGAACCAGCACAATACAGCACTTTGACATGAGCAGTTGACAGTTTGGTAGCTCGACCCGACTGACTCTTTGTTCCACTTTTCTATCCATGCCAGCCACATTTTGTGCGCGCTACTAAGTTCCGTTGCCGAGGGGAACCACACCATCTTTTACATACAAAATAACTAAGAACCCTAAGTGAAGATCAGCAGTTACATAACAACAGCCAAACATATTAATTAAAACAGCACATTAGCACATATTGATATTTCTACAAAACATTATTTAAACAAAATTATTTAATTTTTAAGATAACCAAAGAGATTATATAACAAAGACAAAACATATCATTTGCTCATATTGTGTATATTACAGAGATTACACTTCATTACATTATTGAATTAATCATACACTGATTACAGAAGGTCAACGATGGGATGTTGAACAAAACAGAAAGCTAAATGAATCAACAAAAGGTATCTAGTGTCTAAGCTATGGTGTTACAAAGGGAGTAGGTAAGTTCATTCTGGTGCTCTCGGAAACACACACGTACACTGCGGGCTGTTTGCCACTGTGTCGTCCTGGTGGTAGGTGCCATCGTGCCTAGGAAAAACAAACTGCATGCAGGGGTGGACACGGTTCCCAAGGATAGGTGCGTACTTGTGTTGATCCATTGTGCCTTCTAGGATGACGAGATCACCCAAGGTATGCCACGATAACATTCCTCAGACCACAACGCTTCTTCCTAGTTGCACGACGTTTGCTTTCAAACGTTTTACGCCGTACACGCCAACGGCCATCAGTTGTATGGAACATAAAACATGATTAATCTAGAAAGGTCACTTAGTGGACATCCAGTTACGGTATTGGCGTGCAAATCATCGCCGATGAACACCAGTCAGCATGGGTGCATGAAACAGACTCCTGCTGAGGAGGCCCGTACGCATCGACATTCGCTGAACGGTCGCTGTGGGGCCACTGTTGGTAGCCTCTTGGTTCGTCTGGGCGGGCAGTCGCTCAACAGTGGCACGTCTATCGCCGTACAGATCTCCGCAGCCGTCGTTCACACCTGTCATGAATGCCCCTTAGTGCACCGCAGTTGCTGTGGCGCCGGTTTTGGATAGCGCCACTTTGCCGTGCACGGTATACTTTAATGATAGCAGGGCGCGAACAGTTTGCAAACTTACCCGATTCGGAAATGCTTCCACCTTCGGGCCGAAAGCCAATGACCGTGCCCCTTTGGACGTCAGATAAACTGCTGCAGTTCTGAATTACAACAACGACTGCACTGGAATGAGATTTTCACTCTGCAGCGGAGTGTGCGCTGATATGAAACTTCCTGGCAGATTAAAACCGGGTGCCGGACCGAGACTCGAACTCGGGACCTTTGCCTTTCGCGGGCAAGTGCTCTACCAACTGAGCTACCCAAGCACGACTCACGCCCCGTCCTCACAGCTTTACTTCCGCCAGATGCGTACTTGTGTTGATCCATTGTGCCTTCCAGGATGACGAGATCACCCAAGGTATGCGACGATAACATTCCCCAGACCACAACGCTTCCTCCTAGTTTGCCCGCGAAAGGCAAAGGTCCCGAGTTCGAGTCTCGGTCCGGCACACAGTTTTAATTCAAC
Source organism: Schistocerca nitens (assembly GCF_023898315.1). Lineage (NCBI taxonomy): Eukaryota > Metazoa > Arthropoda > Insecta > Orthoptera > Acrididae > Schistocerca > Schistocerca nitens. The sequence continues at coordinate 714,637,225 of NC_064617.1, read as the reverse complement.
GACTGCACTGTTTTCCGCATCCTCCCAACGCGATTTATGTACCTTTCACCGCTGGTGTTGCCACCTGCCCTCTACGAGCGGGTATTGCATGTTGACGTCGACATAGGTGGTGGCCACATTAATGTGACTGGACCGTGTAGGGGCCTACTTGTATGTTTGTGTGTTACGTTCTCTTCGTATGGGGTGCAACGAAGTTTATTAAATGTCAGACGGCTAGCTCGTGTGAAAGTGTGCACGTTGCGGTCGCGTTTGACCTCACATGGTCTATTGAACTTACCGATACCGGGAGTCAGTTTGACAAGTGACATGATGATGATGTGGAGCGTGATGTCATACGTAAGCACAAAGAGATACTAGTGAAGCACGTCATTGTGAGGAAGGAGACGGCGGTCTTAATGTGATTTATTAAATAATTTTTTAATAAAAATATTTAATGCCTAGAATGCTATTTTCCTATTACAGTTAAAGTACGATAACAAGTTTCCATTGTTATCTACAACCATCTTCACATCATTGAAAATGTAAAAAAGCGCTGGATATGTTTCAGAACGCAACATTAGCTGTAATCATGAATGACAGGCATTCGTACATACTAAGACAATGACAGTACATAACTCAGAAACATTACTGTGAGCAAACCAGGTTGTAGACTATAATCTTGCAGATGACAGTAATAAAAGAAAATGGCTAGTTACATGGGTAGAAACTGCATAACAAGTTCATTATTTGCATTAGTATAACAGGTATTATACAGGATGAATCACCTAAAACTTGCACCACAAATATTACAGAAATGGAAAGTGCTAATGATGTGCAGTTTTCACAGAATGGGTTGGTAGTCAAGGGTTCGTATCGTTAGCCAGTCAACAGATACTAGGCTAATAGTACTTAGAAAGTGTATTTTTTGTTCGAACTTCTTAAAGAGAACAATGTCTGTCGACACTAACAAACTAAAAGTAGAGTGAATTAGAATGCCAGTGCTGTGTTTGTTGTAGGATTCTAGTGCGAGTCGTTTGCGACATATCGTATTTTCAAAATTTCCCACACTGACACTTGTATAACACCTGTGGTAGCACACAACAAGGGCATACACTAGCTATGTGGATTATGACCAGTAACGAGTCAACTGACCATCACAGGTTGTGTTCAAAATGAGCACTGGCAGCGGCAATACACGTATCCAGTCTAGTATGGAACGACTCCCGCACATGTGCAAGCGTTTCAGAAGATATGTCCGAGGAGGTTGTTGTAACATGTCACTGCATGTCATCGTGTGTAGCTGGCATGTCGTTGCAGACAGCGTCTTTCAGCTTTCTCCACAGAAAAAAGTGTACAGGTGTCGAATATGGGGAATAGGCTGGCGAAGGCACAGGACCTTTGCATCCCCTCTAAAGATATGAAAGCAGTTCGTGAAGACACGCTGTAGTATTTCGTGAACTAAGTGCTGAACAGCCCATCATGTTGGTAACAGAGGTTCCTCGTAATCTGTAGAAGAACGTCCTCTAGAATCTATGGAAAATGGTCTGTTTGGAAGCTGCGATACTTACACACGTTCAGTGTTCTGTCTATGGAAAACGGGCCTCTGAACTGATGGTTCATTATCCCACACCACACGTTTACACTCCATGAACGCTGACATTCAACCTGACGAAGGCAACGGTGATAGTCAACAGACCAGGAATGCATGTTTCGGCGGTTTACGTGGCCACGATTGCTAGATGTGGCTTCATCACTAAACAAGATACATGATACATCTGGAGTATCCTGTCTTAATACCCACGTACAGAAGAACTCAATTCTTAACACAATTCTAATAATAGTTTCCATGCAGCTCTTGGTGGAGAGAAATGTATAGGGAAGGAACCTATGTTGATGGAGAATGCCTGACTCATGCCATTCCTTGTACGATTGTACTGGAGCTAACGCGTGGATAACATGCAACAGCAGCAAGAATATTAATTTCCCCCTGTTCTGTTGTCACTTGTTTCCCCCTGTGACGTTGTCTAGGTGTTACGCTGCCACTTTCACATAACTGGTTCAAGAGGTTCATAATTTACTAGCGAGATAGTTTGCGTCTGTTGCGCTATCATGCCGAATACACTGTACAAATACAAGCTGCGTTCTTCCTACACTCTCCATACACCATGAGCATGTCGTCTTTTTCTGCCCTGTTAAATCACTTTGTCCACTCACGACTTGTTGCTTGGACTGTCACGCACTGGTTGACTAGCAAGTCGCAATGCATTCAAGGAACCCACAAGCACTCTGCAAGCAAAAATAACCACATCGTACCTAGCAACTATGCAGGTTGAGTGGCATAAACAAGTGTCGGAATGGAAACTTTTCAAAATACGATACCCCTTAAATGAGTCTCACTAGCATCCTGCAACAGAAGCCACTGACACTCTATGTAACCCACTTTTAGTATGTTAATGTCAATAGGCATTGTTCCATTTAAAAAAGTGTGTGTTTATCCAAAAAGTACACTTTCTAAGTATTATTACTATATATTTATTTCCCAACAATAGGAGCCCCTGACTACTGATCCACGCGTGAAAACCGCAAATCAGCAGCACTTTCCACAATATATGCGGTATAATTTTTGGATCATTCGCACTGTACATACTTCTAAAAATGTCATTTAATGAAAAAGAGGCACTCTAATGGCAGCACTTATTTCTAAATATTTTTTTCTTTTTTTGGAATTTCACTAAGAGGACGAATCGTTCGACAGGACATATTCCGAGGAATCAAGAAATCTTCACTTTAGTAATGAAAGGAAACGTTGAGCGAAAAAATTATAGGGGGAGGTCAAGGCTTTAGCAGGATCAAAAGTATGCAGGTAGCACCAGCTATGCAGATTTGGAGATGCTTGCACAGGACAGACTAGTGTCGAGAACAACATAATACAGTCTTCAGACTGATGATCACAAGAACAACGACAGTATCATTTTTTTAACTGAAGTTTTTGATGTCAGTCTGCTGTTTAACTTAACCGAATGTCTAGGGAAGGTCCAACGGCGACACAGTTGTGAATCAGGGAAGCTACCGATTGAGATGTCATCAAGATAATAATAATTATTGTGGTGACGCCTGTTTAATGCATACTGGATTTTTCTGAATGGTTGTAGTCGGTCATTTCGATGAAGACGTGGGCCAAAGTACGCAGCCGTTATAGATGCGTTCAATATTTATAATGCGCGTGGCTGGTGAATTTGTGGCATCAAAGCTAATCCGCCGGCCGAACTGGCCGCGCGGTTCTGGCGCTGCAGTCTGGAACCGCGAGACCGCTACGGTCGCAGGTTCGAATCCTGCCTCGGGCATGGATGTGTGTGATGTCCTTAGGTTAGTTAGGTTTAACTAGTTCTAAGTTCTAGGGGACTAATGACCTCAGCAGTTGAGTCCCATAATGCTCAGAGCCATTTGAACCAAAAAGCTAATCCAGCAAGGGAGGAAATGCATGGTTGCATACTGGGTCAGGGATGGGGCGCTTAGCGGCGGGAAAGCAGGATGTGAAAAGGGGAAGTAAACCGGTGCCGGTGGATAGGGTGGAGGAGAGCGAGGGTGCGGCACGCACTCTTGCTTTCGTGGCCCGGCGCACTTTCGTCGGCACTTTCTTTCCGCGAGGCGTACCGTTGTGGCAGAGCCGGCGTCTGCTGCAGCTGCAGCGGCTGGCGGGGTGACCTTGACCTCGCGCCACAACGGTACGGGCCCTGCCAGCCCCTGCCCCTCCCCGAGCGCCACACACCCCGCTAGCCGCATCCGTAAGCAGCTGCGTGCCACTTGTGACGTCACCACAAGCACGTTGGGTCAATTATTAGCCCAACCTACTTCTGGAAGAGACTTTTCGTTTTTTTCCCTTTAACCTCGTGCAATGTAGTTCTCCCTTGTTGAGTTTGTAGCGTTAGTTCATCATAAGAGTCGTGTCTACAGACATGTCCATCTCTTCTTCTAGATTGTTTCTTAACGTCTGGGATAGAGCAAAGTGTCGCAGTGGATAAAAGTTTTTGTATGCACATCCTTGTAATTGATGGTTTGTGGGACTTCAGTGCTTCACTTACTTAATTAAATGACACACCTGCAGCAGCAGGTTTTGATGTATCATAATGCAACCAGTTTCGGTGACTCACTTGACCATTTTCAGGCCTTAGCTGACGCTGAGGGGGTGAACTCTAATCGTGTACACGGTCCCATCAGTGACCAACATCTATGAACCGGCGTCCCTAGAATACTGTAAAAGCGATGTCGTGTCTGCGACCATCAACTACCAACTCAATTGGTCGCGTAGATACACATCATGCGTCTGTAATAAAGTGGTTTCCGTTGTCTTCTGCATCTTCATGCCGTTGATCATTACTGATTCTTCCGCCTTTAGTGACATTTTCCCACCCCAAGGACAAGAGAGTACCTTGAACCTCAGTCCACTAATCTACCCTCTTTGACAAGACCGTTGGCCAAATGATGGTGACTTCTTATACTGGAAGTTCCCTGTCTCCAATGCTGATGATTTGTATTCTAAATTTAAGTGGTGGCGGGATTTGATCTGGTGGCTATTGCGTTTTGATTAGTAATCAAAGACCTTTCCTCGAGTCCTCTCAATTATACCCCACAAATGTTCGATGGGATTCCTGTCGGGCGTTCTGGGAGGCCAAATCATTCGCTCGAATTGTCCGGAACGTTCCTAAGCCCAATCGCAGCCGCACGGGGCAGCCGTGTGGTCAGAGGCGCCTGATCACGGTTCGCCCGTCGGAGGTTCGAGTCCTCCCTCGGGTATGGGTGTGTGTGTTGTCCTTAGCGTAAATTATTTTAAGTTAGATTAAGTAGTGCGTAAGCCTAGGCAGCCGTTTGGTCCCATAGTCCTTACCACAAATTTCCAAATTTGTTTCCCAGTCTCAAAAAATTGTGGCCCGGAGCCGTGACGCATTGTCCACCTTAAAAATTCCATCATTGTTGGCTGCAAGTGGTCTCCGAGTAGCCTAACAAGACAATTTCCAGTCAATGATCGGTGTCCCATTTACGGAAATTACAATTCTATGGTGTAAATGGAACAGCATATGAGTGGTTTAAGTCATATCTACAGAACAGGAAGTAAAAAGTTTCTTTATGTGGTTTAAATTATTTAAGGAAGTTGGCTACTTCATCTAACTGGGATGAAATTGCATTAAGTGTTCCACAGGGTTTGATAATGGGCCCCTTCTGTTCATAATATATGACTTTCCTTCTTATCTGAAACAAGAAACTCAACTGACGTCGTTTGCTGATGATACAAGCATCATTATTAATCCAGTAAAAGAAACTCCAATGGAAAATGATACAAATAATGTCTTTGAAAATGTTATTAATCGGTTTTCTGCAAATGGGTTTGCTCTGAACTTTGGAAAAACACAGTACATCCAATTTTCTGCTGCGAGGAGTACAGTTCCTTCAATAAATATAACACATAAACAGAAGTCAGTAGCCAGAGTAGAGCATACTAAGTTTTTGGGTGTAGATATTTATGAGAATCTTAATTGGTAAATTCATATGTTGGATCCCCTAAAGCGACTAGGTTCAACAACTTTTGCAAACAGAATAATTGCCAATTTTGAAGATATAGGAATTAGTGAGCTAAAATACTTACATACCTTCACTCTCTGATGTCATATGGATTAATATGTTGGGGTAGCTCAACACTTAGGCAAGAAGTATTCACTGCTCAAAAGATAGTGGTTGGAATAATGTGTGGGGCTCATAGTCACAAATCTTGTGGGAATCTGTTTAAAAGGTAAGGAATTCTTACAAAAGCCTCACAGTACATTTACTTAGTAACGAAATTTGTTCTCAACAACATGGACCAGTTTAAAGTGGCATTCTTGATTGTAATGTCAGAAGAAAGAAGGCCTTACACCATCCTTCACTTAACCTATCTTTGGCACATAAAGGGGTAAAACATGCTGTTGCAAAAACTATTCGATAAATTACCAGATGAAATAAAATGTCTGACAGATAGCAATAATAGCTTCAAAAATAAATTGAACCCATATCTCTTTGACAACGCCTTCAATACCATAGAGGAATTCTTGAATAAGAATAAATAAATCTGTAGGTATAATATATGCATTTTGTGCCATTGAAGGGAAAAGGGTAGGTAATAAAAATTTTAAGCAAAAAAGACCTTGTCCATGTGGGCATTTCTTATGCACTTTACACAATCCACGTCATAATGGTTACTGCGAGACTGATCAATGGAACATGTAACAAACCAGCTAACTAAGTAACTAATGGTACTTTTGTTTCATCGTTACAACTACAGTAAAATGAGTGTTTTTCTCGCCAGATGGGTTTTGCTTAATTGAATTCAAGCACTATCAGTGGTCTGTGATTAAAGATATTTACCATTTGATTAATTTCCTAGATTGAAAAGTAATCGTTAACAAACTTCTACTTAAGGTAATTTCTGCTTGGCCTTTGGCCTGCATCAGGAAATGTCGTATATTAGAACGTTTTTGGTTCCTTTCCTCATTAGGCACTGATAATTCTCGTCAAACTTACACTTCCGTCGTTTAGCACAGAAAAATGTTGTACACCGCTGTTCACTTTTTATTGGTATACTTCTAAGTGTGTTTGGGTTTTGTAGTGTTTGCTAACATTACAACTAGTTTTTCTTTGATTTTTCCCTTCCATGTAGTTCATTATATGTGTGTTATTCTGGTGAATTATGTTACTGTGTTTTTATGTACTGTGTAAGAAAAGTGAAGAAGTAGTGACGAAGATTAAATTGTGTGTGATGAGTAGGTAAGGCGGAGAAGCAGAAATGAGTGGATGCTAAACGAATAGTAGTGTGACTTAGCGTGATCTGAGGAACAAGAAGTGAAATCAAATTCTGGGAGGGGAGGGATGTTGAGTTAGAGTGCTGAAAGATGGAAAACGCCCTTTTCTTAATACGATTTCTTCAATTATTTTATGTCGTGTCTAGTTTCCAATATTTATTTGATCACTGAGCAACTGTTTATTTCGTGTTAATGCTCTTTGTATATGAAAGTGTTCTTGGAAAAGTAGGAGGTTTCTGTCTTTACTGATTCGTATGATATTCATATCTTTTTTCCATAGTGCTTGGCCTCTGGTATTACCGTTTTAGATGGTGTGCAAATTCTGAATGGTTTCTATCATATTTCAATATTCTAATGTGTTCTTTATAGCTTGTGTCAAATGCTCTGCCAGTCATCCCAGTGTTCATATTTCCACAGTCTCTGCAAGTGGGCTGAGAGACTCAGATTGTTTCGGGATGTATTTTTCTATTGAGTTGTTTGTTTTGTAAACAACGTTCACGCCTTATCTTGTGAATTTGTTACCTATTTTATACGTGGTTTTGTTATAGTAGGTTACTGAATGCCATTTATTTGTAGCTGTGTAGGTTGTATGTGTTGATGTTGTTTGGTTAGTTTTTTCATTCTTTATGTTTATTATTCGGTTTAGTTTGTCTACCAGTGTTTCTTGGTGTCCATTTTTAATGCTATTTATCTTATAATGGCGAGCTGTTTTTGGTAATCAGAAGTGTTTGAGAGGATGCTGTTGAGCCTGTTTAATATGTATTTGAATCGGGCGTGTTTCTGACTGTACTTTTGGTTTGAGGTTGCATTGAAAATAGGGTCACTTGTTGTGGGTTTTCTGTACATCTCAAATATGTGTTTGTCATTGATATTTCTTATGGTTATGTCTAGAAGGTTGAGTGTGTTTTCTTGTTCTTCTTGTTCCTCAGCTCACATTCAGTCACACTACTATGCATTTACTATCCACTCATCTTTGCTTCGCCACCTTATCTGATCACGATACACTATTTAATCTTCGTCACTAGTTCTTCATTTCTCTTAAACAGTATGTAAATAGACAGTAACATAACTCAACAGAATAACACAAATATAATGAACGACAGAGAGAGGAAAAAAATCCAAGAAAAACTAGTTGTAATGTTAGCAACACTACACTTAGAAGTATACCAATAAACAGTGAACAGCGGTGTAAACAATTTTTATGTTTTAAACGAGAGAAATGAAGAGATCTGCAAAGTAGCGTAAAGTTAGAACAGAATTACCCGTGCCTAAGGAAGAAAGGAACACGGCATTTCCTGATTCAAGCGAAAAACCGAGCAGAAATTACCTCACGTAAATACCAGCAGCTTGTTAACGAACTGTTTTTCGATCTAAAAAGACAAATGAAATTGTAAATATCTTTTATTACAGCCCACTGATGGTGATTTACTTCAACAAACCGAAACGCTTCTGGTGTTATAAACACTCATTTTCTTTTCATTGTAACGACGGAACAAAAACACCTTCAGAAATTGTAAAGCAACTACGGACAATAAAGCCACACATATGAAGAATTTAGTCTACTGCAACCTTAAATAGATCTACAAGTAAATAGGTCTTATAGCTTATATTTTAATGGAAGCTGCGATTCATCTTGTCAGAAGACGAAGTATCACCAATACTTCTGTTGTAAAACAACTATTTAGCAGTTATTGGTTTAGTCTCATGCACTGCCAATAAAATGCTCTGTCTTCAAATGAATAACTCAGCTATGAAAGTCGCTTTTGCGATATACGCGTAGTTTCTGCCGGAAAACGTGATATACATATGTGATTGGAGTGGGAGTCAATTACTAATTCAGAAGATGAGTTCGAGAAGTTAGGATTAATTCTATTGAAGTCATAGATTCTTAGAAATTTACATCCATGTGCCTGATGACTGAAAACAAGACACTGATTGGTCGTCGAAATTTATTTACAAAGTTTCTGAAGGCGTTTATCAGTTAGGAGTCGAGGAACATCCTGAGAGTCACTGCATCAGCTTCATTAGGATCGTAAAAATAAATGTAGACGGCATGCTGATTCCACAGAGTAAATGATCAGTAACTTTCTTATGCGTCACGTACGCATAAAGAGAGATGTATCTGAGAGTGATCTCTGACATGCTCTTTGTGAGTCGCACTTTGAACGTGAAAGCACCTGTTGTCCACTTGCAAAGTGACATTAGCACTGGTGCACAATGCTGAGGGTCGGACACGTATTCTTCTTGTTGCTTGCGTCAGCGTCAACGTCGAGATATGTGCGAGAACCGTTTCGCAATCGCAGCGCCAGTGACGAGCATTGTAAACGTGCGAGGAAGTACAAGTACAGGCGGATTCCTGATCGAAATACGCGATAGGTGGCAGTGAGGAATGCGTGGAATGCGCGGTCAGACAGCGGTAGTCTGTGTCTAAGCCATTTGCAGACCAAAGAAACCACTAATGTGTGCTTAACTGTTTAGGAATGAGAGAAATTGGCTTTGGTGGGGGGAATGGTGGAAAGAGAAATGTGCACGCTACTAAATGTACATGATATTTGTGGGGTCCTAAAAGCTGCGTGAATGGTACAATACAACCGAATCATTCAGCATTAAAATGTGTCGGTACTTCATATTCAAAATGAAACTAGTTTGAATTGTAATTCTTCATCTTCAAAATGAAAACTGCTTCGTTATAAGTTTGTTCAAAGATATGATTTGCTATAAATGCAATACAGTACTGACGATGAAGAATCTTTCTTCTGACACGTAACACATGCCCCCAAAAATAATGTAACAAATTATATTCAGCTCTGTTTACACTAAGAATATTTGAAGTCACACTTTTTCTTCGATGAAACGTCACATTTGATTGGTGCTTTACTTAAATATTAATTAGTCGTTGAACCTTTAAAGGACTGCTCCTTAAATTTGTCGGTGCATAAAAAATACATAATTCACTGGCTAGCAGCATAAAGAAGGCCTTTTTCAAAGATTTCCCTTAAATGGAAAGCAATGAGAATTCAATATCCGGCAGGTGTAAAGCACAGTCTCCAGTCCATTGTAGAGAAGTCTGCTAACTGTAGATATGAGCATGGGAATTTAGATCTCTTCCTAGTCGGCTTTTTATAACTACTTTCCTTGAACTATTCTAATGAAGTAAGCTGTATTTGTACAAATTCTTGATGACTGGGGACTTTTTAAATCTAAAATTCTGTTGCACATTTTTCTAGAGGCTTTTCTTTAACTCATGAACCGTATATAGTGGTTTTCTCAATTTTACGAGAAAGTTCTTCTCTTGCTAGTGTACAAATCGCCTGTTGCTCTTACTACGTTTTGAAAAGCATTCATCCGTGGATGAGAAGGCAAACTAAACTGGTCGGTTAACATGGGCTGCCACTAGTATTAATGCTGTGGTGATTCAAACCATAGCTTTTCCAGTTTTGGATTAACTTACTGAAAATAAAGCTCACATACGAAAGACAGTCTGGTAATACTCGATCAGCATGTTCATGGTGTAACACATTACATTCCCGTTAGTGTGCTTAGGTAAGTATTGAACGATAAGAAGTGAACCATACTCGTAAATGAAGGCGTTCACTGAACTTCGTCTACATCTGACAATCTGACAACCATCTACAATTGCTTTTCAGCGCATGAAGAACTGCAGACAAGTTCACAACCTAACTCGTGTCTCGGGAGTGAAATCAAGCCATCACAAACGGAAGAATCTTGGCCGCCACCATGCTATAGCATATTAAACCGCAATCACTGAGGTAGCTGCAGAATTTCAGTCGCTCTATTTAATGCCATATGGAAGAAGTATTCACAGAGTGAGAAGAATATAAATAAACTGAGTTGACGTAAAGGACAGACATTAAAGAACTCTAGAAAAGCGATAAGGAATAAGAACTGAAAGGTAAATACATACGTATTATAAAAATTTGTTCATGCGTGTGTGTATATGTTCCTCATCTCCTCCTAAATCATGGACCAATTTCAACCAAATTTTGTACATATGTCCCTTACTGTCAGGCAACAATCGCTGTGGGGATGAGAACAGCCTACCTATCATAATTTAGGAGATATGACGTCATAAACAATGAGATTCGTGAAAAATTGCCGCATCATGCATGACGTTTATATTTACTACTTCTTTGCTAGTAATTCCATTCGCAACATATTTCGCAGGCTGTATCCACATACACTGCTGAATGTACCTGCACAAATATATCATTGTACAGGGTGTTTCAAAAATGACCGGTATATTTGAAACGGCAATAAAAACTAAACGAGCAGCGATAGAAATACACCGTTTGTTGCAATATGCTTGGGACAACAGTACATTTTCAGGCGGACAAACTTTCGAAATTACAGTAGTTACAATTTTCAACAACAGATGGCGCTGCAAGTGATGTGAAAGATATAGAAGACAACGCAGTCTGTGGGTGCGCCATTCTGTACGTCGTCTTTCTGCTGTAAGCGTGTGCTGTTCACAACGTGCAAGTGTGCTGTAGACAACATGGTTTATTCCTTAGAACAGAGGATTTTTCTGGTGTTGGAATTCCACCGGCTAGAACACAGTGTTGTTGCAACAAGACGAAGTTTTCAACGGAGGTTTAATGTAACCAAAGGACCGAAAAGCGATACAATAAAGGATCTGTTTGAAAAATGTCAACGGACTGGGAACGTGACGGATGAACGTGCTGGAAAGGTAGGGCGACCGCGTACGGCAACCACAGAGGGCAACGCGCAGCTAGTGCAGCAGGTGATCCAACAGCGGCCTCGGGTTTCCGTTCGCCGTGTTGCAGCTGCGGTCCAAATGACGCCAACGTCCACGTATCGTCTCATGCGCCAGAGTTTACACCTCTATCCATACAAAATTCAAACGCGGCAACCCCTCAGCGCCGCTACCATTGCTGCACGAGAGACATTCGCTAACGATATAGTGCACAGGATTGATGACGGCGATATGCATGTGGGCAGCATTTGGTTTACTGACGAAGCTTATTTTTACCTGGACGGCTTCGTCAATAAACAGAACTGGCGCATATGGGGAACCGAAAACCCCCATGTTGCAGTCCCATCGTCCCTGCAACCTCAAAAAGTACTGGTCTGGGCCGCCATTCATTCCAAAGGAATCATTGGCCCATTTTTCAGATCCGAAACGATTACTGCATCACGCTATCTGGACATTCTTCGAGAATTTGTGGCGGTACAAACTGCCTTAGACGACACTGCGAACACCTCGTGGTTTATGCAAGATGGTGCCCGGCCACATCGCACGGCCGACGTCTTTAATTTCCTGAATGAATATTTCGATGATCGTGTGATTGCTTTGGGCTATCCGAAACATACAGGAGGCGGCGTGGATTGGCCTCCCTATTCGCCAGACATGAACCCCTGTGACGTCTTTCTGTGGGGACACTTGAAAGACCAGGTGTACCGCCAGAATCCAGAAACAATTGAACAGCTGAAGCAGTACATCTCATCTGCATGTGAAGCCATTCCGCCAGACACGTTGTCAAAGGTTTCGGGTAATTTCATTCAGAGACTACGCCATATTGTTGCTGCGCATGGTGGATATGTGGAAAATATCGTACTATAGAGTTTCCCAGACCGCAGCGCCATCTGTTGTTGAAAATTGTAACTAATGTAATTTCGAAAGTTTGTCTGCCTGAAAATGTACTGTTGTCCCAAGCATATTGGAACAAACGGTGTAATTCTCTCGCACCTCGTTTAGTTGTTATTGCCGTTTCAAATATACCGGTCATTTTTGAAACACCCTGTATGACACAGTTCGAGAGGTTTGGCATCATAGACACTGAGATATGCGAAAAAATGCCGCGTCGTGCATGAAGTTTTACATTAATTCCTTAGTACTAAGACACTTCTACAGTCGAGTCAACTTAAGGAAATTAGTGATATTTGACAGGGCTTTTGACAGGTTTCTACTGCGAAGCCAAAAGGCTGTAGGCGAAAACGATAGCCGTCTATAGGGCTATGAAGAGGCGTTGGCACAGAGACGTTTACAAAATCACGTTGCAGACATAATATTTCTTAATTTGGATATTGTACTTATACATTTGTACAGTATGTATATTTTTTTGTTAGAAGCTAGAGAAATGAAATGTTTTCGATACTGCACTACAAACACAGTTTATTATTTCTCTTCGTATCTAATAGAAAATTGGCAAAATGAATTCCCGAACAATGTCGAGATTACCAGCTAGTAAGGAATAATAACCGAACTGGAACGACAGTAAACCGTATACGGAACTTCCTGGCAGATTAAAACTGTCTGCCCGAGCGAGACTCGAACTCGGGACCTTTGCCTTTCGCGGGCCAGTGCTCTACCATTTTTATTTATTTATTTATTTATTTTTGTTGATCTCATTTTGTTCTATATTGTTCGTTGCATTTGCTCAAGGCGGACGTACGATGACGCCCGTTCAGGGTTTTCGTTGATCTGTTCACTCACTTTTTTTATTACAGAGGGTAGCTAACCCTCTGACCGAACACGCTGAGCTACCGTGCCGGCTACCATCTGAGCTACCGAAGCGCGACTCACGACCGGTCCTCACAGCTTTACTTCTGCCAGTATCTCGTCTCCTACTTTCCATACTTTACAGAAGCTCTCCTGCGAATCTTTCAGAACTAGCACTCCTGAAAGAAAGGATACTGCGGAGACATGGCTTAGCCACAGCCTGGGGGATGTTTCCAGAATGAGATTTTCTCTCTGCAGCGGAGTGTGCGCTGATACGAAACTTCCTGGCAGATTAAAACTGTGTGCCGACTACCATGGTAGAGCACTTGCCCGCGAAAGGCAAAGGTCCCGAGTTCGAGTCTCGGTCCGGCACACAGCTTTAATCTGCGAGGAAGTTTCATATCAGCGCACACTCCGCTGCAGAGTGAAAACCTCATTCTGGAACCGTATACGGATCGTCACGGAGCTGTCTCTGGCACCAGAAGCTGGCCACGCCCAGCGCAGAGCACGACCCAGCAAGATAGGATAGGATGGCGCGGCCTCGCTCGCGGGGCTGCCATACTAAGGAAGGACGGCCGGCAGTCTGCACCGCATCTCAAGGTCTCCAGCGAAGAGGTGCACACTCACAGCCGTAGTGCTGCCCCCTCATATACTCGCTTATACGATTCCAGTTTTTTCTCTTGTGAGAGGTCACGTAAAATAGCACAGTTTGCAGCGGCGAGGTTCTTTCCGTCCTTTTACGACGGACCTGCACCTACCTGTGAACATTGTTTCAGCAGATCATCAGTAGGGAAGGCGAGTAAAACCTACTGTACTTCGACGTGAACCAGGCTGCAATTAAAGTCACTAAATCTACGTTTCGGGAGAAAGTTTTCATATGAAATGAAAGGTTGGAAATTTTGTCCTCAATTAATATATTCTGAAACTTAGGTGAACAAGTATCACTGCCAAGCCCGTGCAAGTCTTAACACAGTCACCCACAATCCCTTTCACTCACGTTAGCAAGTTTATGGTGTTGTATTTCCCGAAAACGTAATAGCTACAAAAATACTGATTGTTTTAGATCGATAATGCTCGCCAAATATTAAGTCTGTCGGTACCAAATGAAGTCACAGTTTTTAGCCACCGACTTGCTCAATACGCCACGCGGATTACATGTCTTATCTCGTCACAAAATTAACTTAAAAATTCCGAAATTTCTACACACACATCGGAATAATTATGCCGTCACTTTCCAACACTTTTGATGTATGAAATACTGCTAAATCCGGCAACTTATCATTTCCATCGGAACTGCTACTATATACGTCTGATCTGTTTCATGGCTAGGCTTCGACTCCTCTCTAGAATACTCTAAGTCTTCTCTACCAGCAGAGAAAGGCGCGCGAAGAATATTGCTTTACCATTGGTCAGTTTACTTAACAGCCAATAGCAAAACAACATTCTCCCGCGTCAGTCCGCGCTTTTCCTCCATAACCAATCGCAAAATAGTAAACCTCACGACTGCACTTTGTACCTACGTAATTATCTAATATACTGAAGTTTTGTTTATGCATAAAGTTATTTACTATTGTTATTTATACCCGAATTAACTTTCCCTTTACCATAAACTTACTTTACAAAACTATTCTACAAAAATCCCCTTTGTCCACATCCATACTTCTTCGAAATGTTCCCACACTAAATCCTACTACATAACTCGTTAAACAATTATCTTCATATTAACCTTAAACCACACTCACGCATCATTCATACTGCTAAAACACATTAAAACATTTTATGTACACAAAAAGAAATAATAACACTTTATGAAAAACTAGAACAGTTTATGAAAAACATTCTATTACTTTAGTGCACTCTAGTGGGCACAATCGAAACTAAAATCACAGTCCCCCTACCCAATATTGTCCTCAATCGGCTGATACATAAACTACGTGCGCGTCCAGTCTCGCGTCACCATCTGTCACTATCCAACTCTGAGACACATCTCCCACTTAACCGTCTCCAAGGCAGGATCGTTATATGGCGCTACGCCTCAAATTGAGGGACTGAGAGTCCAAATGGCACAAGTAATTGCTGAAGCAAACTGAGAACATGACGGTCAAAGTTAAATGACTCTCTAAAATTATGTCAGCAATTATTGAAACATCAGATATTTTTCGTAATTTCTTAATGGTGAGTCAGTCTGTGTGCAGTTGTAGCTACGGTTAGATATCGTAGTATGACCGCACTTTACATCAGAATGGAACTACGTACACAGTCAGTTGAAGTTTCATGTGAATTTTCGTCGTAACTATGCATCGATCGAGATGATACTTGCATGAATGTGTCGACAAAAACAGTGAACACAGATACAAATCAAAACAGCTGATTCTGCAGCCAAGTTCTTCGCCTTTGCTGATATACAAAGCGCATCATCAGCGTACAAATCTGGGTTAAAACTGAACAACAATGTTTTGCACCGAAACGGATATACAAATACATTTTTTTGTTGCAGACTGTAGCCTGGCAAGCGCGGGGTTGCGAAGTTCTGTGCGTGGGTTGTGGGACTAGGTGCTGCACCTCGCATGTTTCTGCGTACAACCAGACAATTTGTTGTGGCCCCTGTAACACAATGGACTCAGTCAGAAGCTAGAGCCTGGAAACACATGAAATCTAGGCAGCGCGAAAGGAGTGCCAGAAAACTGTCTCTGGGCGTAATATTAATAATATTATCTGGTATCAGCTAAGAGATAGCGCTCATCAAAGAAGTAGGTGGTAAATCCAGAATGAGATTTTCATTCTGCAGCGGAGTGTGCGCTGATATGAAACTTCCTGGCAGATTAAAACTGTGTGCCCGACCGAGACTCGAACTCGGGACCTTTGCCTTTCGCGGGCAAGTGCTCTACCAACTGAGCTACCGAAGCACGACTCACGCCCGGTACTCACAGCTTTACTTCTGCCAGTACCTCGTCTCCTACCTTCCAAACTTTACAGAAGCTCTCCTGCGAAACTTGCAGAACTAGCACTCCTGAAAGAAAGGATATAGCGGAGACATGGCTTAGCCACAGCCTGGGGGATGTTTCCAGAATGAGATTTTCACTCTGCAACGGAGTGTGCGCTGATATGAAACTTCCTGGCAGATTAAAACTGTGTGCCCGACCGAGACTCGAACTCGGGACCTTTGCCTTTCGCGGGCAAGTGCTCTACCAACTGAGCTACCGAAGCACGACTCACGCCCGGTACTCACAGCTTTACTTCTGCCAGTACCTCGTCTCCTACCTTCCAAACTTTACAGAAGCTCTCCTGCGAAACTTGCAGAACTAGCACTCCTGAAAGAAAGGATATTGCGGAGACATGGCTTAGCCAAAGCCTGGGGGATGTTTCCAGAATGAGATTTTCACTCTGCAGCGGAGTGTGCGCTGATATGAAACTTCCTGGCAGATTAAAACTGTGTGCCCGACCGAGACTCGAACTTGGGACCTTTGCCTGTCGCGGGCAAGTGCTCTACCAACTGAGCTACCGAAGCACGCCTCACGCCCGGTACTCACAGCTTTACTTCTGCCAGTACCTCGTCTCCTACCTTCCAAACTTTACAGAAGCTCTCCTGCGAAACTTGCAGAACTAGCACTCCTGAAAGAAAGGATATAGCGGAGACATGGCTTAGCCACAGCCTGGGGGATGTTTCCAGAATGAGATTTTCACTCTGCAACGGAGTGTGCGCTGATATGAAACTTCCTGGCAGATTAAAACTGGTAGAGCACTTGCCCGCGAGAGGCAAAGGTCCCGAGTTCGAGTCTCGGTCGGGCACACAGTTTTAAATGGTTCAAATGGCTCTGAGCACTATGGGACTCAACTGCTGAGGTCATTAGTCCCCTAGAACTTAGAACTAGTTAAACCTAACTAACCTAAGGACATCACAAACATCCATGCCCGAGGCAGGATTCGAACCTGCGACCGTAGCGGTCTTGCGGTTCCAGACTGCAGCGCCTTTAACCGCACGGCCACTTCGGCCGGCGCACACAGTTTTAATCTGCCAGGAAGTTTCATAGGTGGTAAATGTTTGATTTTCATTGTGGCGGTATTTCGTCGGTTGAGGAAGGGGGGGGGGGGGAGGAGGGTGCGACTTTCATCACTCCAGAATACGAAACACTCGACAGTAAATGGAGCTTAATGAGACTAAGTTGATGCAGTCTTTATTACTGTGGGTAACCAGTAACACTGTGCAACGACTCTGACCCAAACCTTTCCAAGCACTTACCATCCCATTGGCGGCTACTTCCGAAACGCCTGCTATCTCATCCTGTCCTACACGCGATTTTATGAGCTTGGGTGTTCTGAGTGTTTCCTCGCTGTTGTACAAACTAAAGTTCTTTTGGCCAATGTGCAGCCTAGTTTTGGGGCCGCCGTTCAAATTTCGATAACAGTGGACGGTGACTTGCACAGAATTCACGTATTTGGATCGTTGGAGAGCAGAGAAGGACTGAGGTGCCCTGACGCGGGTACGCACCCTGTCTGCCTCGGCGGTGCACGCAAAGGCTTGCTTTCGGGACCAAAGCCTGTAACGTTTGAAAACTTTGTACTTTTCCTGCAGCACAATCAATGTATGCTTTGGACACTAGAAACGCTTTTGGCTCTAGTAGACCGCTGGCACATTTACTGACTTAACCCTGCCACACCACCTGCCACATTTGCTCCCTTCACACTTTAGTTGAGGGGCTGAGAATACAACTGACTAGTGACATTTCACAAGCAAATGGTATAAATGCACGTTTGGGAAACTAAAGTGTCGATCCCTTCAGAGTAAAAGAAGTACAAGCGATTTACTGCACTGTGCCGCACTAGGTGGTGATAAAGTTTAAGCTCCATGTCAATTTCTTGACTGCATTTAGGATACTGTTAGCATAAGAGAAATGACCGACAGAATGAGGCAAAATCAGCATATTGACACAATAGATCATAAGGTCCTTGAACCTAGCCGTAGATACGTGGAATGTCATAAAGATTTTCAGATCTCTGAAAAAGGCAAAGATGCATTTAAAGATGAATTTGTTCCTCAAGACATTATGGACGTACTGAAGTAGGTCAGCAGAATGCTTTCCGTTGTGGAAATGAAGACAAAAAGCTTTCTTTCAATCAGAGCTGTGACTGCCATAGCAAAGGAAGTAGTTGCTAAAGACACTAAAGATAGTCGTACAATGGAGGAATACCAGGTGGATCTGAACCAGCAGAGAAATTCCTCTAATGATGCACTTCAGATATTCACTAAAACGTGATCTTGAGTTCATAGAAGCTGGAAATAAAATTTTAAAAAAACAAAAGGATCTTCAGCAGATGAAGAACTACGTCACTCTCCTTTCGATAGCAGCGTCACCTGGCAAGGAATGACTGCTAATCAGACACGCAAACGATACGTGTAGTATCAGTGAGCTTGCTGACAGCATGTAGAATGGGGAAGGCGTGCGATTTATCTGAATTAGATCGAATGCACACTGAGATGGTCCAGAGGCTCGGTACGAACATTTCGGAAACTGCACGACTTGTAGGGCGTTCGAGAAGTGCTGTGGTGAGTGTCTTGAACACATGGCGAAACAATCCAGACGTCGTGGGGTTGGCCTTACCCCTCAATCCGTCGTCTCCCAAGGCAACAGCTCCTTGATTCCTCTACTGCGGGATGGAGGTAAGCTGGAGGCGGCTCCACTATGCTCTGAAGAACATTCATGTGGGCATTCACGGGTCCAATGGATTGGAGCTCGTCCAAGACACCATGACATCACTGGAGGCAGACCGCGCACACCCCTTCATGACGATCATGTTTCTCTACGGGAGAGGCATTTTTCAATAAGATAATTCGCCATGTCACAAGGATTGGAGTGTGATGGAGTGATTCGAGGGCAGTGGCGAGCTCCGATTGATGTGCTGTGCCCCCCACTCGCCAGATCTCATTCCAATCGAATACATCTTGGATGCGATTGGCTTCAGGGCTGATCACCCCCCTCGCCGTAACTTACGGGAATTAGACGACCTGTGTGTGCAGATGTAGTGTCAGCTCCCTTCAGCGATGACCTACCAAGGCCTGATTGCTTCCATGCCTCAACGTGTCACCGCTGTTATCCGTACCAAAGATAGATATACCGGCTATTATGTAGGTGACCATGGTGTTCTGGCTGATCAGTGTATATCCCATTCCCAAAAAGCAGTTACCGTGGGTGTAAGGGGAGGAAGCAAACACAGAAGATGATGTGGTCAAAGAAGGTGATGAGAAAGAGGGAAAAATGCACAACACAATACTACAGCGTCACGAGTGTTGCCTAGGAATGACACTCTTCAAGAGATAACACAGAAGGAAATGATTACTAGTCTATGAACACTGACTTTGGGGGCTACAGAAAGTGTCTATGAATAATCTCTCGTATGTGTTGAAACCACACCGATATATTTTCGTTTTGGTATTTTCATTTTATTTGCTATTTACCTATTATTTTTCATCTTGTCTTATTAATTCCCCTTTAATTAAAGACATATCCTTCTTTTGTAATGAACATGTATTGTACTATATATATATATATATATATATATATATATATATATATATATATATATATATATATATATATCATGTGAGTTGTAACAAAAACACTTCTAAATATAGCACAGGTATGAAAATGTTTTGCACTTGTATCTATTTAACTCTAAAAAGTTTTCAAACGTAGTTCCATTACAGCACTCGTGGCTGACGCATCGCGGTCGCGAAGTGGGGCCGAGGCGGTTTCAAATAAGTTTTTACAGTCTGACGATAATTTATGGATTTGTAGTTTTAGCTTGACGAGGACCACTATGGACAAACGGTAGTTACTGTTATTCTGATGAAGGTTGAGTTATCCCGACTGAAACCGAGGTAAATTCTAGGTAAACGGTGCAACTGAGGCTGTTGATTATTAAAATTAAAATTTACAGCAAAGGAGCTATAACACTTCTCTGAGGAACGCCAAATATCACATCTGTTTTACTCGATGATTCTCCGTGAATTAGCATGAACTGTGGTCTTTCTGAGAGAAATCACGAATGCAACTGCAGAACTGAGACTATACTCCATAGACATGCAATTACATCAAAAATCGCTTTTGAAGAACTGTATCGATAGCCTTCAGGAAATGTAGAAATGTGGAAGCAATTTGCGATCTTCTGTCGATAGTACTCTTTACTTCATGAGAATAAAGAGCTACATGCGTTTCGCAAGAACGATTATACTGAATCCGTGCTGACTGTGCATGAATGGAACGTAAATTCATAATATTCGAACACAGTTCAATTATGCTCCAGAACCCTACTGCAAATCGACGCCCGTGGCGTGGATCTGTAATTCAGCGGATTAGTCCTATTTTCTTTCTTGAGTACTGGTACGGCCTGTGAATCTTTCCCTTTTTTTTGGTATGGATCTTTTGTCGAGTGAGCGGCTGCATATCATCGCTAAATACGGAGCTAATACATCAGCATACTCTGAAAGCAACCTAATTCGTGCACAAAATGGACCAGAAGACTTGCCTTTATTAAGTGATTTGAGTCGTTTCGCTTCGCCGAAGATATCTACTTCCAAGTCATCCATGTTAGCAGCAGTTCTTAATTCGAATTCTGGAATATTTACTTCGTATTCTGTGGTGAAGGAATTTCGGAAGACCAGATTTAGTAAATCTGCTTTAGTGGCACTGCCATCGGTACCATTAGCAAGTATACGCTGTCCTAATAGGAAAAATTGTTACGCTTTGTCATCTTAGAATATTTTTGTTCTTTTGTTACGTAAGTGACGGTGTTATGTAAGTTGTGATCAATATTCTGTTCTTTTAATATATCTTACTTACCATACAAGTTTTCATGGCCATGTATCTGCCACTTAGGAGTATTGCTGCTACATAATTCTCGCAGCACTGCAAAGAGAAGTGATACATGTGATTTGAGACTTTCTCGGCGTATTCCATTCGTGAAATCTTCTCGGGTGATCAGCCGAGTAAAGGCGTCGTCTTCTCGCAACGTTTCGAAGGGTTTCGTACCCATCATCTTCAAGCGAAGTGTCGAGATGCATCTCGACACTTCGCTTGAAGATGATGGGTACGAAACCCTTCGAAACGTTGCGAGAAGACGACGCCTTTACTCGGCTGATCACCCGAGAAGATTTCACAGAAGTGATACAGATATTAGTGTCAGAGATGTTGAGAAACAGCTGAAACTGCTAAACCTTAACAAAGCTTCAGCACCCGATGGAAGCCCTATTCGATTCTGTACCAGATTTCCACCTGAGTTAGCCACATTTTAACCATAACTTGTCATAAATGCTTGTAGAATCTTAGAACATATTCTGAGCTCAAACGTAATGGTGTATCTCCTCCATGTGAAACAGGATGGATTCCGAAAACATCAACCACGTGAAATCCAGCTCGCAGTTTTTTACATGACATCTTCAAAGCCATGGATCATGGCATTCAGATAGATGCAGTACTTCTCCATTTCCGAAAAGCATTTGACTCCGTACCACATCTGCTCTTATTGTCAGGAGTACGATCGTATGGGGTATCAGTCAAAAACTGTTGCTGGATTGAAGGTTTTTTGGCAGGGAGGAAGCAGCAACTTAACTTGGAGGGAGCGTCGTCGACTGATATAGAAGTAACTCCGCGTGCGCCTCTCTTAACAGTGTTGGAACCCGTGTTGTTAATGTCGTACAGTAATGACTTTGTAGACAATATTTTAGTAACCTAAGACTTCTCATCGAGATTGTAGTTGTCTATAATGAGGCACTATCTGAAAAAAAACTGCATAAATACAGCACTGGCCATTAAAATTGCTACACAACGAAGATGACGTTCAACAGGCGCGAAATTTAACCGACAGGAAGAAGATACCGTGATATGCAAATGATTTGCTTTTTAGAGCATTCACACAAGGTTGGTACCGGTGGCGACACCTACAACGTGCTGACATGAGGAAAGTTTGCAACCGATTTCTCATACACAAACTGCAGTTGATCGGCGTTGCCTGGTGAAACGTTGTTGGGATGCCTCGTGTAAGGAAGAGAAATGCGTACCATCACGTTTCCGACTTTGATAAAGGTCGGATTGTAGCCTATCGCAATTGCGGTTTATCGTATCGCGACATTGCTGCTCGCGTTAGTCGAAATCCAATGACTGTTAACAGAATATGGAATCGGTGGGTCCAGGAGGGTAATACGGAACGCCGTGCTGGATCCCAACGGCCTCGTATCACTAGCAGTCGAGATGACAAACATCTTATCCGCATGGCTGTAACGGGTCGTGCAGCCACGTCTCGATCCCTAAGTCAACAGATGGGTACGTTTGCAAGACAATAACCATCTGCACCAACAGTTCGACGACGTTTGCAGCAGCACGGACTATCAGCTCAGAGACCATACCTGCGGTTACCCTTGATGCCGCATCACAGACAGGAGCGCCTGCGATGGTTGTTCTCAACGACGAACCTGGGTGGACGAATGGCAAAACGTCATTTTTTCGGATGAATCCAGATTCTGTTTACAGCATCATGATGGTCGCACCCGTGTTTTGGCGACATCGCGGTGAACGCACATTAGAAGCGTGTATTCGTCATCGCCATACTGGCGTATCACCCGGTGTGATGTCATGGGGTGCCTTTGGTTACACGTCTCGGTCATCTCTTGTTCGCACTGACGACACTTTGAACAGTGGACATTACATTTCAGATGTGTTACGACCCGTGGCTCTATCCTTCATTCGATCCCTGCGAAACCCTACATTTCAGCAGGATAATACACGACCGCATGTTGCAGGTCCTGTACAGGCCTTTGTGGATACAGAAAATGTTCAACTGCTGCCCTGGCCAGCACATTCTCCAGATCTCTCACAAATTGAAAACGTCTGGTCAATGGTGGCCGAGTAACTGGCTCGTCACAATACGCCAGTCACTACTCTTGATGAACTGGTATCGTGTTGAAGCTGCATGGACAGCTGTACCTGTACACACCATCCAAGCTCTGTTTGACTCAAGCCCAGGCGTATCAAGGCCGTTATTACGGGTACTGATTTCTCAGGATCTATGCACCCAAATTGCGTGAAAATGTAATCACATGTCAGTTCTAGTATAATATATTTGTCCAATGAATACCCGTTTATCATCTGCATTTCTTCTTGGTGTAGCAATTTTAATGGCCAGTAGTGTATTGAGTCAGACCTTGATGAGATTTCAAAGGGGTGAAAATATTGACGACTTGCTTTAAATGTTGAGCAATGAAAAATGGTACACGCCACAAAACAAAAACGTGTTCTCCTCTGACTACAATATCAACGAGTCTCAACTGGAATTGGTAAAATCATACGAATACCTGTGTGCAACATTTTGCAGGGATATGAACTGGAACGATGACACAAGCCCAGCTACAGGTATTACAGGGGAAGACTTCGGTTCATTGGTAGGACACTAGGGAAATGTAATCAGTAGACAAAGGAGACTGAGTACTAAACGCTCATTCGACCCATCCTAGAATACTGCTCGAGTGTGTGGACCCGTGCCAGATAGGACTAACAGAGGTATTCAACGAAAAAGGGAAAGACAGCACTGACGGTGACAGGTTTTTTGTATCAGTGGGAAAGTGTCACGGAGATGCTGATGAAACTGTACTTGCATACTATGCCGGGAAAGTCTAGTTAGTAAGTTTCAATAAGCTGCTTTAAATAATAAATCTAATATTGTACTACAACTCCTTACGTATAGGTGCTGTAGGAATCGAGAGCATTGTTTAGACTGATTACAGCGTCCACCGAGGCATTTAAGGAATCATTCTTCCCGCGCTCCATACGTGAATGGAAAGACAACAAACCTTAGTCACTGGTAAAGTGGGGAATACCATCTGCCACACACTTTACAGTGATTTGCACGCTATGGATGTGGATGTAGATTAATTATTATAAAAAAAATTGTTTTCTTGTTCTACGTCACATAAGAGGACGCTCACGAGTAGACGTAAATGTGGGAGAAGGTGCTACGTACAACTCATTTCACATATACAGGATGAACCAGAACACCAGCGACAAAATTTGAGAGTTTGTTCAGGGATATTGTCTGAGTACTTTGGTATAAGGACCCGTGTTGTGCGATGGCTCGTTACATAGTGATAATGTAATCATGAGTTGATAGGCTTTGTCACGAGAACTGTCTTTGTTTCTGTGGTAATTTCGCAAAGCCGCCCGGGGTGGCCGAGCGGTTCTAGGCGGTACAGTCTGGAAACGCGCGACCGCTATGGTCGGAGGTTCGAATCCTGTCTCGGGCATGGATGTGTGTGATGTCCTTAGGTTAGTTATGTTTAAGTAGTTCTAAGTTCTCGGAAGTTAAGTCCCATAGTGCACAGTCATTTGATTTTTTTTAATTTCGCAATAGTGAAAAAGGCTGTAACATACACTCGCGAAACATAATAACCCGAAAGGATGAAGTTATCCGTGGGCACCTATGTACAGGGGGTACAGCTGAACATTTATCATCGTCGTTCCGTTTTTCCGTTGCATTCAGTGACCCCGTAGACGAGATGCATATCGGCCGATTCTTTATCAGTAAACATGTGCCTTCTGTTGTGTATCACAGTTAATGGAGAACTAACACGGCTGGAAAATCCAACCCGAGACTGGACCGAGTAGCAGTAAATGCAAGTTTGAGGACCAAGAGTGAAGTAGGCCTTACGGTTGTCGACAGTATGTACCGTGAGTGAATGGAACAAGTTTGTTTCCAGGCTTATCGTCGGCATTGTCACCGCAGTGCAGTTATTTTCAATGCAGTATCCCTACAAGAGGTAAGAAATCAAATGAAATGTAATTACTCCGTATTGAACCACTGGAGACCACGGTTCCTTATAACAAAATACTTGGAAAAAATCCCTGAACAACCTCTGAAATTTTGTCCGTGACGTTCTGGTTCACCCTGTGTACTTGCAAAATTGTCTTTTCGTTAGAATGTCAAAGCATTTTATGCTTATTACAAGACCATATGCTGGTCTGCAGGTAGAGAACACATTTTATTTTAAAGTATGCTTTATCGAATAGAAGAGATACGATTCTTAAAATCTGTGTTTGTAATTCGGTTTTAACGTTTTCCATTGTATTTTCTAAAGATCTAGTCATAAGTAAGAATAATTATTATTGGGTCCGATAGAAAATTAAAAAAAAATTTTAATCACTTCCGATTGTAAGAATGTAGGCGTTACATTTTATGTTCGAGCTTCTCCAGTACCCGTCTTCATCTGACCACGTAAGGGCGGGACGAAGCGGCCCCTTGGTCCTTCTAGTGCCGAGCAAGTCGTGGGTTGGGGACGAGAGATTAGTGGACCCTTCCTCAACCTTTAATGGGTACAGATTTCACTGGGTGCAAATTGAAGAGGGTGCAACATACAGGAAACCTTGACCACCTCAAGCTCTATAAAACTTAGTCTTGTTAAAAAAAATAAGCTACTTTGTTCAACATTCGGCACAGTAGGGCTACACAGAGGCTTAAGTCAAAATCGTGCATTTTACGGGTAGCACCGTCACTTTTTACGGATAGCACTGTCACAAGCTTTCGCTCGGTTTCTATTGTTCGAATAATTATTTATTATTTTATTATTATTATTATTATTATTATTTATTTTATGGCCTTCATTGGACCACTGTAGTCAAAAACACAAAGTTCTAAACAAGTTGTTACACAGGGATACAATTTGGTTCGACAATAACTTAATATGATATTTAGGTAATATAATTATTAGAGGCTATTCTTATATGAAAGGTGTTTTGCTCTTCTGTCTGCCCAATATTTCTTCATTCTTTCAGATATTTTCTTTCTTTCTTCATCTGAGACAACTCTTCCTGTACTCCTTTTATTGATTTTCATTTGTAGTCTGGTTTGCGGGTCTTGCAGTATTCTGGTTTTCTTTGTCTTGTTTTTTAGGTCATCTACTGTAATTTGAAGTTTTTTTATATCTTCCTTAATTTCTGTGATCCATTTAATGTCGCTCTTGCTATTCCATAATTTTTGTATTATTTTTTTTACTAATTCTGTTTTCTGGAGTTCTCATCAGATGTCCAAAGAATGAGATGCGTTTCTTCCTGATTGTGCTCATGACTGGTTCTATTTTCTTATATACTGTTTCATTTGATGCTATTCTCCAATGTCCATTTATTTTATACTGTTTATTTATACATGTCCTAATTATTCTTCTTTCTATTTTTAGTATTCTGTCAATTTCTGCTGTATTAGTTGTTTTGAAGATAGTTTCAGCTGCATACGTTATTTCTGGTTGTGTAACTGTTTTATAGTGTTTTAATTTTGCATCTATGGATAGGCTTTTTTTGTTGTATGTAGTTTTGGTATTGTAATTTGCATAGTTCAGTTTTTTTATTCTATTTTTTCCATGATGGCTTTTCATTTAGAATGTATGTTATTATTTCGCCTAAATATTTAAATTTATCAACAATTTTGATTTCCTGTTCTCCTATTGTAATCTTGTTTGCAAGTTGTGGATCAGTTAGCATAATCTCCGTTTTTTCAAATGATATTCTAAGGCCTACTTTCTCTGCTATTTCTTGTAGTGATTTCACTTGTTGCCTGGCTTCTTGAACGGTGTTGGCTAGGAGAGCAAGATCATCAGCGAATCCCAATCAGTTTAAGCTAATATCATCTTTTGCACTTCCAATTCTTATCCTCTTTGGATTGTCCTTGTACCATTCTCTCATTATGTATTCCAGTGGACTGTTTCATTTGATGCTATTCTCCAATGTCCATTTATTTTATACTGTTTATTTATACATGTCCTAATTATTCTTCTTTCTATTTTTAGTATTCTGTCAATTTCTGCTGTATTAGTTGTTTTGAAGATAGTTTCAGCTGCAGTCACCTTGTCTTAAGCCTGTTTTTATGAGGAATGGTTCCGAAATTTCTCCTCTAAACTTCACTTTTGTTTTGGTGTTGGTTAGAGTGAGTTGTATTATTTTAATTAGTTTAGGGTGGAGTCCTAGATTTCTTAAAATTTTTAATACTGAAGGTCTGTGGAGACAGTCATATGCCTTCTTAAAATCTACAAATGTTATTGCCAGAGGTTTGTTCCGTTTCTTGTAGTATGCCATAATCAATTTTAAACTAATTATCTGCTCTGCACAGCTTCTCCATGGTCTGAAACCTCCCTGATATTCCCCTAACTCCTGTTCTAATTGCTCCTTGATTCTTTCATATAGGATCTTGGATACAATTTTGTATGTGCAATCTAGGAGAGAGATTCCTCTGTAGTTGTCTGGGTTGCTCTTATCTCCCTTTTTGTGTAGTGGGTGGATGATAGCTCTGGTCCAATGTTCGGGAAATTGTTCTGTTACCCAAATTTTTGTTAGAGCCATGTGTAAGGAGGTCTTGACTGTGTCACTTGCATATTTCCACATTTCAACAAAAACCTGATCTTCTCCACATGCCTTATAATTTTTTTGTTCTTTAAGAATTTTTTCTACTTCTTGGAAAGTTGGAGGGTCTAGTTTGTTAGGTTTGGTTTTTATTGGGGTATTTATGTTGATTTGTAAGGGTTCTTTGGGTTCCTCGCAATTCAGAAGTTTGTTAAATGCTTTTGCCATGATTTCTGCATTTTCCTTGTTACTGTGTGTCATTCTTCCATCTTCATCTTTCAGTATTAGTGTAGGGGCCTCATATTGTTGTAGTTGTTTCCCAAAGATTTTGTAGTAGTTCCTGGAGTTGGTTTTATGATAATTACCTTCTATAGACTTTATAATATCTTTATGAAATCCTCTCTTGATTCTTCTAATATTGTGAGTGAATTTTTTCTTTCATTTTTTAGGTTGATGGCATTTTCTTCAGTTTTATGTGTTTGAAACTTTAACCATGCTTGGTGTCTATCTTCATGGAATTTGTCACATTCTGATGTCCACCATGCATGTTTCCTTCGTGGGTTCAAGGGAGCTAGATTCTCTGCTTCTTTTTTAAGATTAGGCACTAGTTGTTCTAGATCATCTGTTAATTTGATGGTTTGTGTTATTTGTTGGTACTTATTATTTTTAATTAGCTAATGTGGGTCAAACCTCCTTTTTATTTTATTAGTTTTTCCGGTCCTCTTCTTTAACGGTGTGAATTTGATTTTAATTTTAACCATATAATGGTCTGAGCCTGTGTCTAATCCTCTCAGTACTTTAACATTGTGGATCTCCTTATGAAAATTTTTGTCCATACAGACATGGTCTAGCTGCCACTCGCCCTTCCTCCAGTCTGGATGTTTCCATGTTTTAAGTTTACTTGGCTTCCTCTTAAAGTATGTTGATTTAGATATAAGCTTGTGTTCTCTGCAGAGTTCTACAAGTCTTTGACCGTTTTTGTTTATGAATTTATGTGGACTCCATTTTCCAATTATATCTTTATATTTCCTTTCTTTTCCCAACTTAGCATTGAAATCTCCCAATAAGATTTTTATATTCTTTTTATTTACTCTGTTCACAGTTTGTTCTAGAAGGTCCCAAAATTTATCTACCTCTTCCTTTGTTTTTGTTAGACCATTTTTCATTTGTTGGGGCATGAGAATTTATTATTGTATAGGTTTTATTCATTGTTTTAAAGCTTAGAGTCGCAATTCTTGGTGATACTGCTTGGAAATCCGTTACTGAATCTATTATTTTTATGTTTACTAAAAACCCTGTTCCAAACTGGGGACATTGTTTCATTGCCCTCGGTCCTGGTTTCCCATTATAAATTCTCTATCCTTGTGATTCGAATGGGTCCTCTGTGGTGTTTCTCATTTCTTGGATCCCTGTTATTAAAATTTTTTGTTTATTTAGTTCATCTGTGAGCTCCTTGAGTTTTCCGGTCTGAAGTAGTGAGTTTATGTTGTGTGTTGCTCTATAATTTATTTGCTCATGTTTAATATTCTTTTTGTGTTTTAGTGTGCATTTGGATGGTTGCAAACGCTCCGATTTGTTGCTGTCTTCTAGTTGACTACCCACCGAATCCGATGTAACATTTTCCTGCCTTGTTGAGCAGGACGGTGGAATTTTTTTCCTAAAAGACCTTTCCATTTTTGACTGTCGAAGGTTGTCAACCTTAGTTGGAGCAAGCTCCGATTTACAACTACGGTTGTTAACCGCGGAGGGTGTGTTTGGTCCGCGAGAGCTATTTTATTTCACTCAAGTCCGCCAGTAAACCGGTGAGGACTTCCCTATCCACCACCTGGAACGCGCCACGTAGGAGTATCACCTCTCGTCCTACCATGACAGCATAGTAGGTTCGTGGATTGTTCGAATAATAAAAAGTCTAATATTATTGTTCGAATAATATTAGACTTTTTACAGTTTTGGTAGGTATGCTATACATGCAAATCTCAAAATCTTAAACATGGCTGCGAGGTTGAAAAAATCAGTCAACCAGTTGCAAATCTTTGTTTTGCAACTGGTTGGCTGATTTTTTTCAACCTCTTCACATGCAGACACAGTATTTTTGAGATTTTGGGCTACCCCCTGTTAACAAACTTCTGGTTTTCCTGTGAATAATACCGTTTATTTTGGTTTATAATTGCAAATTTTCGACTGTGGAACAGTGTACAATGCACTCTCAGTAACTTGTCGTCACTACAGTCAAGCAACAGTGTGTTTTCCAAACCACTGAAGATTATTCCGTAGAGAGGAGTGATGAAACTGAACAGGATATGTTAATATTCTTGCGCTAGAAACCCGTTTCCCGTTTCCCACAAGAAATATCAGTAGTATGATCAGGCGGTAGGTACGCGTCCGCACGGTGTACACGACAACGTGTCTGATAAAACTAGCTTTATTAAAATACGAAGATTCCATCCAGTGTATTAGAAAGCACACGCTAGAAGCTTACTTATGTAAATGCCCTCTGTGACATCGAAGGACTCGAGAATGAGATCTTACTCACAGTTTCAGATAACCGCTACCTTACTGCAGTGTGTCTGCCATCCTTCATAGCTAGTACCTGCTGACCTAATAACCGGTAACTACAGTGCATACGCAACTTACGGCGCGCGCAATATTAGTGAACTGCGCACTACAGGTTTCCAGAGGTTGTTCAGGTGTTTCGTCTGAATCTTTGAAACGAGAAACCAGTAGAATACTTAACTGTGAAACCACTTTTAGATGGGAAACTTCTTGACAGGATGCAGCAGACCGGGACTCCACCTCGGATATTGGTGTTCCACGCGCAACGTCGCACTAACGATCGCCGCCGGGTACGCCGCTCAGGCGAGCTATTTTCAAGTATCTCTCTCCTACTCTCCAACCTCCGTATAACTCCTCTTGCAACCGCCACGGTAGTGACAGAAGAGGAAAAAACTTCGGCCACGTTATATTAAGAGAGAGAAAAAAGAGATCCATCGAGTAGTAAGTAACGATGAAATAAGATCAGATAATTGTTAGCAATGACATCCAGAAAACAAATTATCGCTGTTTATAACGAGAGATACGTAATATACTTCACCTCTTGGGAATTTATAGAATTCATATGTAAGTACTGTAATCGCAGAGGATCTTTAGGAAGACATACTCAAGGAAAAGTTAGGGTCTAGAAATTTCATATTTTTTATTTGTCATTCGTTTATTTTATTTCGAAGCCAAGTACAGAATTCAGGAATGTGAGACAAAATTAATTTGAAGTTACTTTACGTATAGGATGTGAAAATACCTCAATTTTTAGAATTAATATTTGTACACTTTTTTATCATGCGTATAAAGACATTAAACATCCAGTCATTCAAAGTTATGCATTTCATAAACTAATGAAATTACATAACAAATACCCGTTTCGAAACATGAAATGTGTATAACACAATAAATACCAAATTCTTTGGGCTATAACAGTACACCAAACGTTCGAAAAAGAAAACAGAGTTCAGAGGTTAATATTTTATAAACATAACGTTTTTTCCCTCCCCCCCCCCCCCCTTGAACCATAGACCTTGCCGTTGGTGGGGAGGCTTGCGTGTCTCAGCGACACAGATAGCCGTACCGTAGGTGCCACCACAATGAAGGGGTATCTGTTGAGAGGCCAGACAAAAGAATGGTTCCTGAAGAGGGGCAGCAGCCTTTTCAGTAGTTGCAGGGGCAACAGTCTGGATGATTGACTGATCTGGCCTTGTAACACTAACCAAAACGGCCTTGCTGTGCTGGTACTGCGAACGGCTGAAAGCAAGGGGAAACTACGGCCGTAATTTTTTTCCCGAGGGCATGCAGCTTTACTGTATGGATAAATGATGATGGCGTCCTCTTGGGTAAAATATTCCGGAGGTAAAATAGTCCCCCATTCGGATCTCCGAGCGGGAACTACTCAAGAGGACGTCGTTATCAGGAGAAAGAAAACTGGCGTTCTACGGATCGGAGCGTGGAATGTCAGATCCCTTAATCGGGCAGGTAGGTTAGAAAATTTAAAAAGGGAAATGGATAGGTTAAAGTTGGATATAGTGGGAATTAGCGAAGTTTGGTGGCAGGAGGAACAAGACTTTTGGTCAGGTGAATACAGGGTTATAAATACAAAATCAAATAGGGGTAATGCAGGAGTAGGTTTAATAATAAAAAGCAATAGGAATGCGGCTAAGCTACTACAAACAGCACAGTGAACGCATTGTTGTGGCCAAGACAGACACGAAGCCCACGCCTACGACAGTAGTACAAGTCTGTATGCCAACTAGCTCTGCAGATGACGAAGAAATTGAAGAAATGTATGATGACATAAAAGAAATTTTTCAGATAGTGAAGGGAGACGAAAATTTAATAGTCATGGTTGACTGGAATTCGACAGTAGGAAAAGGAAGAGAAGGAAACTTAGTAGGTGAATATGGAATGGGGCTAAGAAATGAAAGAGGAAGCCGCCTGATAGAGTTTTGCACAGAGCACAACTTAATCATAGCTAACACTTGGTTCAAGAATCATGAAAGTAGGTTGTATTCATGGAAGAACCCTGGAGATGCTAAAAGGTTTCAGATACATTATATAATGGTAAGACAGAGATTTAGGAACCAGGTTTTAAATTGTAAGACATTTCCAGGGGCAGATGTGGAGTCTGACCACAATCTACTGGTTATGAACTGCGGATTAAAACTGAAGAAACTGCAAAAAGGTGGGAATTTAAGGAGATGGAACCTGGATAAACGGAAAGAACCAGAGGTTGTACAGAGTTTCAGGGAGGGCATAAGGGAACAGTTGACAAGAATGGGGGAAAGAAATACAGTAGAAGAAGAATGGGTAGCTTTGAGGGATGAAGTAGTGAAGGCAGCAGAGGATCAAGTAGGTAAAAAGACGAGGGCTAGTAGAAATCCTTGGATGACAGAAGAAATATTGAATTTAATTGACGAAAGGAGAAAATATAAAAATGCAGTAAATGAAGCACGCGAAAAGGAATACAAACGTCTCAAAAATGAGATCGACAGGAAGTGCAAAATGGCTAAACAGGCATGGCTAGAGGACAAATGTAACGATGTAGAGGCTTATCTCACGAGGGATAAGATTGATACTGCCTACAAGAAAATTAAAGATACCTTTGGAGAAAGGAGTACCACTTGTATGTATATCAAGAGCTCAGATGGAAACCCAGTTCTAGACAATGAAGGGAAAGCGGAAAGGTGGTAGGAGTATATAGAGGGTCTATACAAGGGCGATGTACTTGAGGGCAATGTTATAGAAATGGAAGAGGATGTAGATGAAGATGAAATGGGAGATATCATACTGCGTGAAGAGTTTGATAGAGCACTGAAAGACCTAAGTCGAAACAAGGCCCCGGGAGTAGACAACATTCCATTAGAACTACTGACAGCTTTAGGAGAGCCAGTCCTGACAAAACTCTACCATCTGGTGAGCAAGATGTATGAGTCAGGCGAAATACCCACAGACTTCAAGAAGAATATAATAATTCCAATTCCAAAGAAAACAGGTGTTGACAGATGTGAAAATTACCGAACTATCAGTTTAATAAGTCACGGCTGCAAAATACTAACGCGAATTCTTTACAGACGAATGGAAAAACTGGTAGAAGCCGACCTCGGGGAAGATCAGTTTGGATTCCGTAGAAATATGGGAACACGTCAGGCAATACTGACCCTACGACTTATTTTAGAAGCTAGATTAACAAAAGGCAAACCTACGTTTCTAGCATTTGTAGACTTGGAGAAAGCTTTTGACAATGTTGACTGGAATACTCTATTTCAAATTCTGAAGGTGGCAGGTGTAAAATACAGGGAGCGAAAGGCTATTTACAATTTGTACAGAAACAAGATGGCAGTTATAAGAGTCGAGGGACATGAAAGGGAAACAGTGGTTGGGAAGGGAGTAAGACAGGGTTGTAGCCTCTCCCCGATGTTGTTCAAACTGTATATTGAGCAAGCGGTAAAAGAAACAAAAGAAAAATTCGGAGTAGGTATTACAATCCATGGAGAAGAAATAAAAACTTTGAGGTTCGCCGATGACATTGTAATTCTGTCAGTGACAGCAAAGGACTTAGAAGAGCAGTTGAACGGAATGGACAGTGTCTTGAAAGGAGAATATAAGATGAACATCAACAAAAGCAAAACGAGGATCATGGAATGTAGTCGAATTAAGTCGGGTGATGCTGAGGGAATTATATTAGGAAATGAGACACTTAAAGTAGTAAAGGAGTTTTGCTATTTGGGGAGCAAAATAACTGATGATGGTCGAAGTAGAGAGGATATAAAAAGGAAGTCGTTTCTGAAAGTATTTGTATGGAGTGTAGCCATGTACGGAAGTGAAACATGGACGATAAATAGTTTGCACAAGAAGAGAATAGAAGCTTTCGAAATGTGGTGCTACAGAAGAATGCTGAAGATTAGATGGATAGATCATATAACTAATGAGGGGGTATTGAATAGAATTGGGGAGAAGAGGAGTTTGTGGCACAACTTGACTAGAAGAAGGGATCGGTTGATAGGACATGTTCTGAGGCATCAAGGGATCACCAATTTAGTATTGGAGGGCAGCGTGGAGGGTAAAAATCGTAGAGGGAGACCAAGAGATGAATACACTAAGCAGATTCAGAAGGATGTAGGCTTCAGTACGTACTGGGAGATGAAGAAGCTTGCACAGGATAGAGTAGCATGGAGAGCTGCATCAACCCAGTCTCAGGACTGAAGACCACAACAGCAACAACGTTTATTTAAAACGGAAGTATCATTTGAATTTGAAACAAATTAAAATAAGAAACTCCTTGGTGAAAGATCAAAACAGGAAATAATAATTGACTGATTAGGAATATTAGGACCTGAACCACCAGACCAGTCGCATATGTAGCAATGGTTTTACTTTATAATACCTATGGAATTCTGCTACCTGGAAAGAAAATTACTCATGACAAATGAAGCAAGGAGGACAAAAAATTAGACTAGCACAGGCAAAGAGGCAAGCCTACTAGTATCATACATAGGCCTTAATTTGAGGAAGAAATTTCTGCGAATAATTATTTAGAGCACAGCACTGTGTGGAAGAGAAACGTGGACTGTGAGAAAACCAGAAAAGAAGAGAATCGAAACATTTGAGATATAGTGTTACAGAAGAATGTTGATAATTGGGTGGACTGATAAAGTAAGGAATGATGAGATTCTTCGCAGAATCGGCGAGAGGTTGGCACAGGGCACCGGAGAGGAATTCGGGAAGCGCGCATCAAACCAGGCAGATGATTGATGGAAAAAAGCAGCAACAGAAAGAAAAATTCAACTTTAAACATGTATATTCAATTTTGATGCCAACTGCAGCACATTTTATTACTTAGACAAATTCACATCTGGCCAGATAACTTTCATTCCTTCTATTGTTTAGTATTGACTGACGTAATAAAAGTCTAACAAAATATATTTTGCAAATTATACTTTTTTGCATTGTTTGGGTGAAGTGTAACCCAGGGCCATCATTCGTGTCGATCTGTGTCAGGAAACATCCCAAACCAGCCTTCAGATTAATCGGCAGAATTAACAGCCTGGTACGTGACGAAGGTGTCTTCGACTTTGCAGTTTTGACACTTGTGCAGTCATGACAGCTGGATATAGGATTCATAACTCTATGATTGCATGTCACGGTTTGTTACGCCCCATAGAGGTCAAGAAGGGCCCTTTTCCTGGAGAGGACCTCTTTTCAATCTTAAATGTCACTCTTTTTTCCTCTCTTCTCTACTGTTGTATTTGGATCCATGGATGAAATATATACTATGTGATCAAAAGTATACGGACACCCTCAAAACATACATTTTTATATTAGGTGCATTGTGCTGCCACCTACTGCCAAGTACTCCATATCAGCGACTCCATTAGTCATTAGACATCGTGAGGGAGCAGAATGGGGCGCTCCGCGGAACTCACGGACTTCGAACGTGCTCAGGTGATTGGGTGTCACTTGTGTCATACGTCTATACGCGAGATTTCCACACTCTTAAACATGTTTAGGTCTACTGTTTCCGAGTGATAAAGAAGTGGAAACGTGAGGGGACACGTGTAGCACAAAAGCGTACAGGCCGACCTCGTCTGTTGACTGACAGAAACCGACGACAGTTGAAGAGGGTCGTAATGTGTAATAGGCAGACATCTATCCAAACCATCACAAAGGACTTCCAAACTGCATCAGGATCCTCTGAAAGTACTATGACAGTTAGACGGGAGGTGAGAAAACTTGGATTTCATGGTCGAGCGGCTGCTCATAAGCCACACATCTTGCCGGTAAATGCCGAACGATGCATCGTTTGGTTTAAGGAGCGTAAACATTGGACGGTTGAACAGTGGAAAAACGTTGTGTGGTTGACGAATCACGGTACACAATGTGGCGATCCGATGGCAGGGTGTGGGTATGGATAATGCCCGGTGAACGTCGGCGGTGGTACTATGGTGTGGTCGTGTTTTTCATGGAGGGGCCTTTATTTTTTTTTTTATTTATTTATTTATTGTTCCGTGGGACCAAATTAAGGAGAAATCTCCATGGTCATGGAACGAGTCAATACATGAAATTATAACACGATATTAGAAACAGATATAATGAAATATAGGAAAAAAAACATATTCAGGTGACAAGTCATAAGTTTAAATGAAGACAATCAACAATGTAACACTGGAATTTGCTTAATTTTTTAGCTCTTCCAGGAGCTCCTCGACAGAATAGAAGGAGTGAGCCATGAGGAAACTCTTCAGTTTAGACTTAAAAGAGTTTGGGCTACTGCTAAGGTTTTTGAGTTCTTGTGGTAGCTTATTGAAAATGGATGCAGCAGAATACTGCACTCCTTTCTGCACAAGAGTCAAGGAACTGCATTCTACATGCAGATTTGATTTCTGCCTAGTATTAACTGAGTGAAAGCTGCTAACTCTTGGGAATAGGCTAATATTGCTAACAACAAACGACATTAAAGAAAATATATACTGTGAGGGCAATGTCAGAATTCCCAGATTTTTGAATAGGGGTCGACAAGAGGTTCTCGAACTTACACCACATATAGCTCGAACAGCCCGTTTTTGAGCCAAAAATACCCTTTTTGAATCAGAAGAATTACCCCAAAAAATAATACCATACGACATAAGCGTATGAAAATATGCGAAGTAGACTACTTTTCGTGTTGAAGTGTCACTTATTTCAGATACTGTTCTAATGGTAAATAAAGCAGCATTTAGTTTCTGAACAAGATCCTGAACATGGGCTTTCCACAACAGCTTACTATCTATCCGTACGCCTAGGAACTTGAACTGTTCCGTCTCGCTTATAACATGCCCATTCTGTCTGATTAAAATGTCAGTTCTTGTTGAATTGTGAGTTAGAAACTGTAAAAACTGAGTCTTACTGTGATTTAGCATCAAATTATTTTCCACAAGCCACGAACTTATTTCATGAACTAAATTATTTGTTGCTGTTTCAATATTACACACAAGATCCTTCACTATCAAGCTGGTGTCATCAGCAAACAGAAATATTTTTGAATCACCTGTAATACTAGAAGGCATATCATTTATATAAATAAGAAACAGCAGTGGCCCCAGCACCGACCCTTGGGGAACGCCCCACTTAACAGTGCCCCATTGGGACTGAACATCACTACCACTCTCAATATTGCGGAGAATTACCCTCTGCTTTCTGTTCTTAAAGTAAGAGGCGAACCAGTTGTAAGCTACTCCCCTTACTCCATAATGGTCCAACTTCTGCAGTAATATTTTGTGGTCAACACAGTCAAAAGCCTTCGTTAAATCAAAGAAAACACCTAGCGTTCGCAACCTTTTATTTAATCCGTCGAAAACCTCACAGAGAAAAGAGAATATAGCATTTTCAGTTGTTAAACCATTTCTAAAACCAAACTGAACATTTGACAGCAAATTATGTGAATTTAAATGCTCCAGTAACCTTGTATATACAACCTTCTCGATAACTTTAGCAAACACCGATGGCATAGAAATAGGTCTAAAATTGTCAACATTATCAATGTCTCCCTTTTTATAAAGTGGCTTCACTACCGAGTATTTTAATCGATCAGGAAACAAACCACTCCTAAAGGAAAAGTTACAGATATGGCTAAGTACTGGGCTAACATACATAGAACAATACTTCAGTATTCTGCTAGATACCCCGTCATATCCATGAGAGTTCTTGGTCTTTAGTGATTTAATTATTAACTCAATCTCCCTCTTGTCAGTATCATGGAGAAGCATTTCAGGTAACAGTCTCGGAACACTTTTTTCTAAGAGCGCTATATGATTCCCTGTTGGAATTAGGTTTCTATTTAGTTCACCTGCTATATTCAGAAAGTGATTATTAAATACTGTACATATATGCGACTTATCAGTAACACGGACATTCCCACTACGCACTGATTCTATATCCTCGACCTGTCTCTGCAGACCAGCAACTTCCTTTACGACTGACCATATGGTTTTAATTTTATCCTGAGACTTAGCTATTCTATCTGCATACCACATACTTTTTGCCTTCCTAATAACATTTTTAAGCACCTTACAATATTGTTTGTAATGGGCTGCTGCATTTAGATTTTGACTGTTTCTAACGTTTTGATATAATTGCCACTTTGTTCTACAAGATATTCTTATCCCTCTAGTCAGCACCCCTTGTTTTGCCCGGTCTACCACAGCACAGACCTACATAGATGTTTTAAGCACCTTCTTGCTTCCCACTGTTGAAGAGCAATTCGGAGATGGCGACTGCATCTTTCAACACGATCGAGCACCTGTTCATAATGCACTGCCTGTGGCGGAGTGGTTACACGACAATAACATTCCTGTAATGGACTGGCCTGCACAGAGTCCTGACCTGAATCCTATAGAACACCTTTGGGATATTTGGAACGCCGACTCCATGCCAGGCCTCATCGACCGACATCGATACCTCTCCTCAGAGTAGCACTCCGTGAAGAATGGACTGCCATTCCCCAACAAACCTTCCAGCACGTGATTGAACGTATGCCTGCAGAGTGAAAGAGCCAACACCGTATTGAATTCCAGCATTACCGATGGAGGGCGCCACGATCTTGTAAGTCATTTTCAGCAAGGTGTCCGGATACTTTTGATCAAATAGTGTTGATGTACACGCTTACAGTGTAGGTCGGTTATAATTCGACTTTCGCTACTTGAGCTCGTGTAGACGGAAAGACATTTACCGTATGGATACCGAACTTCATAGGACTGATTTTCAGACTTTGAGCTGCAGGATTGGCGTTCTTAGTAATTTTAGTATCATGACCAGCCGCTAGGCGCCGGTACTGGTACGACAGTATAGGACTAAAACACAAGCATCGGCGTGCATTAAAACTGGAGACAGTCATCATGGTTCAAGAGAGGGTGAGCAGGGCTTTACTCGTAAAGCTGTTTTATCAAAGCAGCACCCAGAGTGCTACTGCACTTAGCGATTATGGAGAGGTCCTCTTACCGCACTGGCGATGAAGAACATGATTCGGAAGTTCGAAGTAACTGGCGATTTGGGAATTGCCTTTGGGAGAGGCTGACGGCCTGTTGCACCACAAACTGTTGAAGAGGTTACTGTTGTCGTGTTTGAGAGTGCTGGATGCAATGTGCAATCTTCAAGCAGTGCATGAACTGTTACTCTACAGCTGAACATTCCATAGTCCACAGATCGAAAAGTGATGTTTCGGGCAGCAGTAGACCAGTCTCTAGTGCTGTTCCAGCCTGTCGTGGATGCGACGTTTGTAATATAGAACGTAAATATGGTAGGCAATTAAAAAAAAAGTTTCCCTCTCATGTGAAAATTGAAATGTGTTTCTTCCAGTGGTTTATTCGTTACTTCTCTTTCCCGTATTCTTAAAAATGTTTACACATAGTTTCATTGTCCTACTATCACCATTTTTCATGGGGGTCCTTTCAAGTACAGGAAGTTTAATTATAACTACCCTGTATACAATATTATGACTGTGTTCTTCGTAGTCCACTGTAGCATCACTGCCGTGAAAACTGAATGTAGAATCAGGGAACCATCACAGGTCTTCTTTGTCTACATATAAATTTTAAGATAGAGTCGTGGTCAAGCCGTGCAGTGGGTGGAGGGAGGGGCGATTAGTTGGATGGTGCAGCCATGTTTATGTAGTGCAGCGAATTGTCGCCGGGGTCCTAGCGTTGGAAAGGTCCTAAGTTGCTGGTCGACGAGAGTTTTATAAGGAAGACAGAAAGAGAGAGAGAGAGAGAGAGAGGAAGAGAGAGAGAGAACTAGGGAATCTATTTCATCTGTGTTCTGAGAAAGTTATACAGCATAATAACTGCTAAAGGTTCAGTGTTTCCCATCACGCTTAGCAATGTTAAACTCCGGTTTTATAGTATCACAGACAATACTTTCTGGAAACAAGTGAGCGCTTTGTAGTGAGTAAAGAATCTGTGATTAAAAATTCCAGCCGGCTGCGGTTGTCTCGCGGTTCTAGGCGCTCAGTCCGGAACCGCGCGACTGCTACGGTCGCAGGTTCGAATCCTGCCTCGGGCATGGATGTGTGTGATGTCCTTAGGTTAGCTAGGTTTAAGTAGTTCTACGTTCTAGGGGACTGATGACCACAGATGTTAAGTCCCATAGTGCTCAGAGCCATTTGAACCATTAAAAATTCCAGGAGAGGGAAACCCCCTCCTCATTTCTCTTCCCCTACCCATTTGCTCACAACTCCCCAACTTCCTACAAGTTGACGTTTTATGCGAAGCTAATAATCCTGTTCGTAAGAAAGAAAATTATGGTTTAACGCTCCACCAACCATGAGGTCATTTCATTCCACAGCTCGAACAGGATAAAGATGGAGGAAGATCTTTCAACCGCATGCTTTTCACAGGAATCATTCCAACATTCGTCTCTGTCGATTCAGGGAAACCTCAGAAAAACGTAAATGCGAATGGCTGTGAACATTGTTTGACAAACTATCGCTAAAAAGGAGCCAGAAAAGGTCATGGAGGCACTAAAGGCAGCACAGCAACTGGTTTAGAAGAAATCTCTTCAGATATACTGCAATTTCTAGCCGAGGAACGCACAACGGCCCTACGCAAACTATTTAAAATCCCTTACGAAACAGGTCGCTTCCCCAAATAATGGTTGTACTCCACTTTTTTCTGCTCCCAAATAAATGTAAGAAAATGTAAACATCACATGCGAATTAATTTGATGAGTCAAGCAAGTAAGAAGTTCAAAAAACAATACACAGAAATGTACATATAAAATCTGACTGAGACATAAGTGACTGAGTTCAAATAATACACACGACAAATAAAAAAAAAAAAAATTGCATCACGCCGGTTCCCAGAACTCCTGAAGAGAGACATTGACTGTGGATATTGTATCACAGACACAGTCCCTTTAATTGTTCGGAGATGTCACTAAACCCGCCCAAAGATGTAAACAACCATGCATAAGCAGCATCTATTAGACAGAGGGGGTCCGACAGCCGATCAGTTCCGAAGGGGTACACGGATCATGTTGTCTGTAGTTCAGTTATGCCTAGGCGGTCAATACCGCGATTCGATAGCGTCCGCATTGTTACTTCGTACCAGGAAGGGCTATCAACAAGGGAATTGACCAGGCGTCTCGGAGTGAACCAAAGCGATGTTGTTCGGACATGGAGGAGATACAGAGAGACAGGAACTGTCGATGACATGCCCAAGAGCTACTACTGCAGTGGATGACCGCTACCTACGGATTATGGCTCGGAGGAATCCTGACAGCAACGCCACCATGTTGAATAATGCTTTTCGTGCAGCCACAGGACGTCGTGTTACGACTCGGTGCGCAATGGGACGCATAATGCGCAACTTCACTCCTAACGTCCATGGCGAGGTCCATCTTTGCAACCACGATACCATGCACCGCTGTACAGATGGGCCCAACAACATGCCGAATGGACCGATCAGGATTAGCATCACGCTTTCTTCACCGATGAGTGTCGCATATGCCTTCAGCCAGACAATCGTCGGAGACGTGTTTGGAGGCAACACAGTCAGGCTAACGCCTTAGACACACTGTCCAGAGAGTGGAGCAAGGTGGAGGTTCCCTGCAGTTTTGGGGTGGCATTATGTAGGGTCGACGTACGCCGCTGGTGGTCATGGAGGGCGCCGTAACTGCTGTACGACACGTGAATGCCATCCTCCCACCGATAGTACAACCATATCGACAGCATATTGGCGAGGCATTCGTCTTCATGGACGACAATTCGCGTCCCCCTCGTGCACATCTTGTGAATGACTTCTTTCAGGATAACGACATCGCATGACTAGAGTGGCCAGCATGTTCTCCAGACATGAATCCTGTCGAACATTCCTGGGATAGATTGAAAAGGGCTGTTTATGGATGACGTGCCCACCAACCACTCTGAGGGACCTACGTCGAATCGCCGTTGAGGAGTGGGACAATCTGGACCAACAGGCCTTGATGAACTTGTGGACAATATGTCACGACGAATACAGGCATGCACCAATGCAAGAGGATGTGCTGCTGGGTAAAAGAGGTACCGGTGTGTACAGCTATCTGGACCACGA
This sequence comes from Schistocerca nitens, assembly GCF_023898315.1. Lineage (NCBI taxonomy): Eukaryota > Metazoa > Arthropoda > Insecta > Orthoptera > Acrididae > Schistocerca > Schistocerca nitens. The sequence continues at coordinate 714,594,960 of NC_064617.1, read as the reverse complement.
CCTCTGAAGGTCTCGCTGTGTGGTGGTATAACATGTAATGTGTGGTTTTCATGACCAATAAAAAGGATGCAAATGGTGTTTATATTGATATCTATTCCAATTTTCTGTACAGGTTCCGGAACTCTCGGAACCCAGGTGATTGGAAACTTTTTTTGATGAGTGTAGTTGGGTGCAAGAGAAACAATAGTGGCAAGTCTAGTGTTTGACCAGTATTGTTACGATCAAAGATAACATTTGTATCTATGTTTTAAAGACTTAGACAAAGCTTTTAAAGGGTTGCAACATTATAACCTAATACAACTTTTTAAAGGAACTCATGTAGATGAAAAGGACGTCCGACGTATCAAAAAATCATGTAGGAATCAGGCTGTGCAGGTGAAGTGAGATCATATGCCCAGTGTCATAAAAATTACGAAAAGAGTAAGAGAGGAATGAGCACATCCTCACTTTTATTCATCTTCTATTGGGATGTGATTTTTTTTTTATGAACCTTCGAAGTTGTGGAAATGTAAATGCAAGTAAACGTAAAGTGAATCAACATTATCTGATATGCTGACGATGCTGTCCTAATCTCTGGTAATGTACATGTCCTGCAACAACTGATCAACGTAGTAGAGGAAATTGAATAGATGGGGGTTAAAATATCACCACCAAAAAGATAAAATACATTATCATCTCAAGGAATTTGAATTTATTTCGAAACTGTAACATACTTTAAAGCACTCTTAGTAGAAAAAGACATCAAGTTAAAAGATCTGGTGTATACTGACTTTCGGACATCTGACAAGGAAGTAAAATGCGCACTGAACAAGCTCGGCAGGTGCTGTTAACATTTAAAAATTGTTCATATGTTTCAGTTTCGAAATGGACTTAAGATTAATGTTCATAAAATTTTGCATATGGTTCACATCTTTTTTTTTTTTTTTTTTTTTTTTTTTTTTTTTTTTTTTTACGGTGTAGAACATTAGGTGTTAAGAGCAAATGTCATGAACAAAATAAAAGCTTTCGAGGTGTATGTATGCTACACAGTACTTTAGAAACCGTGCACAATGAGAATGACAACTGAGTACGTCTATGAGCTTGTCAGCAGAGACCAAGAATTATCCACTATAGGTAAGAAGAGAGAGACTCTGTGTTTAGAACGGAATATTGCGAAAAGAAGAGTACCTATTCTCATATGTGATAACTGAAGGCAGAACAGGCATTGAAGAGGAAGTCTTGTCTATTAAACGACAGGCTATTCTCGGGACTACAGAATAATGAGTTACGGAGACACGCCGCAGCAAACCGAAATGCAATGGAAAATGTTGCCGGAAACTTGTAGTGCTGAAGGTGCCATAGAAGAAGAAGGTACTCTCCACGCTGCCTTATCTGTGAGAACTGAGCACTCCAAATCTGTATGTAATTAAGCAACCTGGAATGAGATACAGACACGAATTGCTCTCCATCGGCCATCCAAAAGGCCTCTTGCACACCTTTGCACTGGTGTTTGTTAGGAAAGGGATCGAGGTCCAATGCAGCTCTTGAACTATCTCCAGGACACTATATCATGTTGTTACCAAGTATGTACAAATGTCACTAACGACTGTGATTTATTGACGTTCTTTAATTTAACATTCTGGATACCGAATCTCTCATAAAAAATCACTGCCGAAGTGTATAAGGCACAGGACGACGAATATTTAACTTCTGGACACCAATAAATTAGAGTTGTATCGCACCTGCCTAAGGATTTTTAACGGTGTACAACCAGCAAATGATGTCAAGACGCATTCAATCTAGCTGTCTGTGCCAGCTTCTCTTTACTTACGCTCAATGCAAAAATTGTGCAGATAACACAAACGACTCGAAAAGATTTTAGTTTACACGTATAGCTCAGTACAGAACTTCTGTTGCAGTAGGTATACCCATCTATGTGCCGAGTTTAGCAGAGTGGTTATAGTTTCTGTGATTTTTCAGCTACGACTTGAACGAAAGGTGTAACTGTCTTAATCTCATATTTCAGCAAAGTAAGTGCTATAGAGAGGGTAATCATATTTCACAGTTCCTTTTACGATAGGCGCAATAACAAAGAACCGACCATTTGTAATTACATTGCCGTTCGCTTTTCAAGTACACTGACCTACCCAACAATAGAGTCTGCTCGTCAGCCTTACACGCTTTGGCATGGCGTGGTCCACTTGGAACTTGTACGTTAGCGTGCTTACTCATGGAGCAAGTTCGTTGGAGGAGTGCACACAAAGGCCATCGTGATGCGGCAGATTGCGAAATCTTGTAGTTGGCCCAGATACTGCACGCAGTTGTAACGGGAATCGCAGCACATTCAGGCTCCCCTGCCTGTGCCGAATGCTGGCGTGACTCATGGTGAAACCACACCTGCAACAACATACTTCTGTATGTGTTGTCCATTGGCCGTGAACTTTGCTATAAATCTATAAAATCAGTAACATTTAGCAAGTTACGTATGTATGTGGACAGTCACTACAATTGTTTATGTGGGCCTATAACCAGACAGATCAACCCTGTTTTCTTAGCTGCGCGAACAATATAAATACAATACATTCCGTCTACTATGGAAGTCAGTAATAAATCCATGAACTACCAGAGCCTCAGCACTGACACCCCTCCCCCCCCCCCCCACCACCACCATCCACACACACATGCAAATAAACACACAAAGATATGTTCGGAAAAAAACTAAAACAACAATCAAAGTCAAAGGGTTTACGGCCGCTTCATAGTGTATGAATCAGCAGTACATTCGCGAACTGTTCGATCAAATGAAAAACGGATAAAATGAAGAGTCGCCAAAGACAAAGTAATACCTTTTAACTCTCTGTACCAAAGAACTCAATATCTTTGAGCTTTTCATACGTAACCTACTTTCTAGTCGTCTGACTCCTATAAAAATTTCCTCTTTCTTCTCTGTTGTATGAAACCTCCCATGTCATTTCAATTATAACTCAGCCAGCCGCTGTGGCCAAACGGTTCTAGGCGCTTCAGTCCGAAACCGTGCTGCTGTTACGGTCGCAGGTTCGAATCCTGCCTCGGACATGGATGTGTGTGATGTCCGTAGGTTAGTTAAGTTTCAGTAGTTCTAAGTCTAGGGGACTGATGACCTCAGATGTTAAGTCCTATAGTCCTTAGAGCCATTTGAACCAATTATACCTCACATCTACCGCATAATCAAATAAGACCATGACAAGCGCAGAACATCTTCAAGCAGCTACCTAATTTGTACGATCCTATTTTCGTTAGTTTGCGGCCAGGCGCTGCAATGACCGGCACTAGTGTAAGATAATATTTTGCTTCACTGTTCCTCTTACAATTACATCATGTCCTTTTCCTTACTTCCTTTTTCCGGTAGCAAAGGCTACATGTTTGTCCCACAAATCGACGGTAGTAACTAAGCTATAGCTTTATTAATTTATAATGGTTCTAACAATAACACTACTTAGTTTGTGAAGTGATCTGAGATTCGTGTAGCAATTCCACCAGTAACCATACTTGTCAAATTACGCAGGCGCACTTTAGTGTCGTTAATGAAACAAATTTGGAAGAAGAAGTTATTGAATTCCACAAGCGTGGTGAGTCGGAGAACGACGAATCAACAGAAATACGCAAACTTTCATTACATTACATTAATACTTGTTCCATAGATCATGACTACGACATTTCGTAATGATGTAGAAGTGTCAATTTAACATGAGGTTTCTTTACACGATCTACTTCAGTTTTTTTCAATTAATTCATTAATTCATGGTAAGTAAATAGAAACACATATTGGCAATAGTTTAATGCCCGCTAACCTGTTTCAGTGGCTGATATTGTTCACTAAAATAGAATATTTACATTCAATATTGCGCAACTGTTGTCGAAATTACTGAACTACAAAGGAAGCTTGCAAAATGATAGTCTGAGCTCCACAAATAGTATTGCTATAAGCGGGATTGACAAAATCCTGTGAGTGGAGGCATAGGGGTAGAATGAGGAGCTGTGGAGGAATCATTGAATATTATGGATCACTGCTTGCCACTTGTAAATGTCATGTAAAATATCGACATGCCCTGTCAAGGCCAAAGGAAGCCATTTCACAAATTGTTAAACTTACAAGAGAGCTGAAACTTCCTGGCAGATTAAAACTGTGTGCCCGACCGAGACTCGAACTCGGGACCTTTGCAAAGGTCCCGAGTTCGAGTCTCGGTCGGGCACACAGTTTTAATCTGCCAGGAAGTTTCATATCAGCGCACACTCCGCTGCAGAGTGAAAATCTCATTCTGGTTACAGGAGAGCTGTCCTATCCGACGTCGGAATCTAGCCTGAAATTTTTCTCTCAGAAGGAATACACTGAAAGAAATGCTCTGCCGGAGTTTTAGCTTCTAAGGCACAGTGCAAGTTTTCTTTTTTTTCTTTTTTTTTTTGTAATGTTGAAGAAAAATGTCTCAAATCCTAAATGTTTTGAGCAACTTGCAATTCATATCGACAGCTAAGCCGTTGCAGATGCGATTTTCACACAAGTGACTAGAAAATCAAAGCAGTATGACGTTACATTACATTGGGACTTTCATTTGATAAAATGAAATATTTTATATAAATTCTTGTAACACAGTTCTTATGGTAAGTTTTGAATAACGTATATTTTACAAACAATGAAACAGCTCCTTTCTTGTTTCCTGCAGTTGTCACAAAACTGCGAAACGTCCATTGGATCACATAAACATTTTCTTCACATCAGTCACACTTCATAAAAGAAAAATTAATGCATTCTGGCACTTTACTGTAATTATTGGTTTTATTTAGACGCAATTGGGATGGACTAGAAATTGGTTGTGATAGTTCTGCATATAGTGCTGCGTACCAGGCATACTCGGTCAACTTCGTGAAACGTGGTGATGCAGACTGACAGTGGCTGACGTTTAACAATACTACCAGCAGTTATATTTGTCTAACAGTTTTCTGAAAACTACTTTTCACTGTGGAAACATTTCTGTATTAAGAGGCTGGATCACATTATTAGGTCTGAGGAGAATCATTTCGTGGTTCTCCTAAGGACAGACGTGTCGTTACGTCCAGGACAAGAGTCCAACAAAAGCAATGAATTAATTCTGCAACCAGTAAGATATTTCAGCTGTAATATTGAAAATTATTCTCTTTCATTTTTCCAGATTGTGCTAAGTCGATTACTAGAGTTTTTCAACTTATCAGTCCTTTTTTTTTTTTTTTTTACTGTTGGTTTTAATTTGCCTTGAGGTTCCTGAAGACAGATGTAAAGCTGCTGGCATAATTGTATACGAATGTGTCACAGCATTCCTCGAATGTACAAGAGACTGACACCTTTTTTCCCTCGAAATGATAAAGTGCGGTTTGCACATAGATCCAGCACAGAACCTGACTGACTATCTCTACAGACAGCATTTTCAGGCATAACAAGAATCACCTAGAATTTCACTACAGTATTACCTCTTAATGTCGTCTCTAACGTTTAGTTTAAGTAAAATTCGTAATTTTGCGACTTCCTTTTCAGTATAATTTCCTGAATCTATGTAACCAGAAGGCTCAGTCTCATAGATCTCCCTCAGACGGTGCATTATCACGAGCTGTCCTAAATCTAAAACTTTTTGTTCCCGACTTTTGCGATTTTCATTTTGGAGCAGATTTCGTACTTCGTGTAGATCTTTCTTCCATTTATACAATTTACATTCAGATTCTTCGAACGAAACCTGGCATTGCACACTTCTTAATTTCAAGCTCTTTTTCTCTCTTCGTTTAACAAAAATATTTATAACCTTTTCTTTGTCACTGAAAGCTATTATTCTACATGTTTTCTTTGGGACTGGAAGGCACCGTCTTTTTATACTGGACTTTAAATAGCACCAACAGTTATCGTTCGAACTACAGTTACGGCAATCAGAGTTATTTCCTGTTCCTTCTAGTATTCTCACAATTTCTATCGAAATATCAACATTATTCAATGAATTTCCAAGAAATTAATAAGTGACACATATATAGTTCTTCAGGAGAAGTGATTTCGATTACATACTCGATTCTTTGTCTTTCATCTTCACAACATTTAAAACATTATCGTATTCCACTATACTGTGAAACTCTGGAACCTGCACAAGAATATTAATTGACTTGCGAATTGTAGTGGATAGTAACTGTGAACAATTGTGACAGAGCAACTATCAACGAAAACTGAAATCCGCTTCAAAAAATAACGATGGCGTCGTGCCATGTTATCTGTTTACTGATGTGTCGTCAACCACGGATGTGCGCCTGCCGTGTTGCTCATGCACTGTCTGCTACAACTACGGTAGGTGTACTTTTCTCCAGCCACCTGGGTAGTTCAGAATTTTGCAATTTTCAACATTTTTCAAAAAAATATTTGCAGTGTGTCTTTTTTCTGGGGGTCATCAGTCTTCTCACTGATTTGATACAGCCCGCTACGAATTTATCTCCTGTCCAACCTCTTCATCTCAGAGTAGCACTTGCAAAATAAGTCCTAAATTATTTGCTCGATGTATTCCAATCTCTGTCTTGCTCTTCAGTTTTTGCGCTCTACAGCTCCCTCTAGTACCATGCAAGTGATTCCCTGATATCTTAATAGATGTCCTATCATACTGTCCTTATTGGTGTTTTCCACATCTTCATTTCCTCTACGATTCTGCGCAGAACTTCCCTCATACCTTACCTCATCAGTCCACCTAATTTTCAACATTCATCTGTAGCACCACCTCTCAAATACTTCGATTCTCTTTTGTTACAGTTTTTCCACAACCCATTTTGAACTACCATACAATGCTGTGCTCCAGACGTACATTCTGAGGGATTTCTTCCTCAAATTAAGGTATATATTTGATACTAGTAGACTTCTCTTGGCCAAGAATGCTCTTTTTGCCAGTGCTAGTCTGCTTCTGATGACCTCCTTGCTTCGTTTGTCACTGGTTATTTTGCTGCCTAGGTGGCAGAATTCCTTAACTTCGTCTACTTCGTGACCAAAAATCCTGATGTTAAGTTCATCGCTGTTCTCATTTCTGCTACTCTTCATTACTTTCGTCTTTCTTCGATTTACTCTCAATCCATATTCCGTACTCATTAGATTGTTCATTCCATTCAGCAGCTCATGTAATTCTTCTTCGCTTTCTCTCAGGATAGCAATGTCATCAGCGAATCGTGCCACTGATATCCATTAACCTTGAAGTTTAATTTTATTCATGAACCTTTCTTTTATTTCCATTACTGCTTCTTCGATATACAGGTTGAAGAGTAGGGGGAAAGACTACATCCTTCTCCTACACACATTTTACTTTGAGCGCTTCGTTCTTAGACATCCATTCTTATTACTTCATCTTGGCTCTTGTACATATTGTATATTACACGTCTCTCCCAATAGCTTACTCCTATTTTTCTCAGAATTTCGAACGTCTGTCAGTATTTTACATTACCGAACGACTTTTCCAAGTCGACAAATTCTATGAACTTGTCTTGATTTTTCTTTAGTCTTGCTTCGATTATCAGCCGCAACGTCAGAATTGTCTCTTTGGTGCCTTTACCTTTTCTAAAGCCAAAGTGATAATCATCTAGCACAAATTCAATTTTCTTTTCCATTCTTCTGTATACTATTCTTGTCAGCAACTTGGATGCGTGAGCTGTTAAGGTGATTTTGCGATAGTTCTCGCACTTGTCAGCTCTTGCAGTCTGCGGAATTGTGTGGATGATGTTTTTCCGAAAGTCGTACCATACACCATCGTGAATAATCGTTTTGTTGCCATTTTCCTTAATGAGTTTAGAAATTCTGATGGAGTCTCGTCTATAGCTTCTGCCTTTTCGATCTTAAGTCCACCAAAGATCTTTCAAATTCTGATTCTAATACCGGATCCCCTATCTCTTCCAAATCGACTCCTGTTTCTTCTCCTATCACATCAGACAATTCTTTCCTCTCATAGAGGCCTTCAGTATACTCTTTCCACCTATCCGCTCACTCCTCTGCATTTAACAGTGGAATTCCCTATGCACTTTTAATGTTACCACCTTTGCTTTTAATTTCACCGAAGTTTATTTCAACTTTCCTATATGCTGAGTCAGTTCTTCAGACAATCATTTCTTTTTCGATTTCTTCACATTTTTCATGCAGCCACTTCCTATTTATTTCATTCCTCAGCGACTTGTATTTCTGTATTCCTGAGTTTCTCGTATCGTTTTTGTACTTCCTTCTTTCATCGATCAACTGAAGTATTTCTTCTGTTACCCATTGTTTCTTCGCAATTACTTTCCTTGTACCTATGTTTTTCTTTACAACTTCCGTGACTGCCCTTTTTAGAGACGTCCATTCCTATTCAACTGCACTTCCTACTGAGCTATTCCTTATTGCTGTTTCTGTAGCCTTATAGAACTTTAAGCGTATCTGGTCGTCCCTTAGTACTTCTGTGTCCCACTTCTTTTCGTATTGATTCTTCCTGGCTAATCTCTTAAACTTCAGCCTACTCGTCATCACTACTATATTGTGATCTGAGTCTATATCTGCTACTGGGTAGACCTTACAATCCAGTATTTGATTTTGGGATCTCTGTCTGACCATGATGTAATCTAACCGAAATCTTCCCATGTCACCTGGTCTTTTCCAAGTATACTTTCTCATCTTGTAAATCTTGAACTGAGTATCCACTATTACCAGCTGAAATTTACTACAGAACTGTCTTTCTCCTCTCTCATTCTTTGTCCCAAGTCCATATTCTCATTCGACCTTTTTTTCTACTCCTCCCCCTACAACTGCATTCCAGTCCCCCATGATTATTAGATTTCCATCTCCCTTTATGTACTGTGTTTCCCTTTCAATATCCTCATATACTTTCCCTAACTCTTCATCTTCACCTTGTGACGTCGGCACGTATACCTTATCTATCATTGTCGGCGTTGGCTTACTGTCGATTCTGATAACAACAGCCTTATTACTTGAACTGTTGACAGAAACACACTCTCTGCCCTACCTTCCTATTCATAACGAATCCTTCAACTGTTATACCGTTTTCTGCTGTTGCTGATATTACATTACACTCATTTGACCAGGAATCCTTGTCTTCTTTCCGTTTCACTTCACTGAGCCCTGCTATATCCAGATTGGGCTTTTGCATTTCCCTTTTCAGATTTTCTAGCTTCCCTGCCACGTTCAAGCTTTCGTTGGTTATTCGTGCTTTTTCTCATGGTCACCTTCCTTTTGACAGTCCCTTCCCGGAGATCCGAATGCGTCTTAGCAGCTAAAATACTGACACTGTGTTTCTTTTGCTGCATTCTTCCTGTATAAAAAATGTCAAGACATGTCGGATTGGATCATTCCCTTGTTAGATAGCATCGAATATTTGCCTTTCGTGAATGAAGCTGGTCGTTCATTAAAAAGGTTCCTGGCTTAGAAATAATGCTGCTAGAATGATATATGTACAAAATATGTTTAATGATGAGGACAAAGGCTAGAGAAACTCTGCAGTGGGTCACCAAATGCGTTGTGTCGCATGAAATTACAGTCATCAAAATAGTATGGCAGTGATGCACTGCAGCACATGTTTCCAGAGCTGTCGCATCACTTGGAGTTCTGCTGTAGGTGTTGTAACGTGACACTTACGCTTATTCTTTAATATAGTTGATAACATACTAATTTATGCATTAAGGCTATAAGGGGCAGCCATCTGAAAACGAGACAAATGGAAGAAAAGTAAGTAAATTGTTTATCATTTCTAAAGTAATCGCCGCAACAGTTCCAACATGTATCTCACTCTGATACAAGTCGGTCAGCGCTTTCACGGGAAAATGTTTGTTGTTGCCTGTGGAATCATGATTGTACCCAGACATGCACTTCTTACGTCCGAAGCAAATCGGCGGCCACGAAAGTCTTTCTCTGGGACTCCAAAAACATGGATATCGCATGGGGAGAGGTCGGAATCGTATGCAGAAGGTGTAAGTGCTTCCTAGTGAAACTTCTGCAATATAGTCACCCAACCTTGGCATCATATGGGTGTGCTTGTGTGCGATTTCCATATTTTTACTTCTTTTTCATCTGTTTCGTTTTCATTTGACTCTCACTTATGTTTATCTACAAGTACTTTGGTAAGACTGACATACATCTGTATTCCTTTTTTCGTGTTCAGCAAGAAACACAAATGGTTACGCTAAGCCCAGTTCCTACGGAACGTATAACAGCCGACAACTTGTTGTCCAAAGTTCAGTAAAATGAACCCGTAGCTAAAACAACAATTTTTTTATTCAAGTCAGAAGCGTCAAATTAGAAATTACACTACTGCTCATTTACATGTCAACACCAGCAATGATAAGCAAATACGATTTTTTTGTATTGTGTGAATAGAGTATAATAGGAAGAATATGTTATTAAATGTTTAGGTGATTTGCAGGCCTACAGGATAAAAAATTTACTACACCGTGCAGCCATCTCTGGCAGCCAGAGTGGCTCTAAACCGGCTGTGCTTCGCGTCCGACGGCCGGTGTGGCCGAGCGGTTCTCGGCGCTTCAGTCTGGAACCGCGCAACCGCTACGGTCGCAGGTTCGAATGCTGCCTCGGGCATGGATGTGTGTGATGTCCTTAGGTTACTTAGGTTTAAGTAGTTCTAAGTTCTAGGGGACAGATGACGTCAGATGTTAAGTCCCATAGTGCTCAGAGCCATTTGAAGCAGCTTCGTGTCCAATTAAGCTTGGAAGACAATTACGGGTATGCCATTTTATGCTGCTTCAAGTTCATCAATCATAAAGGGTGGTGAATTACGACATGCAGTGTCTTAACATCCAATGATTAGAAGGATTCCATAGCTGGGAGATCTCGACTGCAGAACGTGCTAGTCGGGGTAACAGCCGAATTCATTATGTATTGAGGGAGGTCAAGTCAGCAAGGACAACATGCAGTTGAGCATTACCTTGTTGAAAAATAACATCACAGAAACCCCCAAGACAGCGCACAGCCAATGGTCTTGGTACGTCATAAATGTAACGGGTGCTGTCCAGGTTACCGACTATGCGAAACAGCGGTGTTCGTGTTGTGAATTCAGTGGCACCCCGCACCACCACTCCAGATGCTTGAGCAATATGACTATGAAGAAAGCAGTTAGCCAACATTAGTTCTCGTCGGTGTCTCGACACTCTGATAATCATGAAGTTGTATGCGGGACAGGGACTCTTCTGGAAAGACGACGTGGTGCCAGTCCTGTGTCCAGCCTTTTGGTTTAGCACACCATTGAACAGAATGCCTCTCACTGATGCCGCGACGAGGGAAGCTGCAACAAAGATCGCCGTACTGTCAGACCATATTGATCCCGACCTCGTTGCTTCCTCCGTGTGGATGTATTGCTGCAAACAAGCCCATTTCATGTCTCAAGGGACATGAGGTGGCTGTATGATCCTGTGCAGCTGAGCCAAAAATATGCTTGTCCTCTCGGGCGCTAGTCAAGTGGGAGTGTTGAGATCTTTCATGGAGTTCAGTCTGGCATTCTCGAACCTACTCAAACTGGTGGCATTATGTGCATTTCATGAAACTGCTTCAGCATCATGATCAGCCTCATCTTAATGCAGCTGTTAGACGTGTTAATATAGAGGTGGAGAGGGCACTGATGGCAGGGGGCATGGGTTATATTTCAGTAGTGCCACCTATCAGTTGATCGGGTTTCACTAGGCATGGCCTATACCTCAATAGGAATGGGAAGGGGAGGCTGAAAAGCCTATAGGCGACAGTGTAGTGCATGGCAGTGGGATCACTGATGGAAAAATTCCTGTAGTAGTTGGTGTTAGAGCTGCACCTTTTTTAGATTGAAGCCTGCTGATAGATATACCTGCTAAAAAGGAAGTCCCTCTAACTGAGGGCTCACTTTCAGAGGATGTCATGTTTCAAAGTAGAGAAGGAATTAGAATATTTCATCAAAATATATGAGCTATTAGAGATAAAGTTAGTGAACTGCTTATAGATGTTGACTCTGAAATTATTGGTATATTGAAGCACCACTTAAATAATTTGACAATTCAGAGGTTTCCTTTACCAGGATACAGATTAGTTGGCTGTTTTTCAAGGAGTTCCTTGCAGGGTGGGGAGTGGCTATGTATGCAAAAAAAAAAAAAAAAAGTATTCCATTTGAGTCCATAGACGTGTCACGGCACTGCACTGAACAGATATTTGAATGTTGTGCAGGGGCAATTGAATTTAGTTAAACTACTAATTGTTGTTGTTTATAGTCCTCTAACTCTGACTTCAGAGCAGTTCTGCTCAAGCTAGAGGCCTCTTGATTCACTTTGTGGGAAGTACCAGAAATTAGTTATATGTGGTGACTTCAATATCAATTTTGTATATGATGGTGCAAGAAAAAGAATGTTGGTAGATCTTCTAAATTCATGTGATTTGATGCAGACTGTGTTTTTTCCAACTAGGGTGCAGGGGAACTGTAACACAGCCATAGACAATATTTTTATTCATTCTTCATTACTAGGTGGGCATTCTGTCAGTAAAAGTGGGAATGGCCTTTCAGACCATAATGCACAAATTTTAACACTAAAAGCCTTGAGTACTCAAACAAATGTCACATATAATTACAAACTATGTAGGAAAGTTAATCCAACAGCAATAGAGAGGTTTTTTAACCTTGTCAAGGATCAAGAGTGGCAGGATGTTTATACTGCTGATAACATATATAATGTTTTCCTTAAGACATTTCTCATACTCTTTGAGAGTTGCTTTCCAATAGAACATTCTAAATGGGATACTAGCAGTAAAAGGAAGCCTGAGTAGCTGATTAGAGGGATAAGGATATCATATAGAACAAAGTGGGAATTATATCAAAATGTTAGAAGTAGTCACAATCAAACTACAGTAGCCCATTATAAACATTATTTTAAAGTGCTTAAAAATGTTGTTAGGAAGTCTAAGTGTATGTGGTATGCAAATGCAATAGCTAATTCACACGATAATATTAAAACCTTATGGCCAGTTATGAAGGAAATGTCTGGTCAGCAGCACAAGGTCGATGATATGTAGTCAGTTCATAATAAAAATATTTCTGTTACTGATAAATCAGACATATGTACAGTATTTAGCAACCATTTTCTGAGCACTGCTGGTGAATAAAATAAATATTTAGTTTCTACAGGGAATCATATAACTTTCTTGGCAAATGCCTTTCCAAGATTGCTGTCTGAAACACTCCTCTGTGATACAGAGGACTCTCATGGATATGATGGACTTCCTAGCAGAATATTAAAGTACTGTGCTGCAAATGTTAGCTCTGTATTTAGCTATATTTGTAATTTTTCCTTTAGGAATGGTCAGTTTCCTGAACGATTAAATTAATCAGTAGTAAAGCCGCTTTATAAAAAAAAGGAGAAAGTGATAATGTAGATAATTTTAGACCTATTTCTATGCCATCAGTGTTTGCCAATGTTATTGTATGTAAGGATAATTGCTCATTTTGTATCACACGATTTGCTATCGTATGTCCATTTCGGCTTTAGAAGTTGTTTAACAACTGAAAACGTTATATTCTCTTTTCTCTGTGAGGTACTGGATGGGTTAAACTAAAAGTTTCGAACGCTAGGCGTAGTTTTTGATTTAACTAAGGTGTTAGATTGTGCTGATCACAAAATATTGCTGTAGAAGTTGCACTATTTCGTAATACGGGGAGTAGCTCGAAACTGGTTCACTCCTTACATTAGCAACAGACAACAAAAGGACGTTATCCACAGAGTTAAGAGTGGCTGTGATGTGGGGTCTGAGTGGCGTACAGTCAAGTGGGGGATGCCTCCGGGATCAGTGTTGGGGCCACTCCTATTCCTTATTTATATAAATGATATACCCTCTAATGTTACAGGTAACTCTAAAATATTTGTTTGCTGATGACACTAGCTTGTTAGTAAAGGATGCTGTGTGTGACATTGGCTTGGTTTCGAATAGTGCAGTTCATTACCTAAGTTCATGGCTTGTAGAAAATAAACTAGCGCTAAATCACAGTAAGCCCCAGTTTTTACACTTCCAAACACACAATTCAACAGAACCAGACGTTTTAATTTCACATAATGGGCACATGATTAGTGAATCTGAACAGTTTAAATTTCTAGGTGTTGATATAGATAGTAAAGAGTTGTAGAAAGCCCATGTTCAGGATCTTGTTCTAAGACTTAATGCTGCCATTTTTACTATTCGAACGGTATCTGAAGTGAGTGATCATTCGAGAAGAAAATTAGTCTACTTTGCTTCTATTGATCCGCTTATGTCCAACACAACGCAGGTTGGAGACATACAGGTGACTGTCATAGCAGCCAAGATAAACAGCGGTCTGCTTTGGAGGAGCGATGTCAATAAGGGATCCCTGTAACCTTTGAAAGCACTTCTAACTTAGGCTGATATTATGTCACGTATAAGAAACTTTCTACTACAGTGTTTTACTGACCGAACGAGGCAGCTGCTCCATGGCATACACAGTCGTTTTCTCCTAGTGAAAACGTGTATCTATTATCCAGAATGTAGCACCAAGCAGTTCTGTGCTAGCAACAATAGTCAACAAGCAATCATGTTCCCACAACAAGACCTTCCTCCTGCTATCTGTCATCACAAGTAGTACACATGAGGAATCCTGATTACACTTCACCTTTGGACAGCGGAAGGACTGTCCAAGCTAGTCCACCACAAATTTCCTGTTCAGATCCGTTCAGCATATAAGCATCACTGCCCAAATACAACTGTACTGGCAACTATGACCAGCACGAGTTACTGCTGCACACTACTGGCTACTTGTTTCTGGACACACTTTAGTGACAAAGGAAATATTATGATGGGAAAATGGCCGACACGTATCTTCAAGCATGACGACGTTACACAGAGTCACAATCACCCCTCTCTGGTCTCTAGAAAGACTGGAAAGTGGCCCACTGTCTGTGCTATGCACTGACTGTTCCTGCAAGTAGCTACAAAGCCATACTGCGAGCAATGACGAGATAGCTCCATCTGACTCTTTGGAATGCTCTTCCAAAGTACGTCATACCCTAAGTGAATAAGTGACAGTTGCGGACCCAGAGCATGTATGGTGTTTAAACAAAAAGTTCATCTGAAAAGTATCAATCTCACTTAAATTTTGTGGTTCTTGTTAAATATGTCAATGTCCTATTGAATGTTCATTGTACATTTTGTTGATGCATTTTGCATTTCCATGTCTTATACATTGGTAGTGAATTTTGTATACGCCAAATTACACATGTTTATGGATTGATACTTCCACTAGTATAAAAATCTTTTATTTCTGTGTTCTTTGGCTTTTTCATGAACACACGCCATTATTTCATACACAAGGCTATTTATAAGTACACGCACCAGATAATCTGATAGGAAGCACTTCAGGTAACATTCACACAGCTGTTAAAGTAATATGAAAACAATAGATGCAAGAAAATTTCTGTGATAGTAAATGAATATGTGATCTTTTATTATATCTACCAAATCTCTGCATCTTACTGACCATGTTATCTGTAATTCAGTTTGATTTTTTATACATTTACAATGTCATTCTCAAGAACACTCTTCTTAATACTAGACATTTATTAGATGCAGAGTATGAACGGACTTTCCGTTGTAATATTGATCATAACATAAATGAATGAGCAAGGAGCCATATTAGGTGCCAGACAGAGTAAGATTTG
Organism: Schistocerca nitens; assembly: GCF_023898315.1. NCBI lineage: Eukaryota > Metazoa > Arthropoda > Insecta > Orthoptera > Acrididae > Schistocerca > Schistocerca nitens. The sequence goes on along the minus strand of NC_064617.1, from coordinate 714,579,291 downwards.
AAACGTCCTGGCAGATTAAAACTGTGTGCCGGACCGAGACTCGAACTCGGGACCTTTGCCTTTCGCAGGCAGGTGCTCTACGAGGAGACGAGGTACTGGCAGAAGTAAAGCTGTGAGGACGGGGCGTGAGTCGTGCTTGGGTAGCTCAGTTGGTAGAGCACTTGCCTGCGAAAGGCAAAGGTCCTGAGTTCGAGTCTCGGTTCGGCATACAGTTTTAATCTGCCAGGAAGTTTCATATCAGCGCACACTCCGCTGCACAGTGAAAATCCCATTCTGGAGAGTAAGATTTGTCATATGTGTAACATAATGCTAACTCTGATCTGTGATATAAGATTTGTTTCTCCTCTATCCTACTGGAACGTAAGTCCTTCTTTATTGTTAAGATTTCATAAATCTGAAGCACCTGCCTTCAACACCAGTTAATAGCTAAATCGAAGTTAGAATGGGCTCCTTGACTGTGGAGATGATTCTTTATATGTGTTAATTAATTGTCATCTTAACACTAAGAACAGTAGAGATACTTTAATCACTGATACAATCAGGACTGTAATTTGGACAGGCAAGACATTTAAACAAAAAATAAATAAATTTCAGCTGGTATGCTGGCTGCAATGTTTTGCTTGTTGCTGTCCCTCTACCTAGCTTAGGAGGGTCGTCCTTGATGCCAAATTTACAGAGATGGGGAAGGGGGCGGGGGTGTTATGAACCCTGGCATGCAATTTTGCATGCCTTTTTAATTTAATTTGAAACTGATTGTGTAATTAGGGGATGAAAACGGTGGGCACTTCATTGATTTTTTTTTTTGTTGAAAACCTTAGAACAAACTGACTGGTAGTATGGTGTCCTATGTAGCCTCATTTCCCTTCTTTAACACGGTGATGGATTTACTGGTTTGCATGTGTATGTGCGAGCAGACACAGTGCACTAGACCTGAGATGGAGCAGATAGAGAACGCTAGGGAAAATGACGCTTTTCTGGGAGTGGAGACTGGAATCTCAGGTGGACTGCTTTGAAATAGGGCTGCAGATGCGTCCCAGGAAGTAGCAAATAAATGCCCAGCTTTACAGTCTCACTCACTCTAGTGTCTGCCTCAGGATGGACATGCGCCATATGAAGGAAGCTGGGGCTGTTTCCGTATGTTATGTGGATCTTCTTTGTAGATAGCAACAGGCTGCTTTAGGGAACAAGGTCTGCAGAAAATAATATGCTGGCCTGGTGAGCTGTCGTTACTAATTTCAGAGGCTCTCTGATGTGGGAATAGTGCCATATGCACAAAAGCTTGCGATTGATATATTAGAGCGTGACGTCGCGAGACAAGAGTCGGGGCGGACATGGTAGGGGAGAGTTTTACTGTAAGATTGGCGCAACGTTTTGGTCGGATCCTCTATGCTGGTCGGGAATCTCGTTATTGGGCTGCAGTGTTCTGTATTTTCGCTATTTGCAACTGGCACTCTTTGGCAGAAAAGGAGTGCAGGGCGTAAGAGTGGGCCAAAAATATTGCAGTCAACGTCGAGACGTAGTGGACGTGGATCTAGTCAGGATCGAGACGTGGTGGATTCGGCTTTGGCCGAGACATTGTACTGACATCAGCGATTTCCAAGGTAGAGGGCATACAAGGAAAGGTGTTGCAATTGTAACAACGCGCCCTCGTCTTCTCGAGAGAGCCTGCACGACAGTGGCGTTCATTATAGTGTACATGAATTAAATTATGGGGAACGTTCATAGTAGCATCGACAAGGTAGGTCATTTGTATAGTTCACTTGAGTAATTATGTATGATCACGTATTTCGATTTAAATTACATGTGTTGAATGTATGAACCTTTCAGTTCCCAAGCTTTCAGTCATTGTTTTCCATCAGGAAGTAGAAAGTTTTGAAACTGAATTTCAGAACCTCATTTTTTAGTTAACAGATCGTAATTTTTCAGAGTCAAGTAACACTGCTATCCATATAATCACTAAGCAGAATTTTCATACATTGGTCAACTGTATGAGTGTCTCCATTTAATGAGTTGTGATCATCTATGTGTTAATATAAAAATTACTCTGTTGAAATGAAAGATTGTTTTCATCAGACAGCTTGCTGTCACATTAAATTGTTGTGTAAATCCCCACTTTAGGATATATGCCTATGGCCAGAAAAATGTGTTATGCATTAGAAGTTGTTCACATTAAATTTATAGAAAAGGTCTTACAGGAGTAGCCAGCCCACAGCTAGTTTTCTGGGCTAGCGAAATTTTTCACAAATAGGAGATTTCGCAAATTGTGGACTCTAAACTAAGTACCCCTATTATATATTCATGCTTAAATGGTTACAAATAAAAAGCGAAACAGATAATTAACATTTCAAGTTTGTCCTAAAAAAAAAGTTTGTCCTGTTTGGTAAAACTGACCTGACAAACCTTATAATTGTAGAGAATACATGTTAGATAAAATACTATACTGAGCAGTTAGACACACACAAAAAATATGAGGTTTGCAATTGCTACCAGCTACTGAAAAACTGTAATTAATTCCATTAATCTGGGCTAAATTATTCTGAAAGTGTTTAAAGGTATATCCACATCTAAATACATAAAGAGTGTTGATATTTCAATCTGATGCTGTGCATTCCCATAATCTAAAGTTTTCAGTATTATATAGGAAGAGAACGATGTATCACCAGAAAATGCAATCAGTGTTGTTATACCAACTAATATTTCTTTTGATTTGCTTTAGTGGTTAAGCACAAGATGAATTTCTACAAAGGCTGTAATATTTACCAATCGAAACTGTGGTACCAAGGCTTTCTAAAACTGTATTATCGTCATTTTAGGAAGGAAGGAGAAAGGTGTAGTGATAAGATTTTCTTTTCTTGCAAATTTTCTCAAAACACAAAGAGAATATTTTCTTTTTTTTTTTACACACAACACAATGAAGCATTAAATTGGAAGGAAGGTCTAATTTCACGCATATGTTCGTTGTGCATACAGCACTCTATGGAGTCACCAATCAATAAAACATTGAAGAATGGTGCTGGAAGAACAAAGAGACGAAATGTCGTCGAGGACGATTTTGCCCTATGACAGACCTGATACCTCAAAAGCAAAATCTTTGCCTCCAAAATAAAATTATTTATCAAAGAACACGTACAGGTTGCATGTAAATATAATTACAGATCTGTGATTACATACAAAAATTCAAACAAAAATAAAATTGTATCATTTCTCACAATACACAAGATTTAAAATACAATACCAGCTTTGCAAGCAAATAGACTTCAAATGAACTATTTTCACATTTAAACTGTTCTTCATAAATTATTAAAATACATGCAGCTCACTTATTAAACTGTTGAAAGAAATTTTGTGTTAGTAGATGAGCATAGTGTGAACTCAGCACCAAGTACTAAATTCATCAAAGTACTCTAAACCTGGCTGAAAAACACACATGGACACCAACACTGATTTAATTTAACCTTAAAGTGCACTTGTTGGCGCAAATTGTTGAAATGAACATTGTTATTCTCAAGACAGAAACTCATCTCTAAAATCAAAACGTCGATATCCCTACCATATATTGTAAGAACAATGAACCTTAAAATTAAATATTTGCCTTACAACTTATTAAAATACACACAGCTTGCGTATTGACACTACTGAAATAAATTATGAATTAGATGACAATCATACTTGTTGCTTAGTAATAAGCATTATACTCTTCTCTATGCATAAAAATAATTTACAAAAACATATTGGTAAACAAACTTGCAGCCTAACATGGTCTTTTGACAAAAAGTAGAATGTAAACAATGGCAACATATTATATTCATAAAAGCAGTCCACACCTGGTATGCATTTAACACAGCATGATGATCAGAAAGCAGATGCTTTTTGTTGGTATCAGTAATTTCTGAGAAGGTGGAGCAGTTCATCTCACAGTACCATTATCTTAGCCAGTCTTGGTTCATTAAGCAACTTAACACTGATATATAGGTAACAAACGAGTTTGCTATACTTTCAACAACGTAGTTTCAGGTCAAACAATGACCCACTTCTCCACACCCAAAAGAAAAATGTAGATTATTCTAAATAGGAACCTTTTTGTCAGGATTTTTGGCTGGGCAATAAATAAGAAAACAAATATTATTCTAAAAAAATCAATTTTTTGCATACTCATTACACACAAGAAACAACTATTTCTTTAAGTTTATTTAATTTAGTTTTAATAACACTTACATTAGTTTTTAACTTATAACTTGAAATCTACATCTGAATTGTGTAATTCCTTCTCCAGTCAGTAATATAGCAGAAAAAAGAAGTTATGTTCTCAAATAATAATGCATACCAGTTTATTTCCCTATAAACTATATCTTTTATAAGCTTAATAAATAGTTTCATTCTTTGCTGTAACTCTTCTAGTCAAAGCCATTCAGAATGTTAATATTGCCTCCTGTTTCCCATCTAACATTATTGTTAAAGTGTTCCACATCTTCTTCGGTGTACGTTATCCACTCCTCTCCTTCAAAGTTTTGTGGAAGTTCCATACAGAACTATAAATTTTTAATTTTAGAAAAATAATGATCGTGAAATATAGTTATTCTGTTGGTTTTAAACTCTGAAGATAGCAGTGCTATATGCCCAATGTCCAGTCTGCCATCATTAGATCCAACAGTTTGTATCTTTCTGTTATGGTAATGGTCTTCATCATATACTGAAGTTTTCATTTTTTATTGGCTTTGATCCCTTCCATTTCCAGTTTTCTTTTGTATTCACATAAGACATTAACTGCACATAAAAGAATAATATTTCTAATAGGGAATGGTTTAAGTGTGTGCAATAAATATATTCTTTTTTATATGGGTGATAGTAACTGGTTAATTGGTAAATTGTCAAATGATTAAAATGGTAAATGGTAAATGGTTATCCAGGTACATTTATATATGGCAAACAATGGAATTATTCAATGGTGAAAATGTCAATGGCAAATGGAATTGTAATTTGAGACTTACAGATGCCAGCCAGTCAAATGATGTTGTTGTTGTTGATGATGATGATGATGATGAAGCTGATGATGATGAGGCAGATGTGGAATACGTGGAAATATTCCCCAGCTGAGGCAGAAAGTGAGGAGGAGATTCCCTGGAATAACTTCTCATTTGAAACACCAAGTTCCCCCTAGTTTCCACACATGTTCCAACAAGGAAAAAAGTGATCACTACATGGGGAAAAGTGGTATAAATAGATATGTCTGCTTATAATTAGTTCAGTTGTTGATTCATCACTGCAATTTTCAACATGTCTCTGAGCTACATTGGATGACAGAATAGTCTTAAAGCTCAGGTGTTCAAATCTCAATAAAATACTCAGAAACTGGAGTGGCTTCAAAAAAGGCAAGATGAAACTGACTATATATTGGAAAGCACATTCAAATCCATTTCTCAGTCACTGCAGAGTTTGTGACAATTAATTCAAGAGAAGATCAATCAAGAAAATAAAATGAATAGAAAGGAAACAATGCATTTATGAAAGCAAAAGGCAGATATATGGAAGTGGAATGGAAGAAGAAGAAGAAGAAGAAGAAGAAGAAGAAGAAGAAGAAGAAGACAGATTTGATATGGAAGATGGTGATGGAGATGAAGAAGTATCACGAGAGGAAATAATAGCAGAGATAGGGAGTAAATTGGTAACATCATTTTTTTAGAAGTAACAGACAATAGTTATGATACTCTATACTGCATCATATTTGAACTAATATGAATAGTGTGCACAGTTGATGAATCACTGGTAGATGTCAGTGGAGACAGTTCAATAATTCACATTGTAAGATAGTCACATCTACTATTTAAAATTAAACCTTCTAAAAATAGTTACACATAAACATCCCAGAAAACATCGACCACAAAAACATGGAATATTATTTTTGATATTATATTTGAAATGCAATATTTGCGTTTTACACGTAAATGTATCTTTTACCATCATGGATTATACTCATATTCAAACTCTTAAATTCTTGGTCCCCATCCCCCCCCCCTATACCCAACTACACCTTTCTTAAGAACTACTAGGTATTCATGTTGCTGACAGTACAACCTTCACTACAGTTAACACTATGAACTGACAAACTATTTTGTTATTATTCTTATCTTTTTTATTAGAGACTTATCTGTGGTGTGGCATGGATATATGAAGTATATTTACATTTACTTTCTTTCAATGTGTTAGTTATTTTTACTACTTAACATTTTCAGTAATGCCTTGTTACAAACCTACTTAGTTCCTTACAAAGAACCTTAAATTTCCTTGTGAGTGCAACGTACCATTGTTAACTATCATGACATATCTCTGAATATAGAGTGTAACAGCATACATATGGTTAAGAAATAATAATGTGTGTGGCATGCTAAGATATTCTTTCCACAAAATGCTGAATACAGTACTAATGAACAAAGAATAATACCTCATTAGAGACTTCAGAGCAACTATCACTGCTTGTAGGTAACATGGAATACTGTTATGTTCTGAAAATCTGTCTCTTTCCATGACACTAATAGTGACCGACATTAGCATGGCACATGTCGACTACTTTAGCAAAGGTCACACTGACACAGTCACAAAACTACCAATAGCTTAATGTATCTGTGTTGATATTACAGGTGCCTTACGTGATAATGCTTGTCAACAGGTTTGTATCACATTTAACTAATATGTGAAACACTCGTCTGACTTAGAATAGGACTATATTATTAGGCCTAGACTTCTACAGATACATTCATAAATGGCACATGATATTTATGCAAGCATTTGGCGCTATATGCTGTAGCCCAAGTGAATCGAATCTCAACACTCAAAGAAGTATTGTGCTCAGTAAATCAGCAATATTTCTGATAAACTACTACAGTTTCTGGGAACTACAGAATGTAAGATATCTACTATCATAGAAACTGGAAGGTGGCTCTAGTGCTTTGTGTGTGTTTATACTTTATCAGGTACACTATATGGTAATTAAATTATCATCCAGCCATTTCATAATGCTTGCTTTTCCTTTAGATAATTGGGTACAATATGTGGTAATTAAACTATTATCCAGCCATTGCATATTGCTTACTTTTTCCTTTAGCTAAAGAGGCAGTAAACTTTATGGTGTCAGAAAATAGCATTGTAAATAGAAATAATTAAATTCCTTACCTTAGTTGAGTCTTTTGTTAATGCTTGGAAGATCAACTGCATAATTACCAATTAGAAACATAAAATTGTCGATGTTCTACAGTATTATGGTTTAACATCTACAATTTTGTACTTCTCATTTATGTATTTAAGTAGAATGAACAGTCATGTCACTGTTGTAATGAATGTTATTGCATAGCTTATTAGATGATTTGATGATTAGCCTAATGAAAAACTAGTCATCAGGTAACAAAGAAAACTAACCTACAACTTTGGTGGTTCTCTGCTATTTATTACATAAATTGGAGTATATTGTTTAGTAGACCCTAATGATATAGTTATGTAAAGTGAAAGAGAAAACTCGTGAAAGTTGATGCTACAAAATAGCTCAGAAAACAGGTGTGAAAATTCCTATGAGATAAAGCTCAAGTAATACAACTAAAAACTAAAAAATACTACGTGGAATATTTAAGAAGTTAGAGAACTTCATGTACCTGGAAGAGTGAACACATTCAAATTGACACAACAAAGAAACAAATGAGAATTGGTTTATTGAACTAAGGCTTGAAAAGTATGCATCAGTGATATGGGTGATATGGCTAGTAGCATTATTTACATGTGAATATCTAGGAAACAAGTAATTCTGGATCTCAGAAAGAAAGACGACATTCATAACAACAGAAAAAGTAAGTACTTCTACAAAGAGAAAAATAAAATGACAAATGAAATGTGTAAAAGGCAGCTAAAGGGTGCTGAATATGTGTATAGGATGAGCAACAGTAGAATGAATACACTAAGGACACTAAGGAGCATCTCAATATGTATGAAAAAACGAATTACAAAATGGTTGTAGAAACTAGTGCACAAAAATGTGTAAAGAAGATTAATAAATATTCACAAAAACCGATTGATGGGACATGTATAGTAACATCAAGGAGTAGTTGTTTAGTAATGGAGTGAATTGTATGTGTATTTTGGGGGAATGGGTGGGAGTGTAGGGGGCAGGAATAGACAAAGTCTTGATCAGAGTAAGCAGTATCAAGTGGCTGTGAATTAGAATAGGTATGCAGAGACTTGTAAAATATCGATTACCATGGAGAGGTGTATGACTAAAAGCAACAACAATAAAGTTTCTGTGTAAGAAATACAGTAATATTATTCCTGTTATTGACAAGGGAAAATTTAAGCCCATATTCTGCAAAAAACCGGAAAGTAAAAGTACTGTTAATGAATTGTTAAGTAAGTGTATCAGATTCATAAATCAGAAGATCACCTGGAACTCACAAAACAAACTAAAATGAATCAAAAATTAATAAGAAGGATTACACGCCAATTACAAAAAAATATATTTCTAGAGATAGAAACAAATAGCGAGAAAACGAAGTCGAGGGATTACCGCAAAATATTTATTAGTAAACTACAGAAATTACTCTCTAACATTAATGTCAAAGGATAAAATTAATAAGAAGGCCCATAGCAATAGAAATAACACACTATCAAAATTATTAAATTGCGAAGATCTCCAGAACTACCACAAATAGACAGAGATACCCCTATTTAAAACACCAGCAGAAAATATAAACCCACCCTTAATCTATGAAGTCTACAAAGCTTTAAAAGAGTTGAAATACTACAAAGGAAGTGGAGAACATTGAAATATATGAGGAACTCTGGAAATATACAGCAGAACCAGTGACGATATCAATACACCAAAGCAAATGGAAATCTGGAAAAAAGAAGAGCTACCAGAACACTCGACTATAGTTATGCTCCACCTCTTACACAAAGAAGGAGTCAGATCAAATCCAGACATACACGAATTTCCCTTTTGGGTATCACATATAAAGTCATATTTAAGAATTTTATACAATCGTTGTAAACCTCAGCTTGAACTGGAACTAAGAGAATACCAAGGAGGATTTGGGCCCTGGAGAAGCTGCCCAAAACAAATAATAGCTTCGATACTGATAACGGATTGTTACAAAAGAAGACAAAAACAAAAAGTCAGAAGCTTTGTTGAATTAAAAAAAAGGTTATGATTGTATCCACAGGTCTTCAATGATGAAAATACTATAGAATTTTGGATTCCATCCCAAATTAATAAAAATCATAAAATTAACTGTAACGAACGACAGATCTAAAGTAAAGTTCGGAGGAGAAATATCTGAGCAATTTACGATTAAAACAGGGTTAAGACAGGGAGATGGTTTATCGCCATCCCATTTCAACTATGTTCTGGAGTAGATGATGAAGGAACGGTACAAGAAAAATTCTAAAAACATAATAATTGTAACCAAAGAAGATTAAATAACCTTCAGTTGTTCAGGATTCACATATGACTTAACATTGCCAGCTAATAGCATTCAAGAAGCCAGATTCAATTAACAGGCCCTTATCAAATAAAGCATAAAAAGTAGGACCCAAGATACCATTAGAAAAGACTGCAATAATGATAGCAGATCCACTAGTAATCAATCGCACTACAGTAGATAACAGGAAAGTAAAAATAGTGAAACACTTGAAATATCTAAGAGAAATTGTAACATACAACTTGGACGAGAAAGCTGCAGGGCAAGAAAGCACTAATAAAACAATAAAAGCTCAAAAATTAACATGGTCTACATACAATAAGAAAAATCTATCAATCAAAACTAAATTAAAAAACCAGTGATTAGTAAAACAGTGGTTCAACCAGAAGTGACATACGGAAGTGAAACTCTTTTCAGAATCACTCAGAAAAACGGAATCGACGAAAGTAGAGAGAAGAACAACTAGGACATTTCAAAAGCAGGAAATATGTAAAAAATTGCACAATGGCGTATGGTGCCATATGAAATCGTGCACAATGACCTGGAGCCTACGGCGTAGACCACATACCACTCGGATTTGAGGACATCATAAACCAGATTACCAAGAAGAACTGAAGGAAAACTGTGGAACATGAAACAAAAAGTAATATGGATGAAGGAAATCAGGTGGGATAGGAACCCTGGACGATTTGCAAAACAAAACAGAAATTTTAAAGAAACTATAAAACATGAAAGTGAGATTCAGACCAAAAATAGACAAACGATGTACAATGAAAACGGTATTTACAGATGAGGAACTACAGAATAGATCAGAACGTATGAAAAGCTACTGGGAAGTTCAGAAAAAAAGGTTATTGATGTACATGACCAGAAAATGATTGATTGAAGTGGTCCAATGAGGCCATAAAAGCAGAAGAAGAAGAAGAAGAAGAAGAAGAAGAAGAAGTGTTAACGTCGAAGAACGTTGGGCATCGATGAAGAAAAAATGTATAGAGAGTAGGAAAGAAAAATGTTAATCAAATGGTTCAAATGGCTCTGAGCACTATGGGACTCAACTGCTGAGGTCATTAGTCCCCTAGAACTTAGAACTAGTTAAACCCAACTAACCTAAGTACATCACAAACATCCATGCCCGAGGCAGGATTCAAACCTGCGACCGTAGCGGTCTTGCGGTTCCAGACTGCAGCGCCTTTAACCGCACGGCCACTTCGGCCGGCCAATGTTAATCATGTAATACCTACATTCAGACGGCGGAATAATTCTCAGTTAGCTATTTACGACGTGAATTTTGTTTTTTGATTTATGCTACTGCTGTGGCCCACGACCGCAAGGACAGCCCATTGTCGTTCCTGCAAAATGCGGATCAAACAGCATGTCCAATGTGCTTAGTTGCTAATCTGAGTTTTCTCTGGCCGTCAGAGAAGCTTGGCGAGCAGCGAGAAAAACGGCGCGTTAAATCTGCCATCTACCGCTAGCTTCCACGTTACCTCAGCGGCGAGCGACTGAAATACTTGTAGCGGGCAGCGCGTGTCCAGAACACTAATGGGCGCTGATCGCCACGTCCCGCTGCTACTGAAAGCAACAGCCTGTTGCCCCCTCCTCCGCTCTGTAAGCGCCGTGCACACTCGCACGGTCCGAAGCACTCTCTGACCGGTAGCCTTTCCCCGTAAAATCTGACGAAACTCATCCGACACGTCTTTACACTGTTACACACTTGCCTTTCATTTTCACAGTTACTACGGTTTTGCAATTTCTTTCGTGGGAGGAATGAAATTCCTACGAATTCCGTCAAATCATTATGAACAAACAAAAATGAATAATAACTTACCACTATAACTGACATATTTTTCTCGTAAGAATCAGAAACTGTACTGCTGTTTAAGAAAATTCGGATTTACTTTTCAGTCTCAATCGCATATTTTTAATTGTATGACATCATTCGATCACTCAGGATCATCTTTAGGTCTGAGTAGTCTCGTCAGCAAACTGTCTTGTCTGTTCAAAACCAGTACTCTGACATGAGGTTCTGAACAGACAAGACACGTTGTTGAGGCAACTACTTAGATTTAAAGATGATTCTGCGTGTTCGAAGCATGTCATCAAATTGAAAACGGAAGTGAACGATGGACGATAAACAGTTTAGACAAGAAGAGAATAGAGGCTTTCGAAAGGTGGTGTTACAGCAGAATGCTGAAGATTAGATGAGTAGGTCGAAACTGCGGGGGGGGGGGGGGGCAAGAACTTTGTGACACCTCTTGGCTACAAGAAAGAATCGGTCAATAGGACACATTATGCGACAGCAGGGAAATCACCAGTTTAGTATAGGAGGGAAGTGTGGGGGGGTAAAAAACGTTGAGGGAGACCAATAGATGACTACATTAAACAGATTAAGAAGGATGTACGTTATAGTGGCTTTTCGGAGATGAAGACTTTTGCACAGGGTAGAGCAGCATGAAGAGCTGCATCAAACCAATCTTTGGACCAAAGATCAAACCAACAATAAACAATAACAAAATTATAAATGTGTTACTCAGACTGAACAATAAATAAGAATTATCACAAATAATAATTTACGCTCAAAGTCAGTGTATTTTTATGTTTTAAACTGAAACAAATACTTCGCTGCATTTTTCATGTCGTTTTTTTTTCTCTTTTAAATCTAATGTTTCGTGAGAGCAAGGAAATATCCAAAAATTCTTACGGTATTAATATTATCTGCTTTTAATCAAGTTTTTTATTTATGACACTTATCATGAATTTGTCAGAAATTCAAATGGTGACTATCAGCAGCAATTAATTTGATGCCCGCATCTCGTGGTCGTGCGGTAGCGTTCTCGCTTCCCACGCCCGGGTTCGATTCCCGGCGGGGTCAGGGATTTTCTCTGCCTCGTGATGGCTGGGTGTTGTGTGCTGTCCTTAGGTTAGTTAGGTTTAAGTAGTTCTAAGTTCTAGGGGACTTATGACCAAAGCAGTTGAGTCCCATAGTGCTCAGAGCCATTTGAACCATTTGAATTAATTTGATATCCGGAAACAACAACCATCTAATAGTGGGTGAAATTAAATAAAAAGTTCTTCCAAAGATGGTACCTAATTTTCTATAAACGTATACAATTTTTTCCTTTGCAGTGACTGGTAATTAGCTTGCGATTAATAATGTTGTTTATTTATTCACTGGTTCGGTATCAGAAAAGCATTCACAATTTTTTAACTTTATTTGTTGAAGTCGTTGTGTAAGTAGCCTGTTGAGTTTTTATGTTGGTAACGTCACGTAGCCCTCTGTATGAAAATCACTGGCTGTGCTGTGTGCAGTCTGTGGCTGGTTGGTATTGTTGAAATATTCGCTATTGTAGTGTTGGGCAGTTGGATGTGAACAGCGCATAGCGTTGTGCAGTTGTAGGTGAGCCGCCAGCGGTGGTGGGTGTGGGGAGAGAGATGGCGGAGTTTTGAGAGAGGATGATCTGGACGTGAGTCCATCAGAGACAGTAAATTTGTAAGACTGGATGTCATGAACTGATAGATATATATATTATGACTTTTGAACACTTTTAAGGTAAATACATTGCTTGTTCTCTATCAAAATCTTTCATTTGCTAACTATGCCTATCAGTAGTTAGTGCGTTCAGTAGTTAGAATCTTTTGTTTAGCTGGCAGTATTGGTGCTCGCTCTATTGCAGTGGTTCGAGTAACGAAGATTTTTGTGAGGCAAGTGTTTCATGAAAGGTATAGGTTATTGTCAGTCAGCGCCATTCTTTTGCAGGGATAATTGAAAATCAGATTGCGTTGCGCTAAAAATATTGTGTGTCAATTCAGTAATAAGTAAGTTCATTCAGTTCTGCTCAGCTGTTTGAAAATCAATTAACGTTGAGGTTCATCAGCACAATCATTCATAAATTTTTCTAAGGGGAGGTTTCAGTTGTTTTGCCGTTCAGTCCGAAGATTGATTAGATAAAGCTCTGTATGCTGGGCAAGCTTCTTCGTCTCTGACTAACAGCTGCAACATACGTCCATCGCACTGAATCACGTCTAGGTCTGCTTCTACAATTTTTATCCTCTACACTTCCCTCTTTCACCAAACTGATACCTCAGGAAGTGTCCTATGGACCGATTTCTTCTTTTATTCAAGTTATGTCATAAGTTTCTTTTTTCTCCAATTCTAGTCAGTATCTCCTCATTTGTTATTCAATGTACCCACTTAATCTTCAGCATTATTCTAGAGCACGACACTTAAAAAGCTTCTTCTCTCTTCGTGTTTGAGCTGCTTATCATTGACATTTCACATCCGTACAAGGCTATGTACAGTCCTGAAATATGTCATCAAAAAGACTTTCCATCAGTGACATTTGTATTAAATATTAACAAATTTCCCTTTTGCAGAAATGTTTCCCTTGTTATTACCATTCTGCATCTTATACACTAACCATTTCAGCTGGTATCAGTTACTTTACTGCACGGAAGTATTAAACTGATCTACTAATTTTACTGTCTACTTTTCTAGTCTGATACCTGTAGCATACACTGATTTAATATGATTATATTCCATTCTCCTTGATTTATATTTCTTGATGTTCGACGTATAATCTCTTCTTAAGACATTAACCATTCCGCTCAACTCTTCTTCCAAGTCCTTTCCTGTCTCTGACAGAATTACAATGTCAAAGGCAAACCTAAAATTTTTAATTTCTACTCCCTGAACTTTAATGCTTTTTTTTTCAAATTACTCCGCAAGGTGGTTTTTTTTTTTTTTTTTTTTTTTTTAACTACTGGCTGATTGTACAGACTGAATATCAATGGGGATGGGCTACAACCATATCTCTCTCTTCTAAGCTACTGCTTGCCTCTCATGTTGTTCGATTCGTATAACTACAGCCTGGTTTCTGTATAAGTTGTAAAGAACTTTTCCTAGGTAAGTCGTAGGGTGAGTGTTTCATTTATTTATTTTAGGAAGGTTAGAGCCATAAGTTGCCCCCTAATACATAACCAGACATTCTTCATATTTTACTGTTGTATTTATGGTGAGACACATCTTGCAACAGGTCTTACAGTTTCCGTTGGACCTAACGCTTAGAAATACTAATGACAGGAATAGTGAAAGCAGGAATATGAGAAAATTAGCAAGTACGTATATTTGTGAAGACTGCAGTAGAGATAATTTAAAGGCAGGTAAATTTAAACTTGCGCAGTGGCTACAATGAACGTCTACAAACCGAAAAATGCAAAAAATACTAATACCTATAGCTGCATATGCACTTTGCAAACCACCTGGTTTTATAAAGTGGCTAACTCTAAAACTTACATATCCGTTTCACTTTGATAATGTTGACAACATTGAATACAAAATGAGTTTCATAATACAGTGGAGTGTATTATGGTGAGCTGTTTTTATAATGTCTCTCATAACAGTATGATCCCAGAAGCGCATTCCAGTTCGTAGAAGTCGTGGAAAACGGATGAAACCTTGCTCTCAGTATCAACACTCCAGTCAGCATGCATGTATTGATCACAGTCTGATGAGACAAGAACAGAGATTGCGTTTATTTCTGGCACGTGAGAGGACATCTGAAATCTAGACAACGTGATTTATTCCATAAACGTTCTAGTAAATGTATGACACTTGTGATGTCCCCACAAATATTAACGACAGTGACGGGTATTAAGGCAACTAAAACAGTGGTCAAAATAAATGTAGCACATTGCTGAAACTTTAATACTGAACTTTGTGATCGAGAAATACGTTATGATACCAATACATTGGTTTGTTTGTAATCTAATTCTAGGGGAACAGTCCATGTTTCTACTTATAATTTGAGGGGACAGTATGTGCAGTTTGTGGCAAACATTTCACCTGTAAACATTGCAATAGTTGTGCTGTGTGTCATTACGCGAATTGTGTTGCTTCAGAATGGCTTCAAATGGTTAAAATGGCTCTGAGCACTATGGGACTTAACATCGGTGGTCATCAGTCCCCTAGAACCTAGAACTACTTAAACCTAAGTAACCAAAGGACATCACACACATCAATGCCCGAGGCAGGATTCGAACCTGCGACCGTAGCGGTCACGCGGTTCCAGACCGAAGCGCCTAGAACCGCGCGGCCACACCGGCCGGCCGCTTCAGAATGGTTCAGACAACAATGATGTATAGTCACTGTAATGGAGCAGAGAATGAGACAGGTGGGAGTCGCAGTGAATGTCACCGTGAGTCAAAGTAATACGTCTGGAGTCTGGAAAAAGTATCTACGACAGGGTCCGTTGAGGACTGTCACAGAGGTGGCCGCGGAAGAAAACCAACAGGCGTGCAGGACATATATATTCAAGTAGACAGCCTCAACACAATGTGAGAGGTCTATGGTGGCACTTCCAGACAGCTGGAGGTGTACAAGCGTCAACACAAGTGATACGAAATAGGCTCCATACGTGCCAGAAAACCTCTCAAGGCTCCTCCTCTGAATTCGGTTCGGAGAGCGGCTCGCGTCGGATGAGTACGAAACCACTCGTGTGGACCAGGCAGCAGTGCAACACTAAGCTCTTTTCTGATGAGACCCGTAACAGTCTCCACCCAGACAATGCTGATGTTCGTATGGGGGGGCAACAAGGACAACGTTTACACCCAAGGCAATAGTAGACCGACGATTCAGTCATGTTTTGGGGTGGAATAGTGTATGGCCAGAGGATGCCCCTTGTGCCGAAGTGAAGTGTCGGGACGACTTACTTCCACTCAGTGTGGCTCCATTTGGTGAACGTATCAGAGCGGGATTCACGCCGATGTACGACTATGCACGTCCCCATCGTCACAATCTCGTGAACACCTCCTAGTTGAGCATAGAAACAGTTGGATGGAATGGCCTTCATATCCTCCAGATCTCAACTGCACTGAGAATGCATGGGACATGCTAAAACAAGCTGCGTGCTACAATCCTGTCCCACCAGAGAGGTTACAGGGAACATAGAGGCCGCTGACGACGAACGGGCCTGTATTCCCCAGGCTTCTCTGGACAATTTCGTTAGGAGTATGCCTAGTCGCATTCGAAGACCTCCAATTAAGAGGAGGGCCAATTGCGTCATAGACAATTTATTATGCAAGATAAAACTTAGAAGAAACTGTAGTGTTTCTACAGCAATCTTTTGACGTTTTGTTAGGTTTCGTTGTTTCTTTTTTTCTGTTGTGATTAGCAGATGGAAGTAGGTTTATCTTCTTCATTTTTTTTGAATGTACGTGGCAGAACAAAATCAGATTTTGTGGTATCGATAGCTACAATACCACGGCGTAGGTGCAAGTTCGTAGGTTGGCACTTCGACAGCGCCCTCTAGCCGGCGCCGTGGAGCTCTACGAGCGCCGCTCCTGATTCAGCCCAATTGATTCCGAGCCGACGACCAAACAACTTAGCTGATACTTCATAGGGGGTACCCATTACAGACTTTGTTTCTTCAGTTACTTCAATGATAGTGTAATATTTCTACAATAATTTGCTATGCTGACATCGGGTGCTGGTTGGACAATGAAACTGTAACAGGAATTTGCTATGCTGAAATCGGGTGCTAATAGTAGAATAAAAGCGGGTTACACGCCGTGAGCTGTCTGGGGAGAAGTTAATCTTGCGTTTACTAAGCAACTGTTTCACGATTGGGTATCTCGTCTAGGTTTACCACATTACCAATCAGACTAACATTGATTATAATCTTTTACAGTCATACAACAACCGGTAATATATCTATATATAAAAAGGAGAATTTAAATAAAAAGAAAGAATTCAGTTTATATTTGCAAATTTATTTTAAAGATTGTTCATTGAAATTTCACCATATTCTACGTGAATTATAACTGAGCTGGTGCCTTATTTACGATTGTGAAAATGTGAGATTGGAATCTTACTGAACACATAAAATATGGAGCCAAGATTGGGAGACTGGATACAACACTGCATTCATAAGACAACACACAAAGAACATTGAAACACATGCAAGAGAAAGTTAACCACAACCAACAGATTCAAATTTTCAGTCAAAGAAATTACTTTCATAGCACAATCCTGTCCGTCTTGTAATTACCACACACTGGTATACTAAATTCATATTAACTCTTTGTGAAATCTTCCCAAGAAGAATAGCTGATGGCTACTTTGATGATTCCACCACATGCTTCACGTGGTCAGCTTGGTTTACAGAAAGCGTATAACTCCACAGTAATTTTGATAATAAAATAAATTCGATCGAAAAGCAATTGACAAAAGAAAAACCTTGAACTGGTTACTAACGTCTTACTATTAACCTGATGGGTCAAACAGTTATATAAGCACGTGGTACTGGTCTCACAAAGTACACACCACGTGGGTTGAACATAAAGAAAAGTTGCTATATTGAAAATATTATCAAGACGAGGCGTTATAATCACACAAGCATTCGCATTTAAGATTGATCTTAGTTAGAGTTACTGACCAACACGTGGTTCCACTTTACTCACAAAGTAGTAACAAAGCAACTCCCGGAAAATAATATGAACCTCACACGAGAATTACACTACGCTCCAATTTAAGATAACCTTAGATATCTTAGAGCTAAACCCGAAATAAAAGTGATTAAATCCTCAGTTAGGCTGAACTTAACAAATCCATTGTCCTACGGACTCAGCAGACACGCGCTTAGCCGGAGATCTTACCATTTCAGACGTTCGCTACCGCCAGACTGCCACTGCCTACTGCTGGACTGCAACTCTCCAACTGCCGGACTGCAACTGCCTACCACTCAGCGTGCTCCCTTAGAGTCGCTCACAAAGACAAACGGAAGGGGCCAGAGGGGCAGCTTCCTATACCAACCTGACAAGGGACGGACCGGACCATACTAAGAATAGAAACCTCTTTGCTTTTAGGAACCGTAGCTACCTGTTCCAACGTTGGTCCCACTGTTCTCTAGCAGACAGCCTTGTCTGCTACCCTCAAGCATGCAACTACAAACGCATTCGATCATTCATCCTCTCACACAGAAGGGAAGGGGGATGACAGTATCTTATCATATACAGTATATAACAGAAAGCGGATGTAGGTTCCGTTTGAGACTGTGTGACATGAATTACATATAAGAATTACATATAAACTGTGCTTTAAAGTGTAGTAGTGTGACAGATCGTTATTGTTTACGTGTAAAAGTAACACGTTCCTCTACTCAGTCTCCTCCCAGATAGTCAGAAACGCCACAGTAAATTTAGGAGAGGAATTTACTCCATAAATGACAACAAATTTGAGAAATTAAACATGAAAGGAATCCAACAGAGACCTTTGTCCTACTACTAGTGGCTATTAGCGTTGATACCTATCCAGCTTCGCACCTACGTGCTCTTCAGTGCAAAGTTACGTTTGTCATTGACTAATATTCTCTGTTAAATGTTCTGTAAAGTTAAACGCAGTATCGAAGCATTTTACGTTCCCATGCTCCTACTCGCTTCCTACATCCGGCCTACCCTTCAGTTTACAGGAGCAGACCCACGCGCCGCCTACCAGGCGGAATACAAAAGATTTGTTTCCCATTATGTCCAATACTGACAATAAACCAGTATGCAACACTTATTTTTACGACTGTAGTTTCAAGAGGAGGTAGAAATTTTCTGTAAATGTATGTTTATGTGTACGTCACATATTCACTTAACTCTTTTTTTTGACTGCTCGGCAGAGCCTGTTCGAGAACATTTCTCAACACAAGCTAAATTCCAATCGTCACCCCCTCTAACCCCTTTCGTTCACACTCTCTTACCCATTGTAACGCAGCAAGTTATTACGAGATGACATTCGTTGCAGTAAGGCACGCAGCCGACTAGTAAGATGGCTGCAAGATGGCTGCAAGATGGCTATGCTTTTTTTCCCTTTGCTCACAGCGCAGCTGACGCTGCCTGCCGTGAGAACTGCATAGCGTAACATTCAGTCGATACGAAGATTCATACCCTCCACAAATCTAAATAATTCATATTAGTTATTATCCGATTTTGTTCAAATTTGGTACACAGCCTTTTGTTATTAATGGGATGATACTGACAAAATTTCAGATTTTTATTTATTATCGTTTTGGATATAAAGAGAATTATCTAAAACTCCTAAAACCTACTCTTGTGTTTTAAAACCAAGTTCGGAACAATAACAGGTTGACTTTCATTATCATTTGAAGCCATTCCAAAATTATCAGTGCATAAAAATCAGTGACTTAGAATTTTCTTTTTAAAACTTTAGTCACTGTGCATTACGTAATACAAAAATTATTTGATTATATTTTACCGTGTGAGTGCGTGAGAATGATTGAAAGAATGTATGTGGGACATACGTTAAAATTTAATATTTCATTTTACGTAAAACTTGTACAAACGAACCGTGCGCAAGTTATGTTGCAACCACGATTCAGATGACATATGTCTGTGTGTGCTTGCTTTTGCATAAAAGTAGCCAGAATGGAAGTTAGAGGCGGAATATATTTATCAGTTTGAATAATATTTCGCACTTTGTTTATTTTGATTAAACAAAATACAAGGATTTGAGGTTATGCTGACATTAATTACTATCAAATTAGTGATCGGATAAGGCAAGATTTGCCGCGAGAATGATCTGGAAGGAAGTTCTGATTGGTCGTTTAGATCAACAGCCAATCAGAGTTAAACTGTTCCCCCGCAAAAAGAGGAGTGGGCATATAGGAGATTACCTCGAGAAGAGTCGCTTGCTTGCCGGTCTACGGATAACACGATGTCAGATCGCTCCTTAAAAATACTACGTAAGATGAGGAAATACTGAGCTAATTTCGGTTCGAACATTTTGTGACTGAAGCGACTGGAGTTACGAACATTTTAATGAAAGTTTGATGTTTCTAAATTAAATAGTTTGAGGGATATGAGCGTGTAAACTTTCTGGTCGTAGTAACAACTCCGCGTGGCGTGTTTCGTGCTCTGTACGGAATATTTTGGCGCGCACCTCTTGCGAAGAAGACCACTGAAACGACTACCGTATTTACTCGAATCTAAACCGCACTCAAATCTAAGCCGCATCTGAAAAATGACGCTCGAAATCAAGGGAAAAAAAATTCCCGAATCTGAGCCGCACCTGAAATTTGAGACATGAAATTCAAGGGGAGATAAAAGTTTCTGGTCGCATCTCCAAATCGAAACAAAGTTGGTCCATTGTAATATGAGACACAATTTAGATCGAATGAATGCCTATACAGCTACAGTAGTTTGGTTCGAGTCGTAAGCTTAGTAGTTAAGCTTTACCAGGTAGCCATTGCTATGCGTCAGGCGCTCCGTCCGTATTTATACGGGTACCCTTCCTTTTTCACGTGCTTCGTCTGGTTTGAATTGACTGCTTATTTTTCTTTGAACTGATAAGCGCTTTTTTCTTTGTTATAGGTGTTTACGTTACTCTAAGTTAAAACTGCATTACTGTACTGTGTCATGCATTGTTTGTCGCATTCTGATAGAGCATGTTTACGGCCTGTCACCGCTAGCGGCATGGCTTGCTTTTGTGCGTGCTACCGCCGCTTACAATTTAAAAAAAGGAGAGGAATCGTCTCATTAGCGAAACAATGGCAAGAGACTGCTATTTGTTGTTACTTACACTGCTGCTTTCTTTGATAATGATCAACAAGAACCAAATAATAGACTGCGTATGATAGAAGATGTCCTGAACGAGAGTTTGGCGAAAATTTTTCTCCGTTTGAAAATCTTTGCAGGCACCTCTTTAGTACATTACATTCTGCACAGAATTTAGAGTCATCTTAGATTTAAAAATCTAGTCAATTGCCGTGCTTCATTCCTGACTGTATCACTATTAGGCATAAGAATAATACGAATATAAACATGACATGATATGTATATTCTTCCGCATTTGCTGTTGTCCCACTCTAGTTTCGTAGTTTATTAGGCAGACAGGATTTAAATGAGATACCAGCAAACACGAAAGAATACATGGCAAAATGTTGATATTCGTATTGTTCTTATGGTGAAGAGAATACTGCATGTGATTCACAATTCATAAAAGTTCCTATTAGCAACCATCTCTTCTCACAGGTAGGAAAAAATTCAGAACGTAGAGTTGATAAACATCCCAAACAGTCTTGCCAGTCGGATTTTCATAGTACATTGAAATGCTGCTACATTCGAAGATGAACAATACGGAATCTGTATTTACTTCATTGGATAATGTATGAAAATGCAATGGTCGAAACTCGGGGCGGAGAAAAAAGCTCGTCTTTCACCTTGTTTTAAATTTATTTACTGACGCAGAGGTTTTGGCGCCAGTATTTATCTTTGTGCCTACAAAGCATGCCTGTGTAGCGCTACATATATTCGACGGCAGAAGTTAGTTGTGGCGGCATCCATCAACATTTTTCAGAACTTCCGCTTGCTTTGCACTCGATTCTAAGCCGCAGGCGGTTTTTTAGATTACAAAAACCGGAAAAAAAGTGCGGCTCAGATTCGAGTAAATACGGTAAATGTTTAAATCACGAATAGTTGTGGGTCTGTGGCTGGTAGTAGAACGCGAAAATTAGTCGGGTGAGACTTACTAAAATTCTGGCTATTTTGCGAGTGAATATTCGTTATACAGACAGTAAACTTTGAATGATAAGTTTTAACATATTAAATAAAGACTTGATAGCCATTTCATGTGTTTCAATATGAATAAAGAGCAGAGTTAATCTAATTTCAAACGCTTTTCTGCAAGTAGACTAAATATCCCGAACGCCCGATTTTTTTAGTCATGAACTTTCAGGAACTGACTTTCAACTAGATTTCCCCGGCATTAGGTATTAGGTGGTGGTTTCATCAACGCTGCTTTACACTGCCTATCACGTATCTGCTACCACAGAGTGAAGGGACATCGGCAAGAATCCTATCGAGGTAGCGGAATGAACCACAGCGTTAACAAAAACGCAGACGACCGACTTCGCCCCGCCACACCGTGTCGGTTTTCGCTATTAATTCTGATAGGGGAAACAGGGTATGGCAGCCACATTTCTTTATTTCAGTTTTTTTACGAGGTCACCAACGTAAATATTCGCACTTTTATTTAACTAACTTGTAGCCCATATTTTTAAGAACGTTTATAAAAATAATTTACGGTTTCAGAATTATTGTGATAAAATTACCATTGCCTATTTTATTATACAATGCTTGTGACTGCCGTCCCGGGAATTGGGACGGTTGTCACAGGGATCGGTGTCGCTTGTCACGTATTAATGATACACCAAAAATACAGGCGTTTGAAGAAACAAAATTCTTCCTGTATTCATACAAATTACTTCAAGCCAAAGGTCCATTCAGTATTAAAATATAACTATCATGTCAAACACTAATAACATAAAGACAAACAAAATAATTCTGATAACTACACACAAAAAGTTCAGCAAAAATGACTTAGAAGCTAATATAATTGGCCTACAATAATAGCCTGCTCTGAAAACAATCCAGTGATAACAGCTCCAAAATAAAAATTGTTAGGACTCTACAAAATTAAACTGAAAAATCGGTCTGGCAATACTGACAAAAAAATGGGCACCTCATGAGATACATTTTTCATGTGTCCATTTCTTACAGTCTGCATATTGTACACACGTTTTCCATGATCTGCTCTTGACAAACGAATCGACATACAATACAAAAACAATCATCGAATTCGCTGTCACTGCTTTGAGCTTTCTTTTGTTGTTTCTGCTTTTTAGTTTTATTTATTTATTTACTTATTTATTTTCGGTTGGGGAAAGACGATTTTTGACATTCATGGAATGATTGTCCATGAGGGCAGCCGAGTATCTCTTTCGGTTGTTGTTGTTACTCCTTCGTTGTTTTCTTTTTCTACCTTTACGGAAAGATTTGATGTCTTTCGGAGAAACAATGGTAGGCCTAAACAACATTTTCGAAGCCAATTACGAGGAGGATGGGATTCAGAGCGCTTTCCTGTGTCATTAATTTGGTTCGTGGAAACCTTTAGTGTTTGAATTTGATTGTCTCCTTCAATCGTGGCAGTATTTAGAGCAGTATGTCTAAAGGATTTGATCGGTCTGTTACGAAAGCAGGAGCAAAAACTTCCCTACTGAAGGGACAAATACCACAACTCTTAAATCCCGCTTCGATACTTGATACATCTTTAATGGTCCGCTTTAATGGTTGCAATCGGTGGGAACAGTGAGGAGGAAATGACAATAAAACAATGCGATTATCTTTCGTATAGTTCAGGCCAGTAATCGACAGATGAGAACTATGATCATCAAGAGAAGATTCGCAGACGTCTTCTTCCACCATCCATCCATAAGGGTTATTCGCTCCAAGGCAGCCTACTGACCAATCACAAATAAGGCGTTGTTTGAAGTGCAGCAGGGGTAAAATGAAGAATGGTGGAATAGAATTACGTGTAGCAGAAACTGTAGCAGCTAAAGTAACTAGGCTACCTCACTCTCCAGATGTGAGCGATTCCACTTCGTTGAAACCTTTTCGTGACTTACTTCGGTTTGGCTTTTGGACGGTTGTAGTACCAGTCTCGTCCATGTTCCAAATATCTTTCGTTTCAAAGCTGTATCGTTTCATCACAACAGCCAGGTTATCTAAAACAGCGCCAACGTTTGTTTTATTGAAGCTAGAAGCTCTTGCTAAGATGGTAGCTTCAAGAATCCTAATTGACAAATCCGTATGTCTCTTCACCAAACAAGAAAACCAGTCGGCGCCAGCTTGTTGAGTTTCAGTCCATTTTGCAAGAACCTCGAGCTCATTAGAAATTGCAAATTTATAACAAAATTTTCGCACTTCTTTTGGACTGAGACCGAAACATATATGAGACTCAGCTTTGATATATTCTGTCTATTCGTTTTCAAGATCAGATGTCAAATGAGGCTATTGGGATACTGGCGTATCTGCAATGAAGGGCTAGTCACTTCACTTCTTATATCCTCACTAGAAAACATTTTACAGTAACGAGCCAATGTCCGGTAATTTACATTGAAATCTTTGGCAACACTGCGTGTAGATTTATTTTCCAATTTCAGCATTTGAGGTATTTTCAGCATAGTATCTGCGGGTGTTAGACCTCTTCCTGTTTTATATTCGCAATTTCTAGGCATCTTGATACTGAAAACAACAAAAGGACAGGATGGTACCCGAATGCGAACCGCGAATACTTTTGCAGAGATGACTGTCCCGTGTGACAGCCATCTCCGTTGGTTGTGTGACGAGGAAACCCGAAGAGCCATTTTGAAAACTGTAGCTAGTAACCAGCACTGTGTATTTCATAACGATTTAGAAAGACCGCACATAATATATTGAATGATCGCTATATCACTGTAGAATCAGATCATCACTATAGCAAAGACTTCTTTAGTTGAATCGAACGATAATAATGCTTTAAATTTTACTTACCTGCGCTAGAAACAGAAAAATATGGACAGCTACTCTTGTCACTGGACGAAACAACTGAAACTTCACGCTACAGCTGCAGATAGTGTTGTCATTGTTAACAAAGTAATTCCAGTACAGTGTGACGTCTAGTGGACGAGTTATTAACTGTGGGACAAACAACCCGTGTGACTACCAACCCGGTCTTTCCTACTCGCTGTACGTAAATCTTGCATTTCGGAGTCGCTCGCAGCTTGGCGCACAAAGCGACGGCTTGTGTCGCTTGAGCTTTAACTCGACCCTGCTCTCCGATAAAAGCAAACGTTTTAGACGCTGTGTCTCGTTACAGAACAGGAAACGGAAAGTGATCTTAATGCTTTTGATATACGTATTTGGATTTCTACAAAAGTGAACATATTTTATTCATTCTTTCCGCCAATGACATGTATTTAGCCTGCACCTTTTGCAAAATCTTCTTTGGCTGTAGTGGATAGTTTGTTGCTCAAGAACATACTTGCGTGAGCTACGACAATAACGTTGTTACACATTTTGATAGCCATAGGCGTATTGTGATGGATCAAGTGAATCACTGATAGTGTACATGAAATCTACTGGTTATAAATTCCTTTAAAAATACTGTAAAATTTGTCTTCATTACAAGCTGATTCGTCGATTAGAGAAATTGTAGCTAAGCATGAAACGACAAATATTAGTTCAATAACGTTCCTTGCAACG
This sequence comes from Schistocerca nitens, assembly GCF_023898315.1. Taxonomy (NCBI): domain Eukaryota; kingdom Metazoa; phylum Arthropoda; class Insecta; order Orthoptera; family Acrididae; genus Schistocerca; species Schistocerca nitens. The sequence goes on along the minus strand of NC_064617.1, from coordinate 714,553,756 downwards.
ATAAGACATAATTGATTATACAGGATGGTTATAATTAACCTTTCGCTACTACTTTTACTATGTACTACGCGGATAGACAACTTTATAGGACTGATGTTCAAACTGTGCGTTGTTAGTAGTGTTAGTGCTAACAGTGTTAGTGTCATGACACCATCAAATGTGGGAGGTTGAAGATGAGCATAGCGAAGGAAGTAGCCAACATCCCACCTGAGATGTTTCGGGTAGTAGTAGAGCAATGTCTTAGTGCGGCCTAAGGTTGCATCGGATGCAGATAATCGTCACACTGAGCAATGTTTGTAAACTGGAGCGTAAACATGGTACCCAATTAACAAATGTTACCACGTCATATTAATTAAAATTTGCTTCTTTCAATAGTGTCTTCATTATTTCTCTTCTGAATGTCCTCAAAAACGTTTCTGCAAAGATTCATTGTCCTAAGATCATTCTCACGTTGCGAAAGTTTAATTACAACCTCCCTGTATTGTGTGTTTCATATTAACATCCTTAATTTCTTTCCGTTACTGTTCGGAAAAGAAAAAAACCCCTGTAGTTACATGAAAAAGCAATTGGAACTTGACATATCTTCGTTGTGAAACGTTAAAGGTTGATGAGATACACAATTTCACTAGCTGTTGAATTGCGTGATATGCTTCGAAACGGAACAATTATTGTCTGAGTGGGGCCTAGTATAATGCTACGTTTTCGTATTCATCTAGACTGAAAATAATACGTCTAAGAATATTGTTCTATTAAGCTACGAGACTGCTATGCGACCTGTAGACATCTTAAACCAGATGGAGAACCAGTCGACCTTGCGACCTAGTCAAGAGATTGTGCATTCTCCAGTAACCTCTACCTATCTTTAATCTCCTCATATTTACGACTATTGGCACGGAATACAACAGCGGCTTGAGTGAACAGGAAAATGGGAGGGTTATGTAGAAGATATACCGGATGAGATTGCTTCGTATAAATTCCGTGTGCTGAGACTTAGTTTTCTTTATCAAGTATGTTACAGCTTGTTACTCGGTTTTTTGTTCACGTAACTTTTCCTCGTGTGCTTAGTTATACTTTTTTTGCTTAATCTCTTTAGCCAGTGAGAATATTAAATTCGTCAAAGGCCAGGAAATATTATTGTTTCTGCTGTAGCAATGTGGTATGAACTTGTGATGATTTGATGTGCAGCCGTAATTGGTTGCTCGGATTTGTACTAACACATCCCCACCTCTTTCTGCTTTTAAATCTGGTTCAGTAAAAATGGATATTCTGCAGTTTCTTCGTAATTCTTGTTTTGCTATTAGCAGCAATGCCAGTTGTGAAATACATTAATCGTTAATAATTCCCGGATACAATGAATTTGAGGTAAGTAACTTAGAGACAAAGTTCCCATCAATATCGGAAACTATGGAGACAGACCACTACCTCATCTGGATTAGGATAGCGAAGAGTAGCTGTTTTGAGGAAATCGTTCAGGATTCACTCTCGAATGAGTCTCGAAAATTTCACGAAGCTTAAATCAGAATGGCCGACAATGATAGGCATTATACTCTTGAAGAATATAAATGGAAAGTGGAACCAATCAGGAAAGAGTAGAAGAATATATCCAAGTAAATTCTGACAATTATATTATCATAAATCTAAGGAGCCTCCCATGTAAAAATTATGGGTAATCTTAAGAAAGTGCTGTTAAATGACAAGTGTCTACAGAGACTTCTCTGACGTTAATATCTTTTAATGACTGCAACGCCTTTCCCCTCTGCTCGTTAGTTCACCATCAAATAACATGCTTGTAATGAGCACACAACGGGTTCTGAAAGGCGTACAGCGATTCAGTGGGAGACTATGAAGTACCGCTGATCGTAAACAGGTACACGGTTATAGGCCTACTGTTGGACACCTGAATCAGATCATCAAACAGTTTCATCTTCGAAAAAGTTCTGAACGACACTATTGGTATTTGCTTCTTTTAAGGGGTTCTTCGTAGGGTATAATATCGTAAAATGAGACACGTGTGATTACAAGATGTTACATGAGGCTAACAGCGACTGATTTTAGTATAACAGAAAACTGTGCTCTGTTGAACTTATAGTTACAGGAGTACATAAAAATCATTTCACAGAACTGCCGCTGTTACTCCCTGCCTTCTGACTTCATTTTTTTAAATAGCAATCAATTTTTCAATTCCTTCTCTAACTTCGTTCATTTCTAGTCATCTGGTGTCAGCCTCTTCATTTCTGTATAGCAGCAATAGCCAGCAGACCCCAATATCAGTCGAACGCTGTTTCAGTCACTGGCATACAACACTGTCCGTTGCTCCACTTTTCGGTATTGCAGGAATGGTCATTAAAATTGCAGCGTCATCACGGCAACATGCAGCAAACATTTTTTTTTTTGAAAAAAAAAGAATACACCCCATTTCATTCTATATTTACTGCGTACAATCCAGATTTAGGCTTTCACGCCATTATCGAGTACAATGCCAAAAGCAAGAATACGTAAATAATGACTTACGTAGAAAAAATTGCAAATTAAAAAAATATATTAGATGTAACCTGATATAAATTTACGAGATATGCAGTTACATTTTAGTCCATTAAAGTATTTTGTTGTGCACTGTGCAAGCCGAAATATCCTTTCACGCCTTTACCGAGTACTAAGCTAAAAGTTAAACAGGTAAATAATAGCCCATAAAGTAAAAATATTAAATACAAGCTAATATAAAATTACGAGAGATGTACTTACTTCTTAGAGAATTAACAACAGTTTACTGTGTACTGTGCAGCATGAAAAATACACAGTTCAACACATTTGCTTAACTTGATATAAATGGTAGGAAATTAACGTCCTATAGGAACGCAGCACATTATTGTACAAGGGATCTGGGAAAGTCATCCCGAAGCGGCTAAAGACAAGACTAGCACAAGCCAATGAAAATAATGTCAAGGAATGCAGACTCTAGAAGAACGGAACATTAAAATGTAGAAGTATCACAGGTGTAAGATTACTAGTGTTAGGTGTCATCGGACTGTATGTGTTTACATTTGGAGGTGGCATTGTCAATCATCATCTATATATTTACGTATGAACATCACATCGATAATAATATGAAGTGAAAATACGTGATTTAGCATAAAGAAAGTAAAGTCTGGATTGTTAAGCCGTGTCGTATTTCCTCTTTAACTTCTGTGAAACGGCCACGAAAGCCTGCAAACTCACATAAATTAAAGTTTGTAACGAACAAACGAAATAAATTACAGAAGCCAATGGAACGCACTTAACGATATGGTAAGCGCCAGTAATAATATAGAAAACTACATGTCACAATAGGAGGGGAAAAACGTGAAATTGGCATAAAGTGTACTGCTTGCTTGGATATGCAAATGATCTGCATTCCAGTGCGACTGCCCAAAGTATTTAGCAGCTACGACATTTACACTGCCGGAAAAAAAATCACATCGCAAGATGTTATGTCACATAAACAAAAGGTAGTAGGCATGTTTCTACATCTCAGAAACTATGTTTATTAAAATTTCGCGCCAGTCGCATAAGAGTGGCGCTAGTAGCTCTACTATGAGGATGGAAATCAGTTTCGCTTTAAATATAGACTGTAACCTTAGAGATTTGTCGTGCTGAGTTTATGTTTATACAAGAATTCCTTTAAGACGATAAAGAGGCCATTATCGACACCTCACTGAGTTTGAACGAGGTCGTGTAATAGGGCTACGAGAAGCTGGATGTTCTTCCCGCGATACTGTAGAAAGTGTTGACAGGCATGTGGCCACTGTACATGACTGTTGTCAGCGGTGGCCACGGCAATGTACGGTCGCCAAAGATCGGGCTCTGGATGGCTACGTGGCACTACCGAAAGGGCAGATGGGCAGATGATGCGGTCATTTACCGACTTGTACACTCATCAAATGATCAAAACGACTTGCAAAATGATTTATGATTTAGATAAGATATCTGTATGGTGCGAAAAGTGGAAATTGAGCCTGAATAAGGAAAAGTGTGAAGTTATTCACATGAGTACTAAAAGAAATCAGCTACATTTCGATTACGCGATAAGTCACACAAATCTGAAAGCTGTAAATTCAACTAAATACTTAGGGATTACAATTACAAATAATCTAAATTGTAACGATCGCATAGATAATATTGTGGGTAGAGCAAACCAAAGACTGCGATTCATTGGCAGCACACTTAGAAGGTGCAACAGGTCTACTAAAGAGACTGCTTACACCACGCTTGCCTGCCCTATTCTGGAGTATTGCTGTGCGGTGTGGGATCCGCATCAGGGACTGACGGATGACATCGAAAAAGTACAAAGAAGGGCAGCTCGTTTTGTATCATCGCGAAATAGGGGAGATAGTGTCACAGACATGATACGTGAATTGGAGTGGCAATCATTAAAACGAAGGCGTTTTTCGTTGTGACGGGATCTTCTCATGAAATTTCAATCACCAGTTTTCTCCTCCGATTGCGAAAACATTCTGTTGGCACCCACCTACATAGGGAGAAATGATCATCACGATAAAATAAGAGAAATTAGGGCTCGCACAGAAAAATTTAAGTGCTCATTTTTCCCGCGTGCCGTTCGAGAGTGGAACGGTAGTGAGACAGCTTGAAGGTGGTTCATTGAACCCTCTGCCAGGCACTTTATTGTGAATAGCAGAGTAACCACGTAGATAGATACGTAGACGACCATCGTGTTTGGCGTATGGCTCTGGCGCATCCTACTGCACCTGCAGCAGTAATTTGAGGAGTACTTGGCACCGCTGTGACACAACAAACTGTTACAAATCGGTTACTTCAAAGACAGCTTAGAGCTAGACGTGCTGTAGAGTGCATTCCTCTGACCCCAAGCCACCGCCATTTGCGACTTCAGTGGTGTCAAGCGAGAACTCATTGGAGGGCAGGGTGGAGGTTTGTTTTGTTTTCTGATGAAAGCTGCTTCTGCCTCGGTTCCAGTTATGTCTGTATGTTGGTTAGAAGGTGGCCAGCTGGTTGAGGGCCTATAATCAATCTGTCTGCGTCCTAGACGCACTGAACCTGCACTTGGAGTTAATGTGTGGAGGGCGATTTCGTATGACAGCAAGAGAACTGTCGTGGTTATCTCATGCACCCTGACTGCAAATTTGTACGTCATTGTGGTGATTCGTCCTCTTACGCTGTCATTCATGAACAGTATTCCAAGGTGTGTTTTCCAACAGGATAACGCTTTACAGAGTGTCGAGATGTTGCCATGGCCTGCTTGATCATCAGATCTGTCTGCAATCCAACACATACGGTACATCATCTGACAACAACTCCAGCCTGATCCACAAACAACATTAATCGTCCCCTGTACTGACCGACCAAGCAGAAGAGGCATCAAACATCACCTCGTCAACTGACATCCGGCATCTGTACGACACAATACATACACGATTGCATGCTTGCATTCAACTTTCTGACGGTTAATCAGTTATTAATGTAGCAGCATTTCATATATGTAATGCCTTAACTTGCGTTTGCAATGTTAATCACTTAAATATGTTTCCTAGACAAATGTATTGTCGAAATTTCATTATTCTACATAAATTACTTTTTAGTGCTGCGATTTTGTTTCTGCCAGTGTATATCCTGTTGATTGGTTGGTTGATTCGCTATATATCCTGTATACAAGGCAAAATTATGAAGCTGTTTTCTCGGTAGAAAATCACATATTAATGTTGGTAGTTTTTGAGAAGATCTTGTTACGCCTCATGCAAGAAGGATAACATTTGGAAGTAACCTGTTTGTATGTTGGCAGCGCTATGGACTGTGCTAATATACACTCCTGGAAATGTAAAAAAGAACACATTGACACCGATGTGTCAGACCCACCATACTTGCTCCGGACACTGCGAGAGGGCTGTACAAGCAATGATCACACGCACGGCACAGCGGACACACCAGGAACCGCGGTGTTGGCCGTCGAATGGCGCTAGCTGCGCAGCATTTGTGCACCGCCGCCGTCAGTGTCAGCCAGTTTGCCGTGGCATACGGAGCTCCATCGCAGTCTTTAACACTGGTAGCATGCCGCGACAGCGTGGACGTGAACCGTATGTGCAGTTGACGGACTTTGAGCGAGGGCGTATAGTGGGCATGCGGGAGGCCGGGTGGACGTACCGCCGAATTGCTCAACACGTGGGGCGTGAGGTCTCCACAGTACATCGATGTTGTCGCCAGTGGTCGGCGGAAGGTGCACGTGCCCGTCGACCTGGGACCGGACCGCAGCGACGCACGGATGCACGCCAAGACCGTAGGATCCTACGCAGTGCCGTAGGGGACCGCACCGCCACTTCCCATCAAATTAGGGACACTGTTGCTCCTGGGGTATCGGCGAGGACCATTCGCAACCGTCTCCATGAAGCTGGGCTACGGTCCCGCACACCGTTAGGCCGTCTTCCGCTCACGCCCCAACATCATGCAGCCCGCCTTCAGTGGTGTCGCTATAGGCGTGAATGGAGGGACGAATGGAGACGTGTCGTCTTCAGCGATGAGAGTCGCTTCTGCCTTGGTGCCAATGATGGTCGTATGCGTGTTTGGCGCCGTGCAGGTGAGCGCCACAATCAGGACTGCATACGACCGAGGCACACAGGGCCAACACCCGGCATCATGGTGTGGGGAGCGATCTCCTACACTGGCCGTACACCACTGGTGATCGTCGAGGGGACACTGAATAGGGCACGGTACATCCAAACCGTCATCGAACCCATCGTTCTACCATTCCTAGACCGGCAAGGGAACTTGCTGTTCCAACAGGACAATGCACGTCCGCATGTATCCCGTGCCACCCAACGTGCTCTAGAAGGTGTAAGTCAACTACCCTGGCCAGCAAGATCTCCGGATCTGTCCCCCATTGAGCATGTTTGGGACTGGATGAAGCGTCGTCTCACGCGGTCTGCACGTCCAGCACGAACGCTGGTCCAACTGAGGCGCCAGGTGGAAATGGCATGGCAAGCCGTTCCACAGGACTACATCCAGCATCTCTACGATCGTCTCCATGGGAGAATAGCAGCCTGCATTGCTGCGAAAGGTGGATATATACTGTACTAGTGCCGACATTGTGCATTCTCTGTTGCCTGTGTCTATGTGCCTGTGGTTCTGTCAGTGTGATCATGTGATGTATCTGACCCCAGGAATGTGTCAATAAAGTTTCCCCTTCCTGGGACAATGAATTCACGGTGTTCTTATTTCAATTTCCAGGAGTGTAGCTGACAGCGCTCTGCGCCTCGGCACGAGATTCTGTGGCTGGACGGACTAACAGTTAACGAGTGGATAGAGAAGTGCATGGATATGTTTTTTCTTAGTGGAGACTCTGTGTTGGTAGGACATGCATTGTAAAGTGCGACGCAAGGAAATGCATGATGACGAATGTTTGATTGGTAACGTTGGGGCAGTGAAATTATTGACAATTATGTAATTTTTGGAACTGGATCTCACATGAATAAGGTATTGAACTTTATGAACATTTTCGTACTAAATTCAGAAGAAGACGAAATAGTTAATGTAAGAGTGTGCTGTGAAAGTTGTAATCAGCTAAGATTCACCCATTATCTAAAAGATATTCTGAAACAGACGGAGATTTTTATTCATCACTCTATGTTCAGACTGATTCACAGTTGCTACCATTTTTATCGTGAATAAAGTGAAAAGTTGTATTACTATTTCAAACAGATACACGTACAGAAAGGATAAAGATAGCATTATGTTATTGGCTAAATTGTGAAGTCACTTCATAAATAAGAAACTTCCTGGAAGATCAATGCACGCTCCACTGCAGAATGAATATTTCATTCTGAAGTACATAAATACATTTTACATAAAATGTATAACGAAAGATCATGTTGCTTAGTTATTAGTCTAACGCAAAAATATTCACACGCAGAGTTGGGTATTGCGCCCCAGAAGAGTCACTTTCTCTCTCTATTTGGGACTCCATTTTTACTCTTGTCAAGTCACTTTTCATATTTACCATTATGCAAATCTATTCCAGTTCACGTGCTATAACAGAATGGGCTACTGCAACTAACATCAGCGCTACTGCCTACCAGCCATTTACTGTGCTGATTCTTCCGCTATTCGGGAAGTTATACTACACTCGGATTGCCTCACAAATGATCCCTACTTGGTTCAGAAGAACGCCTTTGTAAATAATTACAGATATACATTTCTGCACGTAAATATTACGCATAATAATACAACGTTAATTGGAGTCCAAAAACAAACTGTTACATTTCATTCTTACAGAATATTGCGTTTCGTAGTACAGCATCGTTTCTTTCAGACTGCTGTGTGTGAAACTTGTGACTTCAGGCACAGCTTTCAAAAAAAAATTGATGACGGACATACGTAAGTCGCAGTCTGAAATGACACTTTCGAAGGCCTAAGCGCACAGGCATCTGGTTTCTGTTCAGAAACAGATAAAATTTCAGATCTCAATTTGAGGGTAGCAGTTCATAACAAATTAGTCGAACGGTTTCTAGGACGCTGCCAAGAAGAAGAATATCTTCTCAAAAGAGAGCTCGGTAGAATGCCTTTACCAATGGCTAAAGAATTTATTGCCAACAGCAAATTATCCACATGAGTCGCAGTTCATGTGACTCATAACTGCAGTATATCAACGAAATTAAGCAACGGAAAAGTAGTGGAGCTGAGCTTTCAGATATTTGTGTTGTAGGGAGAGATACATTAATAATTTCAAAAGAATCATCCCTAGTGCTAGCTATGACAATTTTCATGAAAAACCAAATCACACGACCAGTTTAATATACATTCGTTACTTTACTGCTATCACAACTGTTGATTATAACACTGCTGGGCATTAAAATTTCAACAAAAGAAAGAATACCAAATAACGAAATTTCATTTGCTTTGCTGATAGGCGTCATGTATATTTTTGGTAACTGAATCGATTGTGAGCGAGCAGAAGTTAAGTGAGTATCTCTGAGCTGCGTGAGGGCGCAGTGGAGCAGACAACGTTTGGCTTTGGTTGAGACAGAGTCGAAGGTCAACTGTGTTACTGTTAGGCAGATAATGTTTAACAGTTTTAGTGAGGAAGCTTTGGTAATATTACGATTCAAATTTAATGTCTCAGTTCATCATTTTGCATAATCGACATGATTATGAAACTGATTTGTGTAGGAAGAAATTTAAAGGAATGTCAGGTGAATAGAAGAATGTTGTTACCTTTTTCACTATTGCTGTGACATCGAACTAAGTTAGTTATTGTATGGAAAGTTGTTAGACTTGAGAGATAGAAAAGTGTATTGTATGGATGTTGAGAAGTTCATTAAATTTAAAATCTTCCTTCAGCACTTTTTCTCAATACAAAAAAACCATAGTGTTGTCATTTGTGCGCATATTTCATTTTCTTACAAACCTTTCTCTTACAGTTCTTTTTAATGGATGATACTACCTAAGTATGTTCGACAAACTGTTCGATTTGAAATTAACAGGGAGATCATTGCACCTCTCGAGTGTCTCTGTGTAGATACTGTAGTTTACAGCTTTAGCATAGCAACGTATTATACAGATTTGCGCAAAATAGAGGTAAGGAGAAAAGATTGTTATTTTTTATTTATTCGATCTGGACCTACTTACGTTATTCCAACACAGTGTTTGTGATCAACTTTTGCAAATACAATTACTCTAGGTTTCATGTCCTAGTTAATTATTCAGGCAGTTTATATTGTTAAAAATTTTTGCAGATTACTAACTTTTAAATTATGAAAGTCTTCCATTTTCATTATAGTCAATTATTATTACAGTACAGCTTTGCTTTCACAATATGACAGTTGATTTACTATCACAGTTCATGCATACAACCATAAACAGTATACTTTGGGCTATATTTTTATTTATTTAGATAACTTTCATTGCCTATACAGAATAGTAGGAAAATGCATCATTTAATTCGTAGGAGATTTGGATGTGTATAACATGTGAAATCATGAATATGGAACTGCCATCTCTGGTAGGAACGATGGCTCTAAACGGTCTAGGCATCAAATCGACCGAGCGAGGTGGCGCAGTGGCTAGACACTGGACTCGCATTCGGGAGGACGACGGTTCAATCCCGCGTCCGGCCATCCTGATTTAGGTTTTCTGTGATTTCCCTAAATCACTCCAGGCAAATGCCGGGATGGTTCCTCTGAAAGGGCATCCTTCCCTAATCCGATGAGACCGATGACCACGCTGTCTGGTCTCCTTCCCCAAAACAATCGACCAACCGACCATCAAATCGAATTCAGGCTGGATGAGGGATAGGGGTACATCATTCCTCACTGCTTCAACACATCATGAAAGTTCATCAACTATAGTAGCTGGAGATGGTGTCGTGTCATTTTCTGCCACCAGTCATCAATGGTTCCAAATGGATCAGTTACCTGGAGAAAGTGCTGGACAGGACAACAGTGAAATACCTCACATGTCAACATTATATATTCAGTAAGCCAAAACGCTGCTATATACAAAGACTTTTTATTACTACGTAAAGGTTTTTTTTTTAAATTATCGCTACCAGTCACAAACTTTGTCAACTATTGTATTACTTATTTATTTAGCGACATGTTTCGAGGGTGAAACTTCATCTTCAGGCCAAATGGCATTACAAAACAATTTTACAATGAGGTGATACTGTTATTACATAGTCTTTTCGTAAATGCTGTGGTCATCCTGTGGAGGAAGAGAAAAAGTAGTAAGGGGTGATGTTACTTTGGAAGCTGGACTAATGTTTGCACGGAAGTGTTGTGTAATGGTCACTCACTTAGTTCTGGCATGGCAGTCTCGTTGTGATATGTTGCGGTGTATCCATTTCCGTGGCTCTCTTGGTCACTGTTCACAAATTGTCACTAAAGTGCGCGTCATTTATGTTGGCGGCCGAGTTTAGGTTCGTTCTGCGCATCTGACGTCACAAAACACAGTCAGCCAATGAACAGAGAACGACGTTGCCAGATCTCGACTGCAGTGCATAGCATGGACGAGTGTCTTCAGTATTAGAAACGTTCAGTCATAAATAAAGTAATAGAACAAAAGCAATGTGTTGATAGCAGACTTTCTTTTATAGAAAGTTTGGAAAAAGCGTTCTTTATGCCAATTGCTTCATATTCTATTAATTAATTAAACCAAACAAGCAATAAGACTCCTAATTCAGGCGATAGGAAGGAAAGGTGTTTGTATCAATCTCACGAACCGCTTTTTCGCACTAAAGAAGAGCGGTAATTGTTTATTTCCTATTGTACTTCGACGAAGCGTGAGTAATTCATAGTCATACCAAAAGTGTTTGTCAGTATTTTGCGTAACGTGTTAGACTCCTCACTGTAGTCTGTAGGCAGACAATCTGCGTTAGTGTACTAGTTAAGGTGTTGGACTTCTACATGAAAGGTTATGAGTTCAAACCTTGTGCAGAACTAAATATTTTAATTATTTAAAAACAATATCGAAGTGCCTTACTTCATGAATTATATTCGTTTGAATGCAATTTTTTGAAATTTCTAGTGCTTTGTCTCTTCATTAACCCTTTCGCTGCTGCAGACACGTGCTCCCCGCATTCCGCGCTGTGCGCAATTTTGTCATCACTGCACTGCTCGCCTGTGCAGACACATGGTGTTCCCACTGCTTTGTCACACTTATCATTCGATTTCACAAAAACAATTTGGCCCAAAAATTTGATTTTTACACGTCTTCTTGACTGATACCTTCCCCCCATAAGTGACGTAATTTTGTTTCGATGTTCAACGCAGTTATTATGCAGCATTAAATGTAGTAAACCATTGCACGAAATTTTGAAGAGTTTGCAGAGGTAGAAGTCCATAGCGTATACTTTCCGTATGGTCGATTTTAGTTGCCACAATCTTGAGAATGAAATGTGGACAAGATACTTAAATTTCATCACATAGAGTGATGAATAACAATCTCCGTCTGTCTCAGAATATCTTTTAGATAATGCACTGCATATTTCGTACACTGTGGGTGAATCTTAGCTGATTACAACTTTCACAGCGCACTCTTACATTAACTATTGCGTCTTTTTCTGAGTTTAGTACGAAAATGTTCATGAAGTGCAATACCTTTCACATATATGTATAAAACATACTTTGACGATGTTTGAATTTATGAAAGCCTGCCAATTCTTTTGAATCTGGACGAGTGGGTTCGTATATAATTATTAACATGGTTCTTGCCTTGAAACATACCCCCAGAGCCCGCATCTCGTGGTCGTGCGGTAGCGTTCTCGCTTCCCACGCCCGGGTTCCCGGGTTCGATTCCCGGCGGGGTCAGGGATTTTCTCTGCCTCGTGATGGCTGGGTGTTGTGTGCTGTCCTTAGGTTAGTTAGGTTTAAGTAGTTCTAAGTTCTAGTGGACTTATGACCACAGCAGTTGAGTCCCATAGTGCTCAGAGCCAGAGCCATACCCCCAGATACTGAACATGACCCACTAATAATGCGCTCTACTTTACTGAGTCTCGATGATGACAATAGTTTGGCAAAGCGCAGAAAAAGGGGTAAGGCGTTAAACTAGGTATATATGTGAGAGTTTTTCACACTCAGAGAGTTTTGCGAGTAACACGTGTCGTATAAAATGCGCCGAGAGTCAGCTCACCGACAGTGTCCGATAACGGACAATGGAAGCGTCCAGGCGTCTCGGAGTGAACCAAAGAGGTATCGGTGTGTACTGTAATCATGAATACCACCTCTGCAGGTCTCGCTGTATGGTGGTACAGTATGCAATGTGTGGTTTTCATGAGCAATAAAACGGGCGCAAATGATGTTTGCGTTGATCTCTATTCCAATTTTCTGTACACGTTCCGAAACTCTCGGAACCGAGATGATGCAAAACTTTTTTGGTGTGTGTATATTGTCGTTCGAGAGTAGCTCAATCAAATTAACTTTACTTAGGAAAATACTGCGATAAAGAAGATCTGTGCATGAAATTTACGAAGGAAGGATTCTTCATGGAGAATCACATAATTTATATCTTCAACTAAGAAGACCACAAAGCAAATTCGTCGAAAATATGGAGATGAGCAGAGATACATTCGAGTATCGCGTCAGTGACTCAGAGACGAGTGATACTTAACGTCACCATGAATTTTCAACACACCGTAAGCGCGCGAGATTTACTGAACAAATACTGATTAACTCATTGTTCGGTTGCCTGTGGTGGAGCAGTAGCTTGTTGGGCTAGTTAAGTTCAGTTGTCGTGGGATCCAGTTCCGGCCTTGTATACTTCTTAAATTTTCTTGACTCAATTATAGTCCTATAACATGTTCTCTGTACTACGTTTTATCTATACTTTTTACACTGCAACTCGAAGTGTATTTTTAAGGTCTTGCCAAAGAACTTGTCTTTAATGTATATACACGTATCCCAGTATACAACATACATTAAAACAAGTTGAATAACCACGAAATTTTATTGGTATTTTATTTCTGGGAAAGTAAGTCATCAGCAATCAAGTGTTTCAAAGTCTGCATAAATATAGAAAAACAAAGTTTTTGAAAAACAAAGGTCAAACGTTTTGTGAAAAGATTTGTCGAAAAGCAAGAAATAAAACAGTCTGGAGAAACATTTTATGCACCTCATTTTCTGAATATGATTTCGAGCATCACTCAAAGGCACGCCAAATGTTTCCTTAACCTCTTTTATTTCTTTTAGACAAGTCAGTTCAAAAATATCTGACCTATTTGTTTTTATTTTTTCTATTTTCAAATGTAGTTAGAAAACATGATGTTACTGACACATTTCCCTTTCTAGATATCCTTAATGTAGCATTTGATTCAAAGGAAGCCTTTTTTGACAGTTAAACGGCACACCATTTTTTTTAAGCCGCAAAATAGCTAGTCCTTGAAGAGATGATATTTATGACACTTTATTTATGTAGCTAGCAGCTATTGGTGAAATTCTTCAACATTCCCTCATCTCAATAAGGTTTCTTAATTACCTAGAATACCTACAATTAAATATTCTTTTGTAAAACTAGACCTGAAGCTATTAAATTTGATACACCGCCTGTCCATTTCTCACTCCACGTTTGGCTATGAAAATTCGGATGAAAACCTGTAATGTACTTTGTAGGGAGTTTTCTTTTCCCGAAAGATAAATGCCAGTGTTGCTTAGTTATATATAGCTGCCCTGAGCAGATCGTAATATAACTGAGTGGAGTATGTTTTATGAAGCAAAATTCTATATTTTCACTTGCGTAAGTATCGGATACACGGTGGAATTTGTGAACGAAGGATATGGTGGAAGATTCGCGAAAACCAAACTTACAATAACTGCAGTATTATATCTGAAATGTCAATATTCACAAGGTTATTCATCTTGAATGAATGTAAGCAACGGATAAATCATTACACAACCCATGCGAACATCTTTACATAAAAATATTTCAAATAAAGTTACAAACCTCTGAAACATTGTCTTGGGATAGAGAGAGACACTATTTGTAAGTCACTTAAATTTACTGATGGTTAACTCTGAAACGGATACCGATCACCATGTGTTCTGGAGAGATTAAAAGAGACAACAAGAGCATAGCGAATTCCACACCAAAGTAGAATGAAAACTGTCATGAGAAATAACCTTAAAGCATGCGTGAATTCCAATCACCTAGAAACAACCTGAATGCTCAGCACTAGTTGAAATCTCAGTGTAGCGCTGAAGGTTGTCCGCCGAATTCACCCATCTCAAAAGCATGAGACAACTGTCTGAATCATTGGTTCAGAACTAGCATCTTCATGACAGACGAACAGTGACGGGGAATACTATTTGTTGTATTTTACATTTTTAAGAAGTTATTTATGAGTAGTAACTGCTAATAGAAAAACAACGTATACAGGTTCTTTCAGGAGGAATAGTAAATACTTTAATAAGAGTTGGTACCATAGAATTGGAGGAGGCATTATGAATAACTGTGCTAGTAAACTTCTTCGTTATTTGATACGAAGACAGCTGAGTAAAACTGAAAGTTCTCAGACAGTTCTCTTTTTACGTATTCTGATCATCAGTAAACTGACACACAATATTTTTTTTTTAGCGCAACGCAATCTGACTTTCAATAATACCTACAAAAGAATGCCCCTGACTAACCATAACCTATACCTTTCATGAATCACTTACCTCACAAAATTCTTCGTTACTCGAACTACTGCAATACAGCGAGCGTTAATACTGCCAGCTAAATAAAAAATTCTCACTACTGAAGGCACTGACTACTGATAGGCACAGTTAGCAAATGAAAGATTTTGATAGAGAACAAACGATGTATTTATCTTAATAGTGTTCAAAACTCATTATATATATATATATATATATATATATATATATATATATATATATAATTTTGTGACATCCAATTAAACAAATTTCCTTTTTCTGACGGACACACGTCCAGATCGTCCGCTCAGAACTCTGGCATCTCTCTCCCCACATCCACCACTGTTCGCGGCTCACCCCCAACTGCACAACGCTACGGCTGGTCACATCCAACTGCCCAACACTAATCAAGAGAATATTCCAACAATGAGTTCAACCAGCCACAGACTGCACACAGCACAGTCAGTGATTTTCATACGGAGCGCTACGTGGCGTTACCAACATAAAAACCTAAACAGCCTACCTACAGATGATGCACGGGACATATTTGATACACAAGCATTTTTCAAAACTGATTAAACGTAATCGATTGGTGACGACTCTAAGGCGTGTCGATGCACGTGTCAATACAACAATTCCGATGGCGCCGACCGCCAGTTAGCTGATGGCGTTTGACGATAATGCACGTGTTTTTTGTGCCGCCAAGTAAAAAAAAAGTTGAAGGTTGAAGCTAATCTTCTCTGTCATCTTATAGTATTAAGGATATCGTATTTTTTAAGATCAATGACATTGTTTTATTTGAAGCCTTCATTGTTAGAAGCACATAGGTATGTATCAATGTGTCTCACATGTGTCTGAAAGTGTTCCGGTAAAATATCGTTTTACCGCAATATAATTAAGTCTTTTTTTTCACCATAAAATGGTACATACGTATAAACCAAAGACCGAGACGAGCAATGGAGACGGAAAGAAGATAAACGCTGCCATAACCGAAGTTACACTGAAGATATTATCCACATAAAAAGCAGCTGAAAACCGCGGATTCAAACCTAGAGCTCTGCAATAATGTGTTGAAAAATTTCGAAAAGCTGATGAAGAAAATCATCAGTCGTCCTCTTCTACGTCATGTAGGTCAAAATTTATTGTTGCTCAGGTATTTACAACACAGCAAGAGAAAATGTTTGCAGGATGTTTATTGACATACAGCAAAATTCACTATGGATTTTCCATGCAGAACCTCTTGGCATTGGCTTATGAACTTAGCCTCAGAAAACGTTAAAGACCGGAGCAGCAAGAAATTTTACATTCAGTACAACAGCAGTTACGAAGTTTTCTGATAATTATGAGCG
Organism: Schistocerca nitens; assembly: GCF_023898315.1. NCBI lineage: Eukaryota > Metazoa > Arthropoda > Insecta > Orthoptera > Acrididae > Schistocerca > Schistocerca nitens. The sequence continues at coordinate 714,537,285 of NC_064617.1, read as the reverse complement.
TGTAATGTTACACTGTAAATTTGCACCTGACTGTGTAATAAATCTTGAGGAAAACGCAGTTAACATAGTCTTACCAATGATTAAAATTTTGGCGGGGAAGAAAGAGAGACAAGTAGGACAAATTGCATTAGCTGAACGAGGAGAGCTAATTTCGTTCTGTGGAACAGCAAACGTAGCCGGTGTTGCACTTCCTCCTGTTTATGTCTTTACTCATGTGCATTTCAAATATCAATTTTTCAGTGGCGCTCCAGAAGGAATCCTATGTTTGGCAAACAGGGTCGGTTGGATGACAACATGATTGTATATCCACATTCTGAACCACGTTCAGCATCGTATTTCATGCACTAAGGACAATCCAATTTTTGTTATTTGTGGCAATCACGAATAACACATGTTTCGATCGAAGCAGTCAACTTCTGTCGAGACAATGGAATTATCTATCTGTCTTTACCCCAAACATCTCCCACAAGCTACAAACACTGCATTCAGTGTTTTTGGTCCGGTTAAATGCAAACTAAAAATAGCTTTCAATTATTGGCACATTCGAAACATTAGAAAGACTTTATCCGTATATAACATAGCTGAACTTTAAAAATTGGCCTTCATGGTATCTTCTACACCAAAGAACATCACAAGACGCTTCTCAAAGCCGACAATTTGGCTATTTAAAAGAGTTTGTTTGGGAACGACGATTTCGGGCCGATAGAAATTTTTAACGTGCGTTCTCAAGAACAAAATGATGACAATAGATAAGAGACTGAAAGACAGGAAGTAGATTATGTGGAGTAGGGAAGGAGTCGAAATAATGAAGTTATTGACAGTTGCGAAGGAGACGAAATGGTAACTCGCCGAACGGAGTCTCCTGGCAAACCATCAGATGCTATTGCATCTCTAAACGTCAGTCTATCTTCCAGAGGTTTTTCAGTTCTGAGGCTTGTTCTGTCAAGCTCTATGACTATATTAATGTTACCAGAAGCACTAAGACTGTACCCAGCAAAATTTTTAATGGAAAACAGTCTAAGAAAGGAAGAGAGAAGGAAAAATCCAGCATTTATACTGGAACACCAGAAAAGGTTAGACTATAAATGTTACACGAAGAAAAGAAAGGAAAAAGACAAGCGAAACTGATAAAGAAGAAAGCAAAGGAGTTGAAAACAACAAAGAATTTATTGGTGCTTATAGGAACCAGAAAACCTAAAAAGAAAAGAAACTATTCCAGTTTACGGTCACAGCCAGATTCTGATTCAAGTCAAAATGAGTCGTTGGAATTACGCGACAACGAAGGGGAAGATTTAGAATGTCAATCTGATACAGAATGTGAAGAAGAATTCGACGTTCACAGTACTGAAAAAGTAACTATTCGTGATTTCTTCCTTTGAGAAGAAGAAATCGGCAATTCATTATCTGGAAATAATTTCCAATACGATTTGATGAACTATCAAATGTCATATTTCAGAAAAAACAGGATCTTGTTCTTTTGTGTTACCTAATGTGGAAGGCATAACAAATGTTGATGCCAGAGATGCACTTTTACACTTGCCTAAGTCAAATTTGTGAAGATGCACATCTCGAACTTCATCTCTCTATGCTTTTTCAGTTGAATTTACTGTATAGAAGCAGTAGAAGCTGCTTCTATCGTCATTAAGAATATTATGTTAAGAAAAGCATCGTACGAATGTTTGTTAGCCTGATAAGAGTTACTAGTAATTTTTCCTCTTTTGTGATTTCTTTAAGCTGAAGTGGACAACTTGTTTCGTAATTTTATTAAAAAATAACTCTCCTTAAAAATATTTAAAATTTAATTTCGATGCATAACGTAAATTTTTATGGTAAGTGTAAGACTGATTACGTTTTCTTTACAATAAAAATACAATTGTCATAGGTGCCTTTCAAACTGAAATCAATTTCATTCAGTTTCCTCTTCGTACCATTGTGCACCAAGTGAAGTGTAGAATGATAAAAAACCCATTTTTTACTCAACATATAAACCATACTTATTCGTGTAACTTAAGTAGTTCTGTTGACTGATATTATAATATTAATAGATAATGCAAAATAATAAGGTTGAAGAAACAGTTATTTATTAATTGTACCATATGAAATTGCAGCCTGCATTTTTCTGCATCAGTCTGTCCCACTTCCCCCAAATTCAAGTATAACATTAAATATAACATGCGTCCAGACCTACCACTGGACACAGAAATAAGTTTTAATTTCGAATGCTGGCTCTCACTTGGTAGTGATTTGTTGATCGAGTGTCGTTTTTGATTTTAGCTGTAAGCTGTGAAATTTTGCCTGAGTTTACGAAATTCAGTTTTCAACTGTGATTGTGGCTGTGTATTGTTGTCCCACTCAACAGTAACGTTTATGCACGCTACGCATCGTTACAAATGCTGAGTATACCCATCAGGTATTTGTGAAGGAGGTTCCTTTGGCTACAAGGATGGATACGTTCTTCCAGCATGACAGAGCTCTTGCACATTCTAGTCGTCAGGTGACACATCATCTACACCTAATATTCCGCGGAAGATGTATCGGCCGAAATGGTCACGTTTCTTGGCCACCAAGGTCCCTGGCTCTCTTCTTTAGGTTTTCGGCTGTGATTCTGATTGGAAGGAGAAGCCTACAAAGAAAAAGTGAATACAAAATAAAAACTTATAGTACGGATTATCAAAATTGCAGCCAACACGATCTGAGAAGAGTTACATGTAGTGTTTTCAAGAAAATCAGATACTGCATTGATGTCTGAGATATAATTAATTATATTCAACTCTGAACTTAATCATTTGTATTCACGTAGCACCTTCTGTGAGTGTTTGTTTGGTTCAAATGGTTCAAATGACTCTGAGCACTATGGGACTTAACATCTGTGGTCTTCAGTCCCCTAGAACTTAGAACTACTTAAACCTAACTAACCTAAGGACATCACACACATCCATGCCCGAGGCAGGATTCGAACCTGCGACCGTAGCAGTCGCGCGGTTCCGGACTGAGCGCCTAGAACCGCGAGACCACCGCGGCCGGCTGTGTTTGTTTGTTTACATTCTAACAACTGTGTTTATGGAACCACTAAATACGTTGTATGGAATTTTTTTATTCGAATCACAATGTACTATCACCTACTAAGACATTTACTGTCCTTCTGAAACGAAATGAATGCGTAATCAATTAAACGTTCTACCGAAACACAAAAATGTAGCTGTGAATTTTCGCGGGAAGTTCAGTTCTTCAAAGTGTTAATACTCACAGTAAGTATAGTATTTGAATATTTAAATATAGTTGAAATGCGCTCTAAACTGATGAAGAAACTTTAATAATTTGTGGATGCTTTCGTAGTAGTCATAGTAAGTACCAAATAGCAAAGAATAGGTTGGCGATGAAACCACAATGTTAGGAAATTATTGTCTATATACTGCGAAAAACTGTCGCTGAAGGCGTCCACTACTCGTAGCAAAGTCACACAGCGTTACACATTCTTCTGTTTTTCAGCTGAAACCATACTGAAAGCGAAAGAATCAGTTAACCTAAGTGAGGATTATATGTTTAAACAGCAAAGTCTATTACGAAAATTACACTAACATGATTGTAGTTACTACTTACTTTGTTTGTAACCAGTCGTCAAAACGTCTGACCCAAAAACAAAACAAAAATTACGCTGATTTCACTCTGTCCAAATACATAATCTGAGTTGATGTTAAATACACTGTAAATAATTTAGTACATTTATAGTTACTTCATATGGACAAAAATAGCACACTAGCGTTTCCTTCACATATTTGAAGAACCATAGGCGTAATTTCATATGTAAAGTACTTCGTGACAATATCTTTTGCATGCTGTCCTTATTGTTTGTTCACCAAGTGAGAAGTTTTATATTTTGTTCAAACCGTGTGTACTGTCACAGCGGTCCATATACGTAATTTCTTTGTTGATATATGAATGAATCGTTCTAGCTTCCTGGAGGTCCTCTGATATTAAGACTGCAGGTGTATAAGTAAGTACATTTCGTTTTGAATTGAGAACACTTTACAAAGATCCTATTTTTTGTTTTTTTGTTTTTAGGTATGTGCTTGAATACCATGACGGGACTTTGTACAATGTTGTTGTTATAGTCTGTACGCGTGCTACAGGTGGATGTGATCAAAACGTTCATGTGGATGGCAACCGCGTTACTTATTTTTCTGTGACTTGCAGTATGTTTTATTTGCGTTTAATAATTCTTCTCTCTTCCAGTCTATGCTTATTTCACACGCAGAAAACGTAACATTGAGACAGCTACTTTAGGTGCCCACTATACAGACGACGGAAGAACAAAAACAGGGCTCTGCTGGTTACGAGTAGGCGCAGGTCTGTATTAGGAGACGTGAGTGACTTGTATCAAATTTTTAAGACCTCAGGTCACAGCAAGGGGAATATCCAGGGAGTAAATAGTATTACCTTTAAAATATATCCTCCTTTACTTTTATAAATGCTTCGCCTGTTCATTTGGCTGAGATAAATGAGATAGCTATTTCCACATTTAAGGAAATACTCTGCAGATATGTTTCGCCAATGTTGCTTCGTTTCGGACTCAGTGATCTTTGCAAAGAGTTCTGACCATTTTCACAGCCCTTGATGTCGTCTGGACGAGGAGCGGAGAGGGCTGCAGAGGGAACGGTCTCTGTGCCACCCGGGCACCTGGCCCAGGCTGGGCTGTCTTGGAAGTCGTTCCCAGCGTTTACACAGCACCTCCAGACGCTTACGTCATCGCTTCCGCGAAGATTGCACAAACACTCAAGTGGAGCGTGTCTGGCAAATAATACCCTCCTCGCTCGCCCTTCCTGGCTGTGTAGGTTTTACCAACACAACGTACATTGACAAACTGCCTATTGGCTTCTGTCTCGGGTTCTTCGGCCGACGTTCATCTAATGATTTTTCTGACGTTTCGCCAGCACGAGTGGCTGGCATTGTCAAAGCTTCACCCTCCATTGCCGGTGGTGAACTGGAGCCGAGCTCGCGGCCGCAGACTATATGTACCTGGCGCGCCAACGTCCGAGGGCTTCTCCGCGGTCATTTCCGGTGCGGTTCTCCTCTTGCTACCTGCGACGGCCGTTCGCTGCAGTACGGGAAGCCAGGATCCGTTTACCTTAAGGCTTTCCTCTTTCTTGTTCAAACTGTTCGCGTGTTTTTGTATTTCTACAGCTTCTCTAAACAAGCGCGTGTGATAGTGCTTCTCTACAGCCAGAACTTCCGTGTCGGCGAATTTTATTACGTGGTCGGTCTCATTCAGTGCGTGGTCTGCCACGGCCGATTTCTCCACCTGCCCCAACCTGCAATGTCGCTTATGCTCTTTGATCCTGGTGTTAATTGATCGTCCAGTCATTCCGACATAAACTTTTCCGCATGTGCATGGTATACGGTATATTCCCGACATTGCAAGTGGGTCTCTTTTCTCCTTCGCCGATCTAAGACACTCTTTGATCTTCCTTGTCGGTTTGAAAATCGTCTTTACGCCATGTTTGCGCAATATACGGCCGATTCTGTCCGTCACTCTGGGAATGTATGGCAGAAAGGCCGTACCCGACATTTCTTTTTCTGGTTCCTTACTTCGCCGAGTGTTTGGCTCTGTTACACTTCTAATGTAATTTGTGGAGTACCCATTGCTCCTCAGAACAGTTTCCAGGTGTTGCATTTCTCGTTTGAGGTGTTGCGGCTCACATATTCGTCCTGCTCTCGTTACGAGCGTACTAATCATGCCTCTTTTCTGGCTCGGGTGGTGGTTTGACAGTTTGTGCAGGAATCCGTCCGTGTGTGTCGGTTTTCGATACACGCTGTGTCCCAGGTTTTCGCCGTCCCTTGTGACCAGCACATCTAGAAATGGCCGTTTCTTGTCCTTTTCTACTTCCATGGTAAATGATATGTTGGCATGGAGGCTGTTCAAGTGTCTTAGGAAGTCACCGAGCTGTTCTTCACCATGGCTCCACACCACGAAAGTATCATCGACGTACCTGTACCACACCTTAGGTTTGCAAGTCGCCGAGTCCAGTGCCTGTGCTTCGAATTGTTCCATGAAGAAGTTGGCCACCACTGGACTGAGAGGACTACCCATGGCGACGCTTTCCAGCTGTTCGTAGAAATCACCATTCCACGTGAAATAGCTCGTGGTGAGACATGCGTGGAAGAGCTTTTTGATGTCTTGCGGGAACATGGAACCGATGTGCTCCAGAGCGTCACTGAGTGGCACTTTCGTAAATAACGAAACAACATCAAAGCTGGTGCAAGTTTCAGATCCTTCAGCTTCTCAATGAAATGTCCTGAGTCCTTAATGTATGTGTCGGTCTTCCCCACGTGTGGCTGGAGCAGAGAGGCCAAGTGTTTTGCCAGTTTATACGTTGGTGAGCCAGGAGCGCTAACGATCGGTCACAGCTTTACTTCTTTCAGTACCTCGTCTCCTACCTTCCAAACTTTACAGCTCTCCTGCGAACCTTGCAGAACTAGCACTCCTGAAAGAAAGGATATGGGGAGACATGGCTTAGCCACAGCCTAGGAGATGTTTCCAGAACTCCGCTGAAGAGTGAAAATCTCATTCGGGAAACATCCCCTAGGCTGTGGCTAAGCCATGTCTCCCCATATCCTTTCTTTCAGGAGTGCTAGTTCTGCAAGGTTCGCAGGACAGCTTCTGTAGAGTTTGGAAGGTAGGAGACGAGGTACTAGCAGAAGTAAAGCTGTGAGGACGGGGCGTGAGTCATGCTTGGGTAGCTCAGTTGGTAGAGCATTTGCCCGCGAAAGGCAAAGGTCCCGAGTTCGAGTCTCTGTCCGGCACACAGTTTTAATCTGCCAGGAAGTTTAATATCAGTGCACACTCCGCTGCAGAGTGAAAATCTCATTCAAGAAGAAGGGTGTGTGATGCGTTCTACGCAGAGAGGAGTGGAGATATTGTGGAAAGGGTAAAGAAGCTACAGGAATGTTTGGTACAGCACTGAATGCAGTAAATTTCCAAGTTTTATTTCCTCCTAACAGTGTTAGTTCGTGACGTTCCCTCTAGGTGGCTTGTGCGAATGACTTATTACAACAGTCATTATGGAGTCGTATAGCGGTGCATGTGCAGTGTTGTTTATGGTTTCATGAATCCAAATCCGCTTCTCCAATTCAGAGACGATTCAGGACATATGATAAGTCACCACCTTAAAGACAAACTAACTGGCACAATCGTTTCACCGAAGCTTGCTGTGCATCACATAGGACGCCGGGCCAGGATCAGACGGCAGTGTCTGACGCAACAATTGAACAAGTTCGGCAGTCTTACTTTCGTAATCTGGGTAAACCAACGGGAAGTGCCAGCTTAGAACTGAATATGCAAGTTGTCAAAGTATGAAAGGAATTATGGGAACGCCTGTCACTGAAATCCTACGATACGGAAGTATTGCAAGGTTTAAGAGAAAGTGAAAAAGAAAAACGAGCTCAGTTTCTTGTAGAAATGATGAACAAAATGCAGATTGAACAAGATTTTCTTAATAAAATTGGGTTCAGTGACGATGCCACTTTCACTACCTGCAGTAAAGTGAATTGGCGTAATGTTTGGATATGGAGCTCTAACGTCGCGGTTTCGCTGAGCCCATCCTACAGAAATACAGTCCATACGCCTGCCCTGTGAAGAATGAATAATGTGTCCCTTCCTACTGGAAAAGATATAGTAGAACCAGTAGCATTACACGAGTCCAACGGGTGGAGCAAATGTTTTATTAGTATCAGTTTAGCAGACCTATTCAACGATGGATAGTTTGTAAGTGAAAACTTCAATATATTGTACTTGTGTGATATACCGAGCGAGGTGGCGCAGTGGCTAGCACATTGGACTCGCATTCGGGAGGACGCCGGTTCAGTCCTGCGTCCGGCCATCCTGATTTAGTTTTTCCGTGATTTCCCTAAATTGCTCCAGGCAAATGCTGGGATGGTTCCTGTGAAAGGGCACGGCCGACTTCCTTCCCCGTCCTTCCCTAATCCGATGAGACTGGTGACCTCGCTGTCTGGTCTCCTTCCCCAAAAACAACCCAACCCGTCTGATACAAAACGCCAAGTCCGCGCTAATCTGAAGTTACAATTTCGGCACACTCACAAGCAATCACAGTCATTCATAATAGCCAGCTTATGGTAATCAACCGAACCCGTTACCAAGAGTGTACCAAACAGATTACCTGTGATAGAATGCTCGCTCAAATGTTACTCAATTTCACCACTGCAAATGTTCACTTTGCCGTCACGGCTCATATAACATGCTGCCCAGATTTTGGTTATTAAAATGTCACAGTTTACATATTAAAATCGGAATGTCAGGTGTTCCTTTTTCTCACACATTCACATCCACTTTGCGGCGCTTCACGGTCAGGTTTAATCACTATTCTGCAAAACTATCACATCCGTTCAGAGCTCCTTATATGCGATTGCGAACATCATGCCTGAGCCCCGAAATAACTCTTTAGAACGAGTTTGTTAGCGTGGCCATTATCCACAGCAAGCACAGAAATATTTGTTTCGTAAATAAATACCGCCTTTTCTTGCTGCACTGTATTTTATTTCTCCCAGACGCGTTTCGCCTAAATCACTTTAACGCATCATCAGCGGGATCTATAATGGTACGATTTTGTTTTGATATGTATTATTTGTAGATTATAAAACACTTCACGTATCGTTTTCTATGCAAATAAGGGATTCATTCAGTTTTTGTTGTGTACATAGTTCCGCGTAGTCAGCGCGTACACAACTTTCCACTAGAGCGCGCCCCGCTAAGCACAACAGCGCTCGACCGTCTCCGCACTACGAGATGGCGCTGTCACAGAGACGGACCAAATTCTGCTTCCGCCGATCCGCGTATTAATATGTAACGCAGCCAATGAGATTGCTGCTAACGTAGAACCTTTTCTCCTCGCGGATCACACTCGCGCAGTGATACCTGAACGCTCGAGGTATTATAACGAGTGTACAGTCCTCCGATTGGACAGTCTGCATTAGTCTGTAGTCAAGTTTCAGTCTGCGCATAATAAGATTATCATATTCCTGTACATAGCCGTGAAGAGAAATGTACAGACACTTTGTCAAGTATCAGAGATATGTGAGAATAAGATTAACGTACCAAGACCAAAGGAACTTCAGATTGTCAATTGTAAACAGCATCCAGAATCAAGTTACGTAATATCTATGATTTTTATTATTTTAATAAATGTGTGTGAAAATTAATCAAGTTCTGTTTAAAGTTGGTCACCATCAATCTGCTACTCTAAGCGTGCAAGTGGCATTTCTATCGTCTGACCTAACGGCAGAAGATAAACACGCCACGATAAGACCACAAGACATATTGCTGACACTCGCCTACTTCGTAAGAGCGACAAGTCAAATAATCTGATGGTGTGCGTACCGAAGGTCTTACAGTACGCACACCACAGTTTTGATGGCAAACAAAAACGTGAAGAACAGTGTGAACTTTTTATAATCTGCAGATAAGACATATCAAAACAGTACTTTATAATTCTATATCCCACTGACGTAAATGTCGTGTGACTAGGGCCTCCCGTCGGGTAGCCCGTTCGCCCGGTGCAAGTCTTTCGATTTGACGCCACTTCGGCGACTTGCGCGTCGATGGGGATGTAATGATGATGACTAGGACAACACAACACCCAGTCCCTGAGCAGAAAACATCTCCAACCCAGCCGGGAATCTAACCCGGGACCTTAGGATTGATATTCTGTTGCGCTGACCACTCTTTTTTTTTCGTTAGTGGTCTTGTATTTGTTGGGGGCGGACGTCCAATGACGATTGTTCAAGTTCATCGCTGATCCATTCACTCACTTTTGTATTACAGAGGGCAGCTAACCCTCTGACCGAACACGCTGAGCTATCGTGCCGCCGGCGACCACTCAGCTACCGAAGGGGGGGGGGGGGGGCGGACATCTCACTGACGACGCCTTATAGTTAGGCGAAACGCGTCTGGGAGGAATAAAGTACAGTGCAGCAAGAAAAGGCGGTTTTTATTTACAGAATAAATAACTCTTCGGACTTCACAAAGGAATTCTTTAGTCCACAAAATACGAGCCAAAGTACTGTAGCCTGATTGACTTGTACACACCATAGCCAGCACGATATTCGTATTAAACCGTGCAATCCCCTGTCTTTTACCTTTGACCAGTCACAGCTTAATAGCTTTTATGAACCATGTACCAAACGAACAAATTTAGAAACTTCACAAACATAAAAAACGCCCACCTTAAAAAAAAAAATAATTGAAAATGTTTCTCGTTTTCCCAGTCCTACAAGCAGGATAGTTCTACATTACAGAATTCCTTGATGGTATTATTAACTTTCTCTGTACAATTACAGTTCTCACGCAAATGTGTACTCAGTTAATAGACATAACAATATTCATTTAGTATCCTACTCTCCATTCATACCAACATGCACATCAATAAACAAATTAGCAATAATTAATGACCGCCTTAATAATCACAATAACTACGGTTTGAAGCTGATAACTTTTCGCCGCAGTTGTAACCAGTGGCGAAGCGTCCATTAAAGCTGTAAGGCTGAGTCTACCCAAAAAAATCCAAAATAACTCGTCCAAATTGAATTTAATCCGATCTGATCACGTACCCTCATAAATGTTTTCCAATATTTTACGTTTGAACTTCGCATATGCACCCGCCAATATAATGCATCATTCGTCAACAGCAACTCGGAACTCCGCGATTGTTACGATCATGCGCACTAAGGCCGTTTCTTTCACTTGACGGATTGGGGTTTCTACAGCGTGAATACGGTTTTTGAAAGCTGGTGTTTGATTTGCCTCTACTTCTCACCAGCAGGTGGATACTCGCCTAAGGTGAATGACAAATTATTCAGCAGTTCCCTAACAGAGAGCGCTACTTCGCATTGTCTAGCACGCTAACAGCAAGTCGAGCAGAATGAGGAACCATTAACACTTACCGAGCGTGGTGGCGCACTGGTTAACACACTGGACTCGCATTCGGGAGGACGATGGTTCAGTCCAGCGTCCGGCCATCCTGATTTAGTTTTTCCGTGATTTCCCTAAATCGCTCCAGGAAAATGCCGGGACGGTTCCATTGAAAGGACACGGCCGACTTCCTTCCCCGTCCTTCCCTAATCCGATGAGACCGATGACCTCGCTGTTTGGTCTCTTCCCCCAAAACAACCCAATCCCATTAACACTTAATTTATGAGTTTATTTAAAACACAAAAACAAGAAGACATCCATAATTCATAAAAAATAAATGCGAATCCTTCATTGGATGTTGTTGCAAGATGATAGAAAATAGCCTGTGTGTGTTCATTGTTCCTCCGATTATAATTTAACAGCCTTACTTAATGCAAAAGTGGTAGTTCCATAACCCGTCTGTAACTTTTCGTATCAACAGTACTAGACGCGCTTATGGTGAAACATGGAACATCAATTTTGTAGTTAAAATGTAGTAAGTAGTGGTAGTGAGTAACTAATTAGTGAAGTATATTTCGGTGTGCCCTGTCACATGTGGGGTGTCATCGCCATTTTTTCTTGTAATTCTGTTGTGGAAAGGAAAACTGTAAGTTGTCTAAAATTTGAATCATTCGCTTGTAACGCATGGTATTCCTGACTACCTCAAGCTGCCATGGAAGCCTTTATTTATCACTGAGTCCACTGAATTTTTTAACTGAAAATCCTGTATTCTTCTCTCGTCTTTCTTTGGAAGACAAATTCCTGGTGAACGAACGAAAGCAGACGCCAAGCCTCTCAATTAAAAAGTCGTATGGACAATTTGTAACACATTCCAGACACAATGGTATAATTTAACACTGTGGTTAAGCAGTAGCATCGTAAAGAGCAAACTTTTTTGTTTTTCCTGTGTACTGTATGGAACGTGTAACGACGGTTTTGAATGGCGTTAGTGGAAAGTATGCGAAGATAATCTTCAAAATTTCGAAAGCTAAAATGCATGAACGTTCCATTTCACATATCACAGATACAATCAGCAAGGTACAACTGACCATTGTCCTTCAGAAACAACACGCCTGGAAGCCTTGAAACATAACGAGAAAGTTGACCGAGACAGATGTATAATGAAGAGACTTATTGCTTTTTAGCAGGGCAAGAGTTAAATCTTCGAGGTGATGACGAATCTGAAGTGTCAGTAAATAAAGGAAATCATTTAGAACTCCTGTATTGGCAAATGTTTTGCTGGAATCTAAGAAGCGCATGACAGTCGTCTCTTGTGCATCCATGGCAAGCTTCAGATCATCCATTACCTTTTTTAAGGCAGATGTGCTGCGATGTTCAATAAAACTTTTGGTCCTGTTCCTCGCCGAATTAAGGTCGTTATCAAGACTAGAGGCAGGATTGCATGAGATTATCGTGACGACTCCTGAGGATATTTTTTTATCCGTTGTACTAATCGGAGCAATGGCTTGGTTGGGTTGTTTGGGGGAAGAGATCAAACAGCGAGGTCATCGTTAGGGAAATCACGGAAAAACTAAATCAGAATGGACGGACGCGGAATTGAACCGTCGTCCTCCCGAATGCGAGTCCAGTGTGCTAACCACTGCGCCACCTCGCTCGGTCGGAGCAATGCTATATATGGAGAAATAAGCACATATTTGTTGTTAGTGGGGGCGACTATTTGATGCCGGCCGCGGTGGTCTCGCGGTTCTAGGCGCGCAGTCCGGAACCGTGCGACTGCTACGGTCGCAGGTTCGAATCCTGCCTCGGGCATGGATGTGTGTGATGTCCTTAGGTTAGTTAGGTTTAAGTAGTTCTAAGTTCTAGGGGACTTATGACCACAGCAGTTGAGTCCCATAGTGCTCAGAGCCATTTGAACCATTTTTTTCGACTATTTGATACAGTCTGCCTGCGGCATCAAATAGGCCAGGGCGAGAAGCAAGAGCAGTAATCATTTCACTGTCTGCCGAGACGACGATCAAGGTGTGTAATGAATGAGGAAGAGCAGGAAACTAGGCGGAGTCTGTGATATCTCCGTCTGCGATGTGGTTTGTAGAGGGGCGGGAGTTCGTTCACCCGGTTCTCGCCTCGGTTAATGGATGGGTAGGAAACAGCTTAGGAACCGCAGAGCACTCTCGTGGAACCACAGGCACTGCGCGGTGCGCAGTAAACACCTCGGCAGCGCGCCAGAGTTTGCACACGCGTGTCGCCTCGTGCCGGACGGGTCATTGACCACGCTTCCCACTGACACACTGGTCCGGGCCGACTCCGGGCGTTTTTCACTGGCTGCCGAATGCTGGTACAGAAAGGGTACTGTCCGACACGTGGTTATGTCTGGCCGACACGAACAAGGTCACCCCAGATGCAAACTAAAAATTTTATCAGCCAATGATGTTTTAGCTACCAGGGGCACATTCATTAGCAAGACTGCCTTTCTTGTAATTTGGTTCTTCACGAAGGTATGAGTATCAGTACGTCTTTCTTCAACAACCCGCAGTAGTTTTTATTCATTAATCCACTTCCATTCCCCAAGACCTGTTGAAAACGTATCACAGTATACCATTCACGTTAACATAACGTTATCAAAAAGTATCACTAAACTGATTTTGACTTTTGCATACCACCAGAGAGTGCAAGTAAACTGTATAATGTAATTCGTTCTCTTATTGGAGTTTGCAGTAATTCAGTCAACCGTGTTCAAATGGCTCTGAGTATTATGCGACTTAACTTCTGAGGTCATCAGTCGCCTAGAACTTAGAACTAATTAAACCTAATAAACCTAAGGACAGCACACACATCCATGCCCGAGACAGGATTCGAACCTGCGACCGTAGCGGTCGCTCGGCTCCAGACTGTAGCGCCTAGAACCGCACGGCCACTCCGGTCGGCCAACCGTGTTCAGTTGAAGATTTTTCTGGTACATCGTACACCGAAAGAGGGAAGATAGAAATGCTACTCACAAATGTTATGGAGAATGTAAGTTAACAAAAAAGTAATTGCAATAATATATCCATATTTACTTATATTCCTCATAAATTAGTAGCATTTCTATCTTCTCTTCGTTGGTTAATGACCGCCTGGTAACCAAACAATATTTTCTTCACACATTTCTTATTTTGCTTCTGGGCAAAATGTTATTTGAGGAGGTCAAGATACGAACTTTTTATGTGAAAACTCTTAAAGGTTTTTTGAATAAAACAAACTTTATTAACATTCTGCATGTTTATTATTCATGTCTACTTTTTTTTTCAACACAGCCATCCTGGTGACGAACAAGCTTCTACCACACAGTTTTTTTGGTACCATCGCTATGGTATATTCGACTCACGACCTCACCTTTGCTACCATCGCTTTATCACTACCAAAGTGAAGTCCTCGAAGGTGCTCTTTAAGTTTTGGAAACAGATGAAAATCGGATGGGGCCAAGTTAGGGCTTTAAGGAGGATGATCGGAGACAGTGAACCCAAGGCGATGGATTATTGCAGATGTTACAGCGCTTGCGTGTGGTCTGCTACTGAGGAAGATGGTACGCCATCCGTGTTTTCAGTTTTCTCACGCGCCGACATATTTACGTTAGACACCGCCATGTTACACGTTGCAATTCGGAGCCCTTTTAGCGGCAGAGTGTTGCAACTTGCGTCATCGAAACGGGAAATTGAATGGCATGTAATACCTCAACCGAAATTAAGAACAGAACAAAAAATTTGGAGTCAATACTTCTCAGCACGCCCTCGTAAACGGGAGACCCCGTACAGTGACGCGGTAATCGTCTTTCAAGCTCCTCATGTGATGGTGATAAAGACAATTACGGTCTCCAGGAAGATCGCCTTGTGTGATAAACTTTATATACGACCACTACTACAACGAGCCACGAATTAATAGCTACACCAGTACGAGTTGGCCATATATCTTCGGTATTAATGGTCATTCAAAAATATGTCCGTAAGACATTCGTCTACATCTAAATCTAAGTCTGTCTCTCTAGCGTTCCACTCTTGAACGGCGCGCGGAAAAAACGAGCAGATAAATTTTTCTGTGCAAGCCCGGATTTCTCTTCCTTTATCATGATGATCATTTCTCCATATGCAGGTGGGTACCAACAGAATGTTTTGGCAATCGAAGGAAAAAACTGGTGATTGAAATTTCATAAGAAGATCCCGTCGCTACGAAAAAGGTCTTTGTTTTAATGATTGCCACACCAATACAAGTATCATGTATGTGGCACTATCTCCCCTATTTCGCGATAATACAAAACGAACTGCCCTTCTTTGTACTTTTTCGATGTCATCCGTCAGTCCCACCTGATGCGGATACTCACACCGCACAGCAATGCTCCAGAATAGTGCGGACAAGCGTGGTGTAAGCAGTCTCTTTAGTAGACCTGTTGCACCTTTTAAGTGTTCTGCCAATGAGTCGCAGTCTTTGGTCTGCTCTACCTACAACATTATCTATGTGATCGTTCCAATTTAGGTTATTTGTAATTGTAATCCCTAAGTATTTAATTGAGTTTACAACTTTGAGATTTGTGTGACTTACCTTGTAATCGAAATTTAGCGTCTTTCTTTTAGTACTCAAGTGAATACTTCACACATTTCTTTGTCCAGGGTCAACTGCCACTTTCAGCACCATAGAGATATCTTATCTAAATCATTTTGCAGTTTGTTTTGGTAATCTGATGACGTTACAAGATGGTAAATGACAGAATCATCTGAAAACAATCTAAGAGGGCTGCTCAGATTGTATCCTATGTCGTTAATATACACTCCTGGAAATGGAAAAAAGAACACATTGACACCGGTGTGTCAGACCCACCATACTTGCTCCGGACACTGCGAGAGGGCTGTACAAGCAATGATCACACGCACGGCACAGCGGACACACCAGGAACCGCGGTGTTGGCCGTCGAATGGCGCTAGCTGCGCAGCATTTGTGCACCGCCGCCGTCAGTGTCAGCCAGTTTGCCGTGGCATACGGAGCTCCATCGCAGTCTTTAACACTGGTAGCATGCCGCGACAGCGTGGGCGTGAACCGTATGTGCAGTTGACGGACTTTGAGCGAGGGCGTATAGTGGGCATGCGGGAGGCCGGGTGGACGTACCGCCGAATTGCTCAACACGTGGGGCGTGAGGTCTCCACAGTACATCGATGTTGTCGCCAGTGGTCGGCGGAAGGTGCACGTGCCCGTCGACCTGGGACCGGACCGCAGCGACGCACGGATGCACGCCAAGACCGTAGGATCCTACGCAGTGCCGTAGGGGACCGCACCGCCACTTCCCAGCAAATTAGGGACACTGTTGCTCCTGGGGTATCGGCGAGGACCATTCGCAACCGTCTCCATGAAGCTGGGCTACGGTCCCGCACACTGTTAGGCCGTCTTCCGCTCACGCCCCAACAACGTGCAGCCCGCCTCCAGTGGTGTCGCGACAGGCGTGAATGGAGGGACGAATGGAGACGTGTCGTCTTCAGCGATGAGAGTCGCTTCTGCCTTGGTGCCAATGATGGTCGTATGCGTGTTTGGCGCCGTGCAGGTGAGCGCCACAATCAGGACTGCATACGACCGAGGCACACAGGGCCAACACCCGGCATCATGGTGTGGGGAGCGATCTCCTACACTGGCCGTACACCACTGGTGATCGTCGAGGGGACACTGAATAGTGCACGGTACATCCAAACCGTCATCGAACCCATCGTTCTACCATTCCTAGACCGGCAAGGGAACTTGCTGTTCCAACAGGACAATGCACGTCCGCATGTATCCCGTGCCACCCAACGTGCTCTAGAAGGTGTAAGTCAACTACCCTGGCCAGCAAGATCTCCGGATCTGTCCCCCATTGAGCATGTTTGGGACTGGATGAAGCGTCGTCTCACGCGGTCTGCACGTCCAGCACGAACGCTGGTCCAACTGAGGCGCCAGGTGGAAATGGCATGGCAAGCCGTTCCACAGGACTACATCCAGCATCTCTACGATCGTCTCCATGGGAGAATAGCAGCCTGCATTGCTGCGAAAGGTGGATATACACTGTACTAGTGCCGACATTGTGCATGCTCTGTTACCTGTGTCTATGTGCCTGTGGTTCTGTCAGTGTGATCATGTGATGTATCTGACCCCAGGAATGTGTCAATAAAGTTTCCCCTTCCTGGGACAATGAATTCACGGTGTTCTTATTTCAATTTCCAGGAGTGTAGTTCAGGGACAATAGATGACATATAACACTTCCTTGGGGAACGGCGGATATTACTTATGTTTTACTCGATGACTTTCCGTCTATTGCTACGAAATGTGACCTTTCTGATAGGAAATCACTAATCCAGTCGCACAACTGAGGCGATACTCCACAGCCACGCAATTTGATTAGAAGACGCTTCTGAGGAACGGTGTCGAAAGCCTTCTGGAAATCTAAAAATATTGAATCAATTTGACATCCCCTGTCGATAGCACATATTTCATGAGTATAAAGGGCTAGTTGTGTTTCACAAGAACGATATTTTCTTGCTATGTGTCAATAAATCGTTTTCTTTGAGGTAATTCATTATGTTCGAACACAGTATATGTTCCAAAAACCCCACTGGAAATGGGCGTTAGTGATATGGGCCTGTAATTCAGCGGATTACTCCTATTTTCCATTTCGGGTATTGGTGTGACTTGAGCAATTTTCCAGTCTTTAGGTACGAATCTTTCTGTGAGCGAGCGATTGAATATAGTTTCTGAATATGGGGCTATTGCATCAGCATATTCTGAGAGGAACCTGATTGGTATACAATCTGGACCGGAGGCCTTGCCTTTATTAAGTGATTTAAGCTCCTTTGCTACACCGAGGATTTCTACTTGTATGTTTCTCATCTTGTCAGTTGTTCTTGATTGGAATTGAGGAATATTTACTTCGTCTTCTTTGGTGAAGGAGTTTCGGAAAACCGTGTTTTGTAACTCTGCTTTAGTGACATTGTCATTAGTGACTTCACTGTTGTTAATGCGCGGTGAAGGTGTTCATTCCGTCTTGCCAATGGTGTGCTTTATGTGTGACCAAAATCTCTTTCTGTTTTCTGCCAGATGTTTGAAGCACTTGATTAAACAAGAACGAGATACATTACAATTAAATGTAATATCCGAAAAGGAATGGTTAAAATGCTGCAAATATATATGGACTGATAATGAGAGAGAACTATACATAAATACCAAGATCAGCGACTATATAGATCTGATAACAATCGAAAAGTACAAAATGTGGTCAAAGAAATAAAAATTAAAAGTCGCCTGGCTCTGATAATATAAACATGGAGCTGATTAAATAGGCATCAGAGCAACTAAAGCATAGAATCTTTAATTTTGTGAATGTTTGCTGACTGAGCGGACATGTAGCAGAACAATGGAATGAAGTTTTGGTATGCCCTATTTACAAGAAAGTTGATGAATTACAGTGCACAAATCACCGAGGAATAAGTCTACTAAATTCATACTACAAACTGTGTGCTAAAACTATAAACAAGTGATTAGTATCAATAGTTGAAGTACTTAGGTTAGAAGTACAGTAGGGTTTTAGAATGGGTAGAGCATGTTCCGAATGTCTTTTCACTTTGGCGCAAGTAATCGAGAAATGAAGGGAATTTAGATTGCCGGTTTACTATGTTTTTATCGACTATGAAAATTCGTTTGACAAGATAAAGCGGAAAACGCTATCGGAATCACTTAAGAGGCTGGGAGTTCCAGCACTTCAGTCATTATACAAAAATAATAAAATAAGGATCCGTGCTGTGAGAAATAGGACGGAGTCGACCGATATGAATCAAGGAGTCAAACAAGGTTGCACACTGTCTCCAGCTCTTTTTAATGTTTACATTGACGATATCATTCGTAAATTGCTGACTTTATAAAATAGCACATTAAAAAGTCATGATTTTAAGTTTATGACGAAACTATTTGCTGATGAACAGATTATAATAGGAGAATTCGAGGAAAACTTTCAAATTTCAGTACACAAATTGAGTCAAATTGTCGCTGAATACGGAATGAGAATATCGACTGACAAATCAAAAGTACTGGCGCTTCTAGGACTGGAACCAATAAGAGACAAAAATTTTATAGATGGACAAATAACTGACCAAGTAAGAGACTTGAAATATTTCAGAAGTCAGATGGTGTAGATGAAGTTGCAATGTTGATGCATTAATTTGTTCTGAAAGCGGTGCTGATATTTAAGACAATAAAAGCGGGTTAAAAGCTGCGAGCTATCTGGGGAAGTTAACCTTGCATTACTGAGCAACTGTTTCACCAGGTATCCAGTCTAGCTTACCAAATTCCCAACCAGACTAACATCAATTATAATCTTTTAATAGTCATCTTGCGATAACCGGTGATATAAAGAATTTAAATAAAAATAAATGAGTTTATATTTGGACATTTATTTTAACATTGATCATTGTTCCGTTAAAATTTCATCATATTAAACTTGTTCCATAACTAAACTGGTGCCTTATTTAGGATTGCGAAAATGTGAGTTTGTAATCTTACGGAACACATCAAATATGGAGCCAAGATTGGGAGACTGCATACAACACTGCATTCATAAAATAGCACACGAAGAACGTTGAAACATATGCAAGAGAAAATTAACCACAACCAACCGATTAAATTTTCAGCCAAAGAAGTTACGGTTGTAGCGCAATCCTGTCCGTCATGAAATTACCACACGCTGGTATACTAAATTGATACTAACTCTCTGTGAAATCTTCCCGAAAAGAATAGCTGAGGGCTACTTTGATGACTACACCACATGCTTCACGTGGTCAACTTGGTTTACACAAAGAGTGTAACTCCACAATAATTTTGATAATTAAAATAAATTACATCGAAACACAAATTACAAAAGAAAAACCTCGAAATGGTTACTATCGTCCTAGTATTAACCTGATGGGTCAAACAATTGTATAACCACGTGGTACTGGTCTCACAAAGTACACCCCACGTGGGTTGAACATAAAGAAAAGTTGGTATATTGATAAATATTGTCAAGACGAGACGCTATAATCTCACGCACGTTCGCATTTAAGATTGATGATCTTAGTTAGAGTTACGGATCCTCAACATGTGGTTCCACTTTACTTACAAAGTAGTGACAAAGCTACTACTGGCAGATACTCTGAACTTCACATTCGAGTTACACTGCGTTGCAATTTAAGATAACATATTTTAGAGCTAAACCTGAAATAAAGGTGATTAAATTTTCAGTTAGGCTGAACTTAAGAAATCCATTGTCCTACGGACTTAGCAGACACGCGCTTAGCCGGAGATCTTACCACTTCAGACGCTCGCCGTGGACCGACTGCCATGGGCTCCTACCGAGGGTGCTTCACAGATACAAACGGAAGTGACCAGAGATGCAGCTTCCTATACCAACATGACAAGGGACGGACAGGACCATACTAAGAATAGAAACCTCTTTGCTTTTAGAAAGTGTAGCTACCTGTTCCGACGTTGGTCCTACTGTTCTCTAGCAGACAGGCTTGTCTGCTACCATCAAGCATGCAAGTAGAAATACGTTTGCTCATTCGTCCTCTCACACAGAAGGGAAGGGGGATGACAGTATCTTATCATATACAGTATATGAAAGAAAGCGGATGTAGGTTCCGTATGAGACTGTGTGATATGAATTACATATAAGCTGTGTTTTAAAGTGTAGTAGTGTGCCAGATCGTTCTTGTTTATGTGTAAAAGTAACACGTTCCACTGCTCAGTCTCCTCCCAGATAGTCAGAAACACCACAGTAAATTTAGAAGAGGAATTTATGCCGTAAATGACAACATATTTAAGAAATTAACATGAAAGGAATCCACCTTTCAAAGTTGGCAAGATCAGACATCGTACATTGAAACATAACGTACTAAAAGAAACATTAATTAAACTCTACAACGTTACAGCGTTACATTCGTTACTGTATGGTAGCGAATGTTGGGCCCTAGCGTCTGATCAGTTATGATGAATCGAATCATCAGAGATGAACTTTGTCCGATTTGTCGAGGGATGTTCATTGTTGGACCATAAAACATATACCGATATTAGACAGGAACTAAATGTTGAAACTATTACAAATATAATTGAAAAATACCCACTGAATTGAAGAGACTATGTCCAACATGTGTCTAATGATAAAATTACTAAAGTGGCAATACAGTATTAACCAACTGGCAGAACAAGCGTTGGATGTCCCTTACAGAGACGGCGTGAACCTCGTCTTTGAGGACCATGATGATGGATACACGAGCGTGGAAGTGAGGGAATGACGTTGCTTACAGTAGTTTATACCTACGTTCGGGAAGTCTGCTTTTCACTTTCTCGGTGAAGGATCTTCCCCCTTCTGTCTTGCCTTTACTCAGCTTACCTATGGTTTTCTAGCAAAACCTATGGACTCACTGACATTGTTGGATTCGCTGTTTACAGTAGGTACGGGCAGATTATCGCTATTCACCTCTTCCTGGAGCAAATATTACCCGTAAGACCACAAGTCCATCCACGTGGAAAGCTCCAGCGCTAGTAAGTGCAAAGAGTTTTGTGTTAAACACACTTCTAGAATTGCTTGCCACTTACCAGACTCTTAGTTTTCATGCTACGTAATCTCTGAAAGTTTGCTGCGACATTTGGAAACTGATGTACACTGATTGACAATTTCTAAGGAACAGAGACGTTACTGGACAGGAATAATAACAGGCAATGATGGCCGACATGACACACAGTTCATACTTAATAGAGATTGAGTCGTATATCTACAACGAAAAATGGTACAGATTTCAGCACATGGATACAAGCCAGACACTCAACAGGAAGGTCGATACAGGATTCTCAGTACATAATATGGCCTCCTCGGGCACGAACGCACATTCTGCGCTTGTTATTCATGCTGACTATCAAACTGTTGACGAGTCCTCTCTCAAGGCGTTTTTTAATTCTTGCACGGTTCGGATAGTAGATGTTCGTTGAGAAACACGTCTGCTAATAGCTTCCCGGACAAGCTTTATAGGATTTACGTCAGAGAGTAAGCTGGTGATTCCCTACGTTCTAGCCACGTGGGATAGCCTCGCAGTCTTAGGCGCCTCGTTACGGTTCGCGCGGTTTCCCCCATGGGAGGTTCAAGTCCTCCCTCGGGTATGGGTGTTGTGTTGCCCTTAGGGTAAGTTAGTTTAAGTTAGATCAAGAGACCGACGACCTCAGCAGTTTGGTCCCATAGTCCTTACCACCATGTGTTCAAAATATTCCCTTTCCAGTGTGGACGATACTTCAGCCGTCCTGTGTGGGCGGGCATTGTCGTCCATAAAAAGAAAGTCGGGACCTACAGCACCCTTAAACAGACGGACGTGATCCAGAATAATCTTCCTGCAATACCGCTGTGCAGTAACGCGCAAACATATGCAGCGGCATTCGACCATTGTCATAATGCCGTCTCCCTCTCACTCCACACTAACTGGTGGCCAGAATCATTTACCACAGTGAATCAGGATTCGTCGGAGAAAACCACTCTGGACTGTTGTTGCTGATCCACTCCAACATACTCCCTACACGAACGAACTCTTTTCTCGACCATGGTATGCTTGAAATAAGATGCATTTAACAGGCTTCCAAGCAGAAAAACCAGCCCGCTTTAATCGCCGCGAAAGGCTTCTGACAGAGATATGTGCATCGGCAGCGTTTGCAAGGTCTGTCGAAGAGATAAGTAACTGTTCCCTACCGGCCGGGGTGGCCGAGCGGTTCTGGGCGCTACAGTCTGGAACCGCGCAACCGCTACGATCGCAGGTTCAAATCCTGCCTCGGGCATGGATGGGTGTGATGTCCTTAGGTTAGTTAGGTGTAAGTAGTTCTAAGTTCTAGGGGACTGAAGACCTCAGAAGTTAAGTCCCATAGTGCTCAGAGCCATTTGTTTCAGCTTCAGCTGCCTTTTTTAATCGCATGATGACACTTTTAGATCCACCCATTACTGTGGCCACAGTAGAGACACTTTGACCGGCTTCGATCCGTCCAGTACATGTTGCGTTATCACACGGAATGTCGCACCAACCGGTTCCACAACAACGTTCGTTGAACACCGTACTGTATGAACTGTTGAATGCACAGTGTTCGTGCACAGGCTTCGATGCAGTTAACACGTCCCGCTCTCTACATTTACTTCTCTAGTCATTGATCGGGTGTTCATAGCAATGTCGATTGTTCCTTAGCAATTGGCGCTTTTCCTTAGAAAGTGTCAGCTGTTCCTTCGCAGTTGTCAAGTACTGTATGTAAAAACATAAGCGCTTCTACAAACTTTTTTTGTTGGGGTGTCATGACCTCTATGTCAGACATCGTGTATAGTCGCCACCGTGACAAAGCAGCAGCTACATCTCTAACTCAGTGTGCTGGATCGGTCACTTAGAAAGTTCGTTATTTGCTTTTAAGCTCGAGAGTTTTTTTAGTGCTGAAAGTGTTAGACGGAGAAACGTGGCTAGCAGTGCTCGCGAGCGAGTTGTCCCGCTATAGTGTGAGCCGTGGCAGTCAGCGCGTGTTGTCTGTTGCGCCGCGTACGTTGCCGGCAGACAAGGGTGGATAACAAAAACCGAGCGTTCCGCGCATGCGCCCCGAGGCAGTAAACGTCGACACCCCGTCCCGGAGCCGGCAGATTTACTGCCGCCACTCTACCTGTTCACTGCCTTTGTTCCGCAGTCTTCACGCTGTTCTCTTGTCCAAAACAATCCCGCCTTCCCCGTAACAGGTTTCTCCTCAAAGAGCGAAGAGTTCGGTGAACCTGTGACGTAGTTTAGAGCGAGGGAAACCGTCAGATACTGCCGAGAATGGGTGGCTGGCACGCTCAAGAACATTTTTCGTCTCATCTACTTTTTAATCCCTCTGCAAATCAAAAAGCGTCTTCAAGTGAAACACTCTCTTAATATAGTCTTATTATTTACTACATCTTTTTACAATTATCGAGTGCAGTTGCTAAAATAAAATTTGAAGATGAGTCCGAATTTCGAGGACCGGGGGACACGCCAAGAATATATGGGTCAACCGAACAGTAACACTACTCATGAATACATTGGTTTCTGGAATGCTTCAGAAAAACATGTCAGAAAGGATAATGAACCAAATTATTCATGAATGAGATTTTCACTCTGCAGCGGAGTGTGCGCTGATATGAAACTTCCTGACAGATTAAAACTGTGTGCCAGACCGAGACTCGAACTCCGGACCTTTGCCTTTCGCGGGCAAGTGCTCTAAAAAGGAGCTACCCAAGCACGACTCACGACCCGTCCCGACAGCTTCAATTCTGCCAGTACCTCGTCTCCTACCTTCCAAACGTCACAGAAGCTCTTCTGCGAACCTTGCAGAAGTTTCATATCAGCGCACACTCCGCTGAAGAGTGAAAATCTCATTCTGGGAACAACCCCTAGGCTGTGGCTAAGCCATGTCTCCGCAATATCCTTCCTTCTAGATGTGGTAGTTCTGCAAGGTTCGCAGAAGAGGTGCTGTGAAGTTTGGAAGGTAGGAGACGAGGTACTGGCACAATTGAAGCTGTGAGGACGGGTCCTGAGTCGTGCTTGGGTAGCTCAGATGGTAGAGCACTTACCCGTGAAAGGCAGAGGTCCCGAGTTCGAGTCTCGGTCCGGCACACAGTTTTAATGTCAGGAAGTTTCAATTATTCATGTTTCGGAGCCCATCTGGTAATAAGCGGCCACTTGAAAATGTTCCTCAAGCTCAGTGATCAAAGAAACAAGAACTGATGATTTCTTTGTTTACTGCTTCTTAATGGTCAGTGAAAGCGGACGGGTCAACTGTTCGCACAACATGGCATTCGATTCGCTCCACATATCATAGCATCCGTGTTTTACCGGCACACAGTCAAAATCTCTCTCTGTTGTGGTTTTCAGTCCGAAGACTGGCTTGATGCAGTTGTCCAGGCTACTCTATTCTGTACAACATTCTTCATCTCCGAATAACTACTGCAGCCAACATCCTTTCTAAACTGTTCACCTGTATTCATCTCTTGGTCTTCCTCTACAATTTTTACCCCACGAAATTCCCTCCAACACTAAATCGGTGATCCCTCGATGCTCAGAATGTGTCCTATCAACCGATCTCTTCTTTTAGTCAAGTTGTGTGACGAATTTCCTTTCTTTCCAATTCTATTCGCTACCTCCCCATTAGTTACCTGACGTACCCAACCAATTCTCATCAGTAGCACCATATTTCAAAAACTTCTATTCTCTTCTTGTCTGAACTGTTTATTGTCCTCGTTTCATTCCATACATTCAGAACTGTTAAGTGTTGTTTGACGACCACATACTTCAAGTGGAATGAACAGTTTTATGAACAAACGGATGGCGTGGCTATGGGAAGCCCCCTAAGTCCCGTAATTGCAAACTTCTTTATGGAGAAATTCGAAGAACAGGACTTCGGTGCTGGCAGAAAAAAACCAAATGTATGGTTCTGATACGTGGATGACACGTTTGTACTGTGGAGACATGACAGGGAGAAACTAAGCCGGTTCCACGAGCATCTGAATAGTATAAACTCGAGAATACAGTTTACAATGGAGGAGGAGGTAGACGGCAAATTACATTTCCTCGATGTGCTTGTTTTTAGAAACGAAAATGGTAGTTTGGGCCACCCAGTATACCGCAAACTTACGCACACGGACCGTTATTTGCACCGGGATTCGAACCACCACCCACAACAGAAGCGGGGTGTTATGAAGACGTTAGCGGACAGAGCTAGAAATATTTGTAAACCTGAGTTGCTCGACGCTGAGATGGAACATCTCCACAATGCACTAATGAAGAACGGATATTCGTCCGCCGAAATAAAACGTGCATTGAGACAGCCACGCAGAAACCATAGTGACGTACAGGCTACAGCAAAATCTAAGGTTTTCTTGCCGTTTGTTAAAAATGTAACGGAAAGAATAGTGAGGATCTTGACGAAGCGGAATATTACCGTAATTTACAAGCCCACCAAGAAGATACAGGAATACCTTAAGCCTGCCAAGGACGCTCGCAAACCATTGGAAAGAGCTGGAGTGTATAGGATCCCATGCAGCTGTGGAGATGTTTATGTGGGTACCACTAAAAGAACTGTTTCTAAACGTTTGGAAGAGCACAAGAGCAATTGTACAAGAGGAGAAACGAGACGATCAGCTGTTGCGGAGCATGCTTTCCAACCAGGTAACCATCATATTCGTTTTGAGGAGACGTAAGTGCTAGCGGCCACAAGCGGATATTACGAAAGGCTCTACAGGGAGGCAATCGAAATCGCCAAACACCCTAATAATTTCAATCGAAAGGAGGAGGGCGTGAAATTAAACGGTATATGGATGCCGGTGTTGAAGAAGATGTGTACCACCCGTCCACCACTGGGTGATGGCAACGGCGATCGACGGCAGCGGACAGCGGCCAATTGCACTGAGGTTTTCAAAACACGTGACGTCACGTCTCGGTGCGGGAGCGCGCGGACACGGAATTTAGCGACAGTCAGTAGCGAGTCAGTGGGTGTGTTGGACCTTCCATCGAGCTACAGACCCGCTTGAAGATGTCCCCGGCAGACGGGGACGAAACGTTGGGAATTGACACACAATTCATCAACCGACCACGGCATAATAGCCCGGATAATTATAATGGACAATCCATACAAGGTCATTCTCCAACGAAATACTTTCAGAAAAGACTTCCTAACACTTAAATCTGTATTCGACGTTAGCAAATTTCTCTTTTTCTGAAACGGTTTTCTTACCGTTGCCAGGCTGCATAGGACATCCGTTCTACTTCAGCCACGATCAGTTATTATCCTGCCCAAATAGCCACTGCTTTTAATGCCTTGTTTCCTAATCTAATTTGCTCGGCATCGCTTGATGTAATTCGACTACATTCCATTGCCCTTGCTTTGCGTTTGTTGATGTTGTGTATACTTTTCAAGACACTGTTCATTCAATTCAGCTGCTCTTCCAGTTCCTTTGCTGTCTCTGGCCGTGATAAGTACCAAACTTTCCGTCCAATTGAGGTACCTTTCCCTCCAGCAACGTCAACAGCTGTGATGCGACTGCTACCGGTGGCTCCGCCGTACCCCACAACTACGTGGAGTCCACTGCAGCGACGCGGGGCAGCCGTGAACGACCGGTCAGCGGCATTGACGAGCGGCCGTCCGTCTTCTGGGAATCTGCGGCGCGCGGTTGATGAACTCTCAGCGCGGCGAGCGCTCGCTGCTCATCTCGTTTCGTTTTCCGCCGCTCCGACAAGTTTTTCCGGAACAGCCCAGTCGTCCGAGCCAACTTTTTGTCGCCATGCAGTTACGAGTCTCGAGAAATCGAACGCGTGCGTTCCCGCTGATCGAGTCTCGCTAATGGCGCACGGTAGCTCCTAGCTGTTAGCTGGTAGCAGGTCGCATCTCGACCCGCGGGGCTGCGTTCTTGCGTGTGCCACAGCGCCACGGGAGTAATGGGACGCACCTGTGCCGCGTACGTGGAGCTTTGCGACGCTCGCCAGCTCTGCAACTGCCCACGTGCCTTAAGCCATCGGCACACGGACCGTGCAGACGAACGTTAATGTTGAGCGTGCTGCTGAACGCTCAGGAACGATGCGACTTGTGCATACGGTACGTGGGCCCCAACGTGGTATACGCGATCGCAACGCACTCCAGCGGCAGTTTGAGGGATGTTTCTAGTTCGTAAATCACACTGTTTACTCAACGGGCGCTCGTAAAATTACCACGTTAGCTCTATTAAAACGCACATTTCCTGCTTCGTCCAAGAAAAGGAAAGTACCATGTCCCATCAATAAGGACACAGGCTTATAAAAGTTTCGTTACAAACAGTGCGGTACAAATTTGGAATACTTCTCCGCATAAGATAAACATTATTTCATTCCCACATTTTAGTAAAACCCCAAGGTCAGTCTTTCTTGATCACTGTTACTACCCAGTAGCAGAATCTTTGCAACAAGCGAATTACGAAGCGTAAAAGAAAAAGGAGCAAAATATCTTTATAAGTAGCGCAAGCTGTTCTGTAGATTTAGCCAATCGAACAAAGTCACCCCTTAAAAAAAGGCGAACTTATATTTACATAACATCAGATATTGTAGCATGTACTTATATTAAACTAATAATAAAGTATCAGAACCTAATAAAAACGCGAATGTTAGGAAAAAAAAATTGGAGGTGTTAAGATGCGAACCACTGCCTCAACAAAAATTCATTATCGGACAGAGACGCTACTCATTACGCTTTTATTTTATTTATTTTTATTTATTTATTTTGTTCTATATAGTTCGTTGCGTTTTGGTCTTAGCGGAAGTCACAAGACATTCGTTCAAGTTGATCACTGATTCCTTGACTCATTTTCTTTACTACATAGAGCACGCCGCCCTCTGACCGAACACGCTGGGCTACCGTGCCGGTAGGCTAAACCAACAACATGCTGCATGCAATTAATCATATTATGTTACCCCTTACTGGAAACGTTAAACGTAGATAATTATGTTACTAATTGAAATTTAATTATGACGAATTGTACCAAGAACAATGCGTTTTGGGTGGATCTTCAATGAGTCGCTGCCTTCAAACAGCATACTCTCATAATACGCAAGTTACAATAATTCTTTTGCCACGAGCATGCTGTTTCTCATTATTTTATTGGAACGAATCACACAACTAACAAAGGGTTTTCCAGTGATTCTCAATTTGCTGGTACTCAGGAACGGCATATATACATATAGGCTTGAAATGAATGCAAATATGGCGCCTCATAACTCTGTACTTATGGGAGACGGCGTGCGTGTGACGTAGGTGGCGCTGTGCCAGCTCATTGGTCAACGCTCAGACGCACGCTCAGAATATCTGACATGCCAGATACTGCTCTGCACCTTCGAAAAGACTCCCGAACGTGCTATTCCACGTTATGACGTCAGAAACTCGGCACGCTCAACGCTCAACGTTCGGATGCAATGTCCGTGTGCCGACGGCTTTACGTAGTTATCATCCGTCTCCTCTGAAAGACGCTTAAATGTCTTGAGGAAACGTGACGTTTCCCACTACATTTCCAGTCAGAAGGAGCCATTATCTAAGAGTTGGGATAAAATATGGAGAGAGGGAATGTCAAACGTTCGAAGTGCCAAATCTCACATTTGTCAGAAGAATCAATAAACAATGTAACTCTTTTTGTAGCTAACTTATTTATATACAAAACTTGCGAAGGTTTTTTGTACCACAGAATTATGCAGTTGAGCTGTTCGTTCTCATGCGCTGTTGTGCTGAATAGCATGAGGGCTCTTTCATCTAGTACGGCTGCCGTTGGTGCAGACTTTTCGCCCTCCTGCCTCAGCATTCCGTTGTCCAGAGTACACCACCTCGGAACTTGGTTGCTATTTACTGTTGTCGCCATACGAAAAAATAAATAAATACAGTTCAGCTCACCACTGTGAAACTAATGAGGCAAATAAATAATTTAATCAGGACCCTCTAGGTGTATTAATAGTTTAGTTTCAAATGTATTTAATATTGGGGTACTACGTATTGTTTGTGACAATACAAGTACAGAAATAATTTATTAATATTTTAGCTAGTAGCACTGTAGTCAACAAAAAAATTTGTCCCAGACCTTTTAATTTTTTGCTAGAGAATAACAAAATTAAACCCAAGGAAAAAATATTCCCTTTTTGATTCCTGTTTCTAACGCAGCTTCATTCCTGGGATGTGATGATTTAAAGTTAATTGTAGAACTCCCTGTGCTTTTGAGGGAGAAATCACTTTTCTCGACATTCACCAGACATATGTTGTTTTATCTATTCATTTTGATATATACAGTATTTTTTCCTATTTATGGAACAAAAATTATCTTCTTCCATTACGAAGATGTTTTAATGATACAAACAGAAGCTTACAGCACCCTGCTAGTACACATACTGTCCATCAACGGAATGGAAGAGACCTTCACATATGACCCATTTAACTCGGGAGGAAAGCAAAGTTTGTGGTAAAGACTATCTAGTAATTAATTTTTTAAACATTTTCTTCATGAAATATATGGGGACATGCAACAGAGTACTGAGGACTCAACAGCACTAAAAATGCGTTAAAAAAAAGAAAGTACTTCGAACGTTTGATGTTGCCACACTTCAGTTATTCAAAGACTTTCGGAAACATTGTTTTTGTGGTCTTCAGTCTGGTCTGATGCAGCTAGTCTACCACGAGCAAGCCCTTTCATCTCTGCAACATATATCGATTTGGGCCATTTCATGAAGTCATCGTTCGGTTTTTTTTATACAATTAGCCTCTATTAACAAACTGACAATTCTCCAGTATCTCAGGAAGTGTACAATTAACCGATCCGTCCCTTTAACGAAGTTCTACCAAAAGCACTTTTCTCTCCGATTCGATTCAATACTTCCGCACTGGTTATTTGATCTATCTATGTAATCTTCAGTGGTTTTCTGTAGTACCAATTTTCTAAAGCTCATGTTCTCTTCTTGTTTAAACTTTTTAACATTCATGTTGCATTTCCGTTAAGGGGTATACTCCAGACAGATAGATACCTCAGGAACAGACCCAACACTTAAGTTTATATTCGATGTTAATAAATATTTCTTTTTCATAAATACTTTTTCTTTTCTTTTTCAATTTCCAGTCTGTTTATTACATTCTCTCTACTTTGGCTATTGTCAGTTACTTTGCTTCCCAAATAACAAAACTCATCTATTATTTTCAGTATCTTATTTATTAATCCAATTCTGTCAGTATCTCTTGATGAAATGCGATTACATTTCATTACTCTCGTTTTACTTTTGTTGCCATTACGAGTTTGCTTTCGTTCTGAAGGGAGACAGCAAGCAAACACGTAGTCCTGATGTGTGTAGAAATGTTAACAGTCCACCATCGTCAAATGAATTAGCAATCGTTTACAAATACATCATGACGGAGCTTCCAATAGGGACTAATCTTCTTCCTGAAGCCAGCTGTTACCGTTTGATGAGTCACATGGCTGTATGATTTCCCTGGACCAGCTACAAGTGGCAACATCTTTAAATCTGACTAGATACTGTCAGAGCCAACGCACATCTAATCTTTCGCAAATCACTTGAGAAATTAATGCATAAGTTTTTTCTAATTAAGATGGACACTTCTAAAATATCGAAACAGGATTTATAACATGTCGTTGTGATTATGGTAGCCTTCAGTCACAAGACTAGTTTGATGCAACTCTCCACACTAGTTTGTCACATGCAAGTTTATGTTACTCTGCATAACTACTGCAACATATATTCATCTGAATTTGTTTATTGTAGTCAAACTTTTATCTCCTCTACAGTTCTTATCATCGTTACCAAACTGTCTCTTTCTTGATGCCTCAAGATGTGTCCTGTCTAACGACACAATTATGTCAAGACAGAAACACACACTCAAAATCACTCGCTTTTATCTCCCTCTACACCTATTACCCCCATTACCAATCTGACTCTTCCTTGATGCCTCAGGATGTGGCTTGTGTAACGACAAAGTTATGTCGAGACAGTAATATACACTCAAAGTCACTCGTTTGCGAACTGTAGAAGCACAGGATAATTTTTTATTTGTGAGTTCATTAACTGCAATCCATAATACGATCTGCAATATTTCAGAGTTTGCACCACTGTTTGGAATGGTAATCAGTAACGCCATCTGTTAGCAATGGAAGATACCATTTTCATAAATATTGTCGTTTCTGTTTGAGCACTTTAGTATTTTCGGTTAATACTATTTGTACACCAACAGCACAGTGAACGCATTTTGTGGCCAAGATAGACACGAAGCCCATGCCTACTACATAGTACAAGATTATATGCCAACTAGCTCTGCAGATGATGAAGAAATTGAAGAAATGTATGATGAGATAAAAGAAATTATTCAGGTAGTGAAGGGAGACGAAAATTTAATAGTCATGGGTGACTGGAATTCAAGAGCAGGAAAAGGGAGAGAAGGAAACATAGTGGGTGAATATGGATTGGGGGAGAGAAATGAAAGAGGAAGCCATCTAGTAGAATTTTGCACAGAGCATAACTTAATCGTCGCTAACACTTGGTTCAAGAATCATAAAAGAAGGTTGTATACATGAAAAAATCCTGGAGATACTAGAAGGTATCAGATAGATTATATAATGGTGAGACAGAGATTTAGGAACCAGGTTTTAAACTGTAAGACATTTCCAGGAGCAGATGTGGACTCTGACCACAATCTATTGGTTATGAACTGTAGATTAAAACTGAAGAAACTGCAAAAAGGTGGGAATTTAAGGAGATGGGACTTGGATAAACTGAAAGAACGAGAGGTTGTAGAGAGTTTCAGGGAGAGCATAAGGGAACAATTGACAGGAATGGGGGAAAGAAATACAGTAGAAGAAGAATGGGTAGCTCTGAGGGATGAAGTAGTGAAGCCAGCAGACGATCAAGTAGGTAAAAAGACGAGGGCTAGTAGAAATCCTTGGGTTACAGAAGAAATATTGAATTTAATTGATGAAAGGAGAAAATATAAAAATGCAGTAAATGAAGCAGGCAAAAAGGAATACAAACGTCTCAAAAATGAGATCGACAGGAAGTGCAAAATGGCTAAGCAGGGATGGCTAGAGGACAAAAGTAAGGATGTAGAGGCTTATCTCATTGGGGGTAAGATAGCTACTGCCTACAGGAAAATTAAAGAGACCTTTGGAGAAAAGAGAGCCACTTGTATGAATATCAAGAGCTCAGATGGAAACCCAGTTCTAAGCAAAGAAGGGAAAGCAGAAAGGTGGAAGGAGTATATAGAGTGTCTATACAAGGGCGATGTACTTGAGGACAATATTATGGAAATGGAAGAGGATGTAGATGAAGATGAAATGGGAGATACGCTACTGCGTGAAGAGTTTGACAGAGCACTGAAAGACCTAAGTCAAAACAAGGCCCCGGGAGTAGACAACATTCCATTAGAACTACTGACGGCCTTGGGAGAGCCAGTCCTCACAAAACTCTACCATCTGTTGAGCAAGATGTATGAGACAGGTGAAATACCCTCAGACTTCAAGAAGAATATAATAATTCCAATCCCAAAGAAAGCAGGTGTTGACAGATGTGAAAATTAAGGAACAATCAGTTTAATAAGTCACGGATGCAAAATACTAACGCGAATTCTTTACAGACGAATGGAAAAACTGGTAGAAGCCGACCTCGGCGAAGATCAGTTTGGATTCCGTAGAAATGTTGGAACACGTGAGGCAATACTGACCCTACGACTTATCTTAGAAAATTAAGGAAAGGCAAACCTACCTTTCTAGCATTTGTAGACTTAGAGAAAGCTTTTGACAATGTTGACTGGAATACTCTCTTTCAAATTATAAAGATGGCAGGGGTAAAATACAGGGAGCGAAAGGCTATTTACAATTTGCAGAGAAACCAGATGGCAGTTATAAGTGTCGAGGGCCATGAAAGGGAAGCAGTGGTTGAGAAGGGAGTGAGACAGGGTTGTAGCCTGTCCCCAATGTTATTCAATCTGCATATTGAGCAAGCAGTAAAGGAAACAAAAGAAAAATTCGGAGTAGGTATTAAAGTCCATGGAGAAGAAATAAAAACGTTGAGGTGCGCCGATGACATTGTAGTTCTCTCAGAGACAGCAAATGACTTGGAAAAGCAGTTGAACGGAATGGACAGTGTCCTGAAAGGAGGATGTAAGATGAACATCAACAAAAGCAAAACGAGGGTAATGGAATGTTGTCGAATTAAGTCGGGTGATGCTGAGGGAATTAGATTAGGAAATGAGACACTTAAAGTAGTAAAGGAGTTTTTCTATTTGGGGAGCAAAATAACTGATGATGGTCGAAGTAGAGAGGATATCAGATGTAGACTGGCAATGGCAAGGAAAGCGTTTCTGAAGAAGAGAAATTTGTTAACATCGAGTATAGATTTAAGTGTCGGGAAGTCATTTCTGAAAGTATTTGTATGGAGTGTAGCCACGTATGGAAGTGAAACATGGACGATAACTAGTTTGGACGAGAATAGATGCTTTCGAAATGAGGTGCTACAGAAGAATGCTGAAGATTAGGTGGGTAGATCACATAACTAATGAGGAGGTATTGAATAGAATTGTGGAGAGGAGGAGTTTGTGGCATAACTTGACAAGAAGAAGGGGCCGGTTGGTGGGACATGTTCTGAGGCATCAAGGGATCACAAATTTAGCGTTGGAGGGCAGCGTGGAGGGTAAAAATCGTAGAGGGAGACCAAGAGTTGAATACACTAAGCAGATTCAGATGGATGTAGGTTGCAGTAAGTACTGAGAGATGAAGAAGCTCGCGCAGGGTAGAGTAGCACGGAGAGCTGCATCAAGCCAGTCTCAGGACTGAAGACAACAACAACAACTATTTGTGTGATCAATTGTTTTAAAAGTTAATCAATACTGAATGTGTGTTAACAATTATGTGTGTTAAGAAGAAACAAAGTACATACAACAATTGTTGCATTAGTTAGGCAGACTCTTTCTTTATCGTAACAAATTTGAGAATAGTGCTCTGCGTAAGTCTGTTCGTCATGGATGGCATGTGACCTGTATGGAACTGTGAGGATTCTGTGATGATCGACGAAATACGTACTGAAAAATATTTATAATGTGGCTATATCTGGAGATACTACAAGAAGAGATGTGCCAATGTTTAATAATTAATGTAACATGGCAGGAAAAGGAACGAGGAAGGATATGGAAATTATTTGTCCTCCGCTGAACAGCGACATCACAAGAGCGATTATTTTTTTCGTGAAGGGCAGTTTTCTGAAACTATAGGAATTAAATGTGTTGTAAACAACTTATTTCTTTTATTAACTATTTTCATAACCCTTAATTACAAATTATTTTGACACTCAGGTATATAAAATTTTATTAGAAACGTGCTATTTCAGCAGCCATTGCACTACAATATTCAGGTTAGCAACTGTAATATATTAACTGTATGAGTAGTTATTTTCATTAGCACATGAATAGTATTTTAAAGTGTGTGAATGATAGCATGAATGATTATTGCAATTATTACGGTATTAGAAAAATATGTAATCCAGTGACGCAGTGTAACATATCGTTAGCTGCTAGATGTCAACCTTCCATTCGTCATAGTTGTTTTGCTTCCCGCTGATTACCAGTTGTCAGTAGGCGATCGTAAGAGTGCACTAGTTTTACGGCGCGCACTGATATTTTGCTATAATTCGATGTCGGGTAGTCCGGTGTCTTCACTGCCACATTTTCAATAATTTACATCTTTTATAGTAAATCTCGACGGACGCGTTATACCTATCCACATATGCCTTATTTTACTCGGTTGTAACTTTTTTCCCTTCCAAATTCAATTCAGTAACTCTTCATTAACTGTACACTGTAGCCAGCTAATCTTCAGCACACTTCTCTAGCATCATTTTTGAACAATTATATTCTCATCCTTACTGTTTACTGTCTATGCATCACTTTGATACAGACAAATACCTGCAAAAGGATTTCCTAAATTAAACGATATCCGGGGCAAACAAAATATAAACCTAAGAAGTGTGAAATGAGTGAAGGATAACAGAAATGAATGAACATGTAAAACTTGTATATTCATATGTGATTATTCTGTAATAAAATAATTAAAGCAAAATATTATTACTGTCTCATATTAGGAAACCTTCATCTCATTTCTAAGAAATGCCTTGTTTGTGAAGATTTAATAACTACTCTGAAAGATTGTTTATTATTGCAAACACGATAATTATATGATAAAATTAAATAATGCAAGATATTATTACCATAATCATCAGAAATACAATTGCACTTACTTTTAGGTATTTCAAATGGGTTTACACAAGTGTGTCTCATATTAGACACTTTTCCTATACCTCCTACTCTCTTGAAATCTGTTTTTGTTATAATTCTACACTGACCTGATCAAAAACTTGTTCTTTTTGCCATGGAACTTCACAGAGTCCCACTGTATCTAGCCTCAAACTGTACATTTCTATTTTTAAGCTCTGTAGCGTACTACCAGATTAAGGGACCTAAGATTCCACGCTCTGATCCACAGGACACCAGATCTTTTTATGATAATTATATCGTACTGAGTATCCTTCGTCCAGAGATTCGAGATGTACTCTCCGGATGTGTTACCTAGGAGATGTTGTTATCATTAAGTAATACAATAGAGCTGCATGTCTTCTTGCTTTCGTAGTACCAACAAAACGAGGTACTAAATAAATGAAAAGCACCAGTTTACTTTTGTTCTACAATACTACTTTTATTGTTAACCGGTTTTCGGCGTACAAGACCATCTTCAGACATTTACGTACTGAGTATTATCATCAAAGAAGTTAAATTTAGCAAACAACATTGGAAGAGAAGTAACACATCAAGACTGAAGTAAAAACATACAGTAAGTAACATCTTTGCAATGAAAAAGTAAAAACTGAAGAGTACATAAATAACAATGGAGTAGACAGGAAAACCTTTAGCACAAAATAGGAATAGCATGCCTACATAACAGTTTCTATTAATAAACAAAACTAATAAAACAAAATAAAATCAGTACTAGACAAGGCTGTATCAGGAGGTATGAAACATGGAGAGTGATACACAACCAATTAAAAGAAGAGACAGTTATCAATGTAAATACGGAATACATAAGGAATTTAAGCAATATCAATAAGATAAATAGAAATAAATAAATGCAGGAAAACGGAGGTGTTTGAGAGAACCTACAGTTTGAGAGTGTGGTGGTACTGCATTTTAAC
The DNA here is from genome assembly GCF_023898315.1 of Schistocerca nitens. Lineage (NCBI taxonomy): Eukaryota > Metazoa > Arthropoda > Insecta > Orthoptera > Acrididae > Schistocerca > Schistocerca nitens. The sequence continues at coordinate 714,500,586 of NC_064617.1, read as the reverse complement.
ATTAACATTATAATCAAAGCAGTGGCTGTGTGACAGTTTTCATTAAATAAATGAGCAAAGTAAAACATGAACAGTATTTGGTGAGACAACTACAAGGGGTGTTAAACATGGACAGTAATACAAGTACCAGTTAAAAGAAAACCTTAACTATTGAAACTACAGTCTATGTGGAATACAAAGACAACTTCAACAAAACAAAACAACTTACTGAATACAGGGAAATGGGAATATGCAGGAAGAGAGAGTGTGGGAAGTAATGAACAACAAAGATGATTATATGAAGTTTAGGAGAGGGGAAGCGTTGAGCTGTGTCTGGTCGTTTAGGTTGAGATCTGGACTGTGAGCAAGATGTTTGTTAATTTACAGGGCTTCCAGCAAACACTGCTTTAGTTTCCACAAATTTTTAAAAACTGAATCCCTGCAAGATGATCGTGTGACCACTCATCAATACTGATAATCTTGCTGCTCCTCTCCAGGGACCATATGTTAATCTGAACTCTCCGTAGATAACCCTCCGATGTTGTTGCTAATTGTTTTTGATGCAGGAAAGGTGTTTATCTCGCCAAGATCTATATCTCATGGTGGGTCCCAGCATTTATTATTGTGGAAGAGAGGCTAATATTTTGCTGTGTAGTGACAACTTTTTACTTTTATAGCTACCAAACTGCTCCTCGTACACACAACTTTGGAAACAGATGATGAAGTTTTACTAGAGAAGTTACATTGTACTGTAAACGATAGTAGATTTTTGAGAAATCTGGAGTGGTTGGAAAAAACAGTAAAGTTCAGGTAGATGCCGATCTGCTAGATAATAGTCACAAGATATAATTTAGAGCAGTTAAGGATAGTTTTGGGATTATGCTAGAAAACTGTATTCGCTAAGAACGCACGAGACGCAGTTGTTGACTTTAGATGCTGTTGTGGTAATCTAATTGCTGCAAGAATTTGTAGAAGTAAGTAGCCATGAGATGAATAATTAAGAGTATAGAACAGTCTAATAAATTTAGACCTATGCTAAATACAAACTTATTAATATCTGAATGGAGATAATACCACCTGCAGTTGTGTAGATAAGAACCTGCATATCAACGTAATGAGTAAGATAACTATTTTTCTGCTGTGGTCCTGAAACGCTCAGATTTTTGTGTCAGTAAAGGTCGACAGAGCGCTCATCCTGATAATGACCAGCGCACTTCTCTGGACGCCAGACTTCATTTCAGACAGCGAGCAATGGCACTGAAGAGAACTCGCTCTGTGGGAATACCTGCCAGCGATCTGCCCTGGTAACACGATCCGAGACAGGCGGCCTTCCGTCTCGATGACGCAAGGTGACAACCAGATGTCTCTCCGAGTTTGTTTATATGACTTTTCCGGTCTACAGACTGAATAGTAGGGGAGACAGACTGTCCTTCTCTAAAATCTTTGTTAATACCAGCGCTTCGTTCTTGATCTTGCATTTATATCGTTCGTGCTTGATTCTTATACATATTGTATGTTACTCTTCTCACTCTGTAACTCACGTTTGTTTTTCTAGTTATTTAAAGCAATTTGCGCAAATCAAAAAGCTTTTTCTTGTTCTAAAAATCCTATGAAGGTGTTTTAATTTTAAAACTTGTTTCCAGAATTGCTTCTCTGGTCTCTGGTGTCAAAGTGATTGCCATCTAAAAGATTCTCATTTTTTTCCATTTTTATATGTATTTTTACTGTCAGCAACTTGGATGAATAAAGTGTTAAGGTGACTGTTAGAAAATGAACATCTTAGGTACAAAAGAAAAGAAAAGAACTCAGCCATCCATGACCATTACACAAGTATCCTATGTATATACCGTCAAATTTGAAATTCGGTGCACTTCCCTGGACCGATTGGATCAGAGGGTCTCTAATTCTGCTATGTTTCGATATTAATGCTTTTATGTCACAGGGCCTGCAATACACGTCAAAGAACTGACTTCATATGAATTTTGCTCCTTTGACAGCCAATGATGTTTTAACAGAACTTTTTGTCTTTTATGTACATTTGTCTTGGAAATTGCTCCCTTCTGTCCACATTTCCTCTTTTCTGCACCCTTTTGTGTCTCTCAAGTGCTAACTGCATAACTGCATAGGGTCTATAACTCATTTTTAAAGCTATTTCCGATATCGTTATACAGCTAAGGATCCGTTTCCAAGTAATCGGTTCCAGAACCAAGCCATCAATTTAATGATACAGTCTGCCATCACTTTATACTTCACATCAAATTTGCGCTTCCTATCGCTGAACACACTATAACATGGACGCAGCGCCATTGTGGTGTTCCCACAGCAGTAGATGGGAAATGGGCATTCTACCCCAATTACCAAAATCAGCTATTTAAAGCCATTTTTATGTTATTTTTAGACCATTTTACATCGAAATCAGCTATTATCCATATTTTTACTATGATACAACCACAAAATTAGGGAAATGCAAAATGTCTCTTTTAGATAGTACTATATACAATTATAGATGGTGTTGAATAATAAAAATATATACAATTATAGATGGTGTTGGTTATTCTAAATATTTACTTATATACAATTACTAATAATTATGTTTCTATAGTAAATATAATATATACATATATACAATGAATGATGATGAAACAATAATCTAAATATATACAATACATACATTTATAAATATAATATATACAACATATATACATATATACAACTAGTGATTATATACAATATTTACAATAAACTATAATGTCCAAGTGGTAATGTATTTATTCCATCATTCAGAATGTGTCTTTTATCATCATTTGCACTTAATGCTATTTTATTTAATTTTACTGTATATATTTCATGTTTATAGCTTCTAATTAAATTCATTGATCTATATAATTCGCTATTATTGAATAAGCAGTCTTTATAGTCATCCATTGATATTTTATTCATTACTACTGATTTCTTAACACCTTTAGATTTTTTATTTTCTTTTTCACCAACACAATATGCATACATTTTAGCTCTCAAACCAACAAATTCAGTCATTATTTTACCATTACATTCATCTTTCATTTTACCTAATACTTTTTTATTCATTTGTGGTATATTGTACGCATTATTTGTTGCATAATCACTTGTATCAAAATGTTCAATCATATTTTTCATATCTTCATAAAAGTCATCTGTTTTTATATTGTATATATAACTATCAGTATCTTGATAACATAACTCAATATTTGTACCATATTTAGGTTTCATTACATCATAATGGAAACTATACATTAATTCTTTTGATAAATCTAATATACTCATTCCAACATAAATTGGTTTATTAAATTTAATTTCAGTTTTATTCATGTGAATAGCTACCAGATTTTCATTAAATATTGTTCTATGTTTGAAATTTGGTTTAGCTATTAATTTATCACATTTTTTACCATCTGATACTAATTTTATATTAACTCTGTTTCTTATATTTTCCATTGTTTTTCCAAACACACTATTGTTCATCAGTTTAAAGAAATCTTTTTCAAAATGATTTTTAGCTTTTGTTCTCATTCCTGTATTTAAGTCTATATACTTTTTCAACCAATCACTTTGTCTGAATTTTAGAGCACGATGTATTTTTGTTAATTTCAATCCTAATTTTATACATTGTTTTAGGTTTCTATAATGTACAACATATATATATTTATTGTTTAATGTTGTTAATAATTTATGACCATTTTCTGGTGCTAATGGTAAATCTTTATGTTTGTCATGTAATTCAATTGGATATTCTAAATCAGCTTCTAATATATATCCATATTCAGATTTATCTGGAATGTTCATTACATCAATATTTAAATTATTTTCCCATTCAAATCCACCATATGGTAAATATTGTGACATTGCATATCCATATAAATTATTAGCATCTAAATACATTAAATAATTTGATTCTTTATTTTTATTGTAATCTTTCATGTATTTATTATTTGCTTTAACATATCTTTTACAACATTGTGCTATACCACCTCTAATGCCTTTTTCAACCATTAATATCATATCATAATCATGTAATAATTCAAGTGGTTGTTTAGTCGTTTTTAACATTGCATCCCAAGATAAACCAGGTGCTGTATAATACCATGCTGGATCTAAATAATATGATTTCATACATGTGTCTCTAAAGTTCTCAAATACATCAGCTAATAATAACACATCTGTTTTCAAATATAAATCATGGTATTCACCCATATTTTTTATATTAAATTTATTCCATACTAATTTTGCATGCTCATAATCATCATCACTTATATTACATTCATTTATCTTACTATAGAATTCATTTTTAGGTGGTAATTGTGTTTCATTGAATCTATCCCAATTATCCATATAATCATATAGGTAAACACCTTTTCTAATTACTAGATCTACTTTATCGTTTTGAAAGAATAATTCAATATTTTTCATTTTATCTTTTGACAATTAGTTTATCTAATGATGATGCCATGAATCTAAATGTATCAATAAATCTCATTTTTAAGTTATTTGTTTGTTTACCAAAACTTATATATTTTTCTACATTATTTGGAATCAATTCAATTTCTTTTTCATCATAACCAAGTTCTTTAATAAACAAATGTGAATCATAACCAGTTAGATTGTGTAAGAATATAGGTACAAATGTTGGTTGTTGAAGATTAAGATTACATTCATTACATAATGGTGCTATATAATTACCAGTTAAATGATCATGATGATGTACTTTTTTATTATTTGGTGTATATGGTGATTCACATAATGTACATCTTTTAGATTGGTTATGTATTTTTATTTGTTCATGTGTTAACTGTTTCATTGGTTCTATTTGTGAATATATGTGTCCTATTTCTTCATCTTCATTTTTAATCATCCCAATAAATTTAGTTTTAGCATTTGGTCCTCTATAAACAACAGGATCTTTATAATGATTATGAATGTATTTCACATAGTAACAAAATCCAGATGGTTCATGTTTTTGATATTTCATTGTGTACAATTCATTTGAATTTGGTTCACATGTGTCCATTTTCAATAATAAGCTTTCAAAATCAGCATATATAACAAATGGAACTGGCATTGTATGTTTATAATTCTTAAATGTTATGTATTCACCTTTATTTGGAATTCTAATTTTAACTGATTCATTTTTAGAACAATCATCTTTATGTGCACTTAGTTTACTTTCTGAATTGAAGTGTTGTAAGCACATTTTACATAAATGAATTTTACCATGATGTGATGTTTTCTGATTTCTTACTAAACGAGATAAATCTTTAATCCAACAATAATGTGATTTATTACTGTTTTTCATGTATAATAAATCAATGTGTACTTCTTTTTCACATTTTGTAACCTTTAATGGATATATTTCATATTTTTCGTCATAAGCATACACATTAATCGATATATTAAGTTTACATTCATATTTAGGTATATTATCAATTTCAAGTGGATATTCTATTTGACCAATTTTAGTTTCTAATTGTTTGACACATTCTATATAGTTACTAGTTCTGTCTGGGTTTTTACATTTTGTAGGGTCAACTGGATTTAATGCTGATGCTATAGACCACAAGAAACATTTTTCTTCATTATTCTTTACATTTATACATGCTTTTTTATCTTTTATTGTTTTCGGTAGTTCAATATATGATGAACCATGAAGTGGTGTATATTTGTTAATTCCTAATTGTAAACCAATTACACTATTTAACATCCAGCCTGACCCTCTATCTTGAAAATTTTGCATGTATGTTAATATTTGTTGTTTACCTTTTGTATAAAATTTATTTAGATCTTTTTCATTTGTGATTGTATAGTTGTATGTTGAGAATCTAAATGGTTTTATTTCATTAGTAGTATTCAAGTTGAATTCACAGTACAATATTAGATTAACTTTTAATCCATTGTATATTTTAAGATTATCTTTTATTAACTGACATACAATAGGTTTTGCTGATGTCATAATGTGTTGTGGATCTTTAATTTTTAAGTTGTTTTCAATATTGTATGTTTGTAATCTATTTTGGAATGCTTTTTCAATTGAATGATAAATATGAATTTTTCGTTCATTAGGATGTTCAAATATATCTGTAGCAAATGGAAATAATGAGTGTGTAGTATTTTGAATCAACTTTAACAAATTACTTTTACGTAATTTAGAATATCCATTAAGGTTTAAGTGTTTAGCTAGTGTTTTAAGTTCATTAATATTCATTGTTGATGGATCTCTATCTTCTATATCAACAATAGGATGTGGAAATAATAAATCCATTAATTCACTTTTACGCATTTTAGAGTAACCTTTAATCTTTATGCTTTTAGCTATTGCTCTAAGTTCATTCATCTTCATCTCCAATATGATAGCTCTATTTATTAAGGAAGAATACTATTATTTTTGTTGTCTGTATTTGTTGTCTATTTACTTATGTAATTATTATTCAGAATATTTGGTAACTGTATTTTTACAAATAGATACAGATATATCTATTTATTATGGATAAAAAGTAAACTAATTGTTGTCTGTATGTGTTGTCTCTTTTGTGTTTTTTTTATATTACATAACTGATATTTATTAGCCTTATTTTGATAACTAGCTATATCTATTTATTTATATAATTATTATTCAGAATATTATACTCTATACAACATATGGTTATATAATTTTAATAAAGAATTAATAGATATTTATAGATTCTTTTTCTTTTATAAGATCAGAATGAATTAATGATTTTTCATGCTGTTTTAAGTTTACATCTAGCTACAATTCTACCACATTCACATGCTACCTTTTCAAATAATTTATCTTTATTTGCTTCATAATATCTTTTAGTATAATAACATGCACACGGGCTACATACTCTACGATGTCCATCTTTTACAAATTATATCAAAATGAAATTCATTAATATTTTTATCTTCTTTACATCTACAACATTTCTTAGTTGTATCCATTTATTACACTTAAAATCTCTATTGTTGTCTAAATTATAATACATGAACCTTTTTATCTGATCTGTCAATCATTCCTTTATAAACAATATTACAACCAATTATAGTTGTACAATCATCCCAACCAATGATTTTTGCATATCTATCTGGTAGTATTATATTAAATTCATTATTAAGTTCAATAAATGTTTTAAAACCTAATTTAGTATTTTTGATTTCTACATTTGTAATATGATACACTTTATCCACTTCAATGTCACATAATTTCACCAATGGTGTATTTTTATTAACACTATTAAGTCTAGTTAATAGCTCCATTTATATAGTTGAAAAATGTTTTAATTGTTGGATTGTATTGTTTAGTACAATTATTGGTTCTGATATTAAGGAAGATGATTTAATACAATCTATACCAAATAGTGATAAATCAAATATACCATACTTTACTACTTTTTGGGTGAATTCATTATATTCATAAAAGGCATCATCTCTAAAAAAGTACAACATACCATTAATGTACCTAAATACTGAATTTATACCAGTTGGTAATCCAGAATATTCTCTACTTATAATACCGCGTACTTTATATTTAAAATTACATTCATCTATTTCAGCATAGAAAAAGTCATTAAAGAAAATAAATGTTCTACCAGAATAAGTGTTCACTATACCATTTAATTTGAAATTATTGCGTAAACCTGTACTAGATAGTGGTTTTGGATATCCTGATATCAATTGTAATGTATGTAAATGTATCATATATATCATATTATTGAAAAATATAACAAGTTCACCACTAGGTCTCTGATATATACCATCTATACGGTTTACATCATTTGGTAAAACAGTTAACCAATCAGTTATTAATTGTGATTTTGGTATTGTATTTTGAATTATCCACACCCATTTCTGATAAAAAACATATAAAATCCCATTCATAAATAATATGTGATCAATATGTTTAGTTTGACATAATGATATAGGTTCTGATTGTATAGGTGGTGAAATTGGTTTAATTGGTAATTGTGTTGGTTGTGTTGATTGTTTACCATATAAACTTTGAATAGCATCAATATCATCTTGAGATAATTCTAAATGCGATCCATTATAGTATGCATACATTATTGAACCATAATCATCTGAATCTCGTAGACCTAATGAATGACCAATCTCATGTATTAATACTTCAAATAGATTTGTTTGTCCTTTTGGTGTATTAGTATTCATCTCTAAATACCATATTTCATCATCATCCATATGTATTTCTACAGGATTATTATTCATATCTGGAAAAAATGCGTGACCTAACACATTACCTTTACCAACTAAATCCTTTGAACAATGTATACTTTTATCAATTTCAAATTTATGTTTACGTCTTTTATTTGTAATTAAGATATCAGGATTATTGCTATCATGTTTAAACTGAATATCTATTTTGTCTTGCCATATTTTAAATGCTGCATCAGTTAATTGTAATACTTTTTTAGTAGCACCTTTATAATACCATTTGATATGTTTCTTATTCCATTTATACAAACTAGTTCTATAGCTACCAAATTCATCTTTTACACCACATCTAGGCATGTTCATAAAATTTAAAGTATCATCACTTAATTCACCACTTATTTCAAGATTATATGTTAACTGAAACAACATTAATGCCTCTCTAAATGCATCATCACTAACATGAGTATTATCATTAACATTTGTAATATCTAAATATCCATAATCACTTAAATACTTTATTGCTTTACTCTTATCATTGGCATATATAATTTTAAACAACAATAAGAATATTATTGTTTTCATTTATATAGACTTAAAAAATTCAATCTTAATATTCTCATTCTTATCACTAAAATATAAATCAATAATATGGTTATCTATAGTTGAAGAAAATTCCCAATCAGATAATGTAATTGATTCTTTAAAATTTAGAAATACCTTTTCATCGTAATTATAAAAAATGATTCTATAAGTCGTATACAACATTTTTGCATATTTAATATAACCAATTCTAAGATTGTTATGTAAATAAAAATCAATGTTGAATTCTTCAAGTTTAGATATGACTTCTATCAGCCTCATTTATTATATAAAAAATTATTAAAGTGTAACCAGCAGTTACACTTACATCCACACACAAATTTCAAAAATAAACAGTTTGTTTCTTAAAATATTCATAAACAACACATATTTCCTCACCATTCAGATCATATACATAATTCAAAGATTCGTCATTTAACTGATTAATGAATATAGATACATCATCATCAGGATAACAGACAGATAGAAAAAACAGAAGTGCAAACTTCTTCATTTATATATATATAAAAATTGTTCACGTAATTATGTTGTCCTTACTGACCCAACTATTATGTGAATTATCAAATCCTAACCATTTAACATATACTTTATCACCTTTTGTTCTTAACACCTTTTCAATAAGATATACATCTGGATATTTTGTTTTCTGTATCTCATGTTCATAAAAATTACCTTTAACATCTTTTAATTTGTATGTATTTGGATCTGAATGAATAACATCTTCAATTTCAAATAATTCTGTTGACCAATTAGCTGTGTATCCTTTTTCAAATATTCCTTTTAATTTATTTATTCTAACTTGATCACCAATCGAATATTTAGCTTTATATGGATATATTACAGTAGCATTTGGTTTATAATTTTTATCATTAACATCTATTGGTTTCGTTTTTATTGTACTATGTTTAGTATTATTATAGTCATTTACTAGTTTTTGTAATATATCAACCCATTTATAGTTACCTTGAATATCAAATTGTTTCGACATTTTCTCTTTTAGTGTTCTATTGAATCTTTCTACAATAGATGCTTTAATTTCAGTAAATGTAGAATAGTGATTAATATTATATATTTTCACTAGTTTATTAAAATATTTATTATAAAATTCTTTTCCATTACCTGTTTGTAAATGTTTTGGTGATCTAATTTTAAATATATTATCAAATGCATTTGCTACATTTTCACCTGATTTATCCTTAATTGGAATGGCCCATGCATATTTAGAATATACATCAATAACAGTTAACATATATTTATATCCTTTATTTATTTTTGATATACCTTTTAAATTACCTGAATCCATTTCAACTAAATCAGCCTGCCATAAATCATCTATTCCAAATGATTCTACTTTTCTTCTATTGTAATTTTTTCTCATTGGTTTATGTAATTCATTTATTATATTTTCTCTACTTACAATTAAATTTTTTAAAAAATTTTTTTTTTTGTTTTACATACTGAACATATACCTTCAATTCTTTGTCTTCCATTTTTAGTTATTGATCTATGTAGATCATGTGTATCTGTAAATGTTTTACACTTTAAACAATATATGTGATCATTCATTTATATAGCTTAAAATTGTTATTAATCATCAGGAAATGTAAATAAATCGCCAAATACATAAACCTTTGCTCTATATGGCTTAATTTGTATTGGTCCATCATAATGTATACATAAACTTTCATTACTTTTTATCAACTGTGGGAAATCAGTGAAAGGTGTAGTTGATTTAGGAAATATAGACATTTTAAAGCTTTTAGGATTAACAATTACATTTTCAACAGTATATGCATTTATTATAACTTTCTTGACCATAAGCCAATATGGAATTACACATTTCCGACACTCAGTAGAATCGTTAAAAGTAATGTCAAAAACCAATTTATCATGTATCTTATTTTCAAGATTATTTATTTTATTTATGTATGGCGATAAATCTGACTTTGAGAAATAATCTGAAAAAGCCTTTTCAATCTCCTTTTTTGTAAAGAAATTCTTAAAAGTGTTGTAGTTATCTTGATGAATCTGATTAATTTTTTCATTAAATTTTGTATTGGTAACATAGTTATTAAATTGTGTTAAAATAGACATGTATTCAGGTTTGGTAACATATTCCTTTTCTAAGTATCCTTTTGTAACAGCATCATAGTCATTAACTGGCTCATTTATATTTACTAACCGTTTACCTTTAAAACTAATATAACTTTTTGTAACCCCAAACATCTTATGTAATTCTTTCTGAAATGCTTAACTATATTATTAATTTTTTCTTCTATTTCATCTATGTTAATTTTTCTATTATTTAGCTCATTTTTAGGCCGCAGTTTGTTTCCAAAAATGTCCATTTATTAGATTAAAAATATCACTGAATTTATAACCATCTGATAATAGCTTTAACACAAATATACATAAATGCCCACATATTACTTCATCATAATTTTGTATTCTCATTGCATTATAGTATAATTCATTTTCACCTATATACTTAACTAGTTGATATGGTATATTACCAGCAAATGAATCAAACACAAATTTACCATCTTTATTCTTTTAATAACATATCCAAAGTGTACCAACATGATCAGATGTGTCTAAATTTACTATTCCACATTCATTATTTTTAGGTTTATTAGGTAACTCATATATCATAAAAACACCTTTAAAATGTTTAATTTTTAGTTTTTTAGCTATATTTTCTAAATCAAAATTACTTAATGCTTTTGGATACATTTTCATTATTTTTTTCATCGTTTTTTTAACCCTGTACCTTTTTTCTCCATTTCCATATTATGCCTCTTTAATTCAGCTAATTCAGCATTTTTTTTCTTTTTATTCATAACAGAACTAGCAACAGCTGCAGCACCACCGGCTATTGTACCAATTGATGCTAAATATGGTAATGCAGCTAATAATAATGGTAAAAATCCACCTTCATGTTGTGTTAATCCACTACCTTCTTTCTTTTTTGTTAGATATTGAATAATCTTTTTCACAACTGGAATACCTAGTGTAATAAGTAAATTACCCCAATTTTTTTATCTCTTTTTCTTTTTTGAGCATTAGTTAAAAAATTATCAATACTATTTAGTTGATCATTATTGGCTTTAATTTTAAGTGATTTTGGTTTAATTTTTCCACTAGGTAGTAAAGTATAGGCAATACTAAATGTATTCATTTATATAGATTAAAAATCCCATCTATCTCATCAAGATAAAGTCCCATTCCTAATTTCCGTTTTCCATACATTATACCTCTAACAGCAGTAGAAGCTAATTTTTCACCTAATGATGCATCTGAACTATACATTCGCTCTTTTGCTACATTTTGTAATATTTTATCAGCTATATGTCTTTTTTCTATATCTTTATTATCTCTATATGCAATATCATGCTGTTTACATGCTTCATCTAATGGATTTATACCTATATCACCTCTAGATAACCTTTCATCTAATTTTGTACCTGGTCCACAATAATTATAACCAGGTAGATGCATTACAAATGGTAATTTATTAATTAATGTATTTATCAATCCTTTACCATATTTTTCATTCTTCCTAAATGTGTGTGGTATATTATTCAAGATCCTAATTAAATATGGAATACCTTTTGGATCATTAATTATAAAATCATTAAATTTATTTGTTAACATTTTAGTTATTAATACTTTTTCATTGTAATAATTATTATTACCAGCCTTTTCTTCACCATGAATTACTGCTAATCTATCAATTAATTCACGTACATCATTCATCCAAACATATTCAACTGGTTTTTCAGTATATTTTTTAATAAATCCTGTACCTGATTTGGTTGGGGACACATCTGAATAATCTGATGAATCTATGGTTTGTTTTCTTTTTTGGGGGAAATAAACATTAACAATTTCTTTTATCAAATTATTGTATTTAACACCTTTACTTGATTTTATTTTATTTGGATTTTTATCAGAATATAATGCATCTGAATTGTATAATATATCTGCATAATTTGATAGATCAACAGGATAAAATTCATCATTCAAATCATCTATAGAAATATGTTTTTTAGTTAAAAGGTTCATTAATCCATCTGTACCATCATATTCATGTCCACCAATGATTAGTTTATCCCCTTTGAATTCTACAGGTAATTTACCAATGTACATAAACATTCCAACAGGTCTTAATCCAAAAACTGGATCCTCACTATTATTGATATATTTTAACATTCTTTCACTTATATTTATAATTTTACCTTTGCTATCACCATTTTTACTAAGCATTTTTTTATTTTTTATTTCTTCATCATATTGAGTTAAAACATCTCGTATTTCAGATTCACTTAATATAGAATCATTAATTGGTGCTATGTCATGATGGTGATGATATGGAATTATTTGTTTTTCTACCTCTCTATTTTCTTCAATAGCTTTCAGAACATTATCATCTATTCCTTCAAGCCCTTGTTTTACTTGTTCTATAGCATCAATAACAGGTTGATCCTCTTTATTATATTTTTCATATTCTGTTCTTGGTTGTTTTTTCCATGTTTTAAATTGTTCTTTTAATTTTTCTACTTTTGTTCTATTACGTTTGGCTTGTTTAACTATAGCTGGATCATATTTTGTAAACATTTATTTAGAATGAAAATGTGTTTATGTTGATGTTTGTGTTGACATTTAATGTTTATGTTAACGTTTATGTTTATGTTTAACATTTATGTTTTATGTTAAGTTTTATGTTTAGGTTTACGTTTATGTTCTTATGAAATGTTGTATTTTATTTCTATATTTTCCATTATTACATTTTCTTGTTATATCTATTGTTATAAAACCAAATTCATCATTCCAACATTTACTACATATTTCTTTAAATTCGTTAAATTTTAAATCACCACCAACAAATTCATTATAAACATGATGTAGATTTGTATCATCCTGTCTAAATATATTTAAGAAATTCAGATTATCTCTGACTAACTGTTTAGGTATTTTTGAGTAGGTTTGAGCTAAATAAAAACAATCAATTCCTTTATGTCTACCTCTAGTAAAATATTCTCTTACTATATCTTGATTTTCTAGTATAAAATCATCAAATATTACAATTGAATTATCATCACAATCATCTAATGGTACAATGTCATCATTGCTACTAATAAATGATGCTAATGAATCACCTGTTATATCTTCAATTTTATTACATTTTTTAATTAGTTGTTGATATTTTGATTGATCTAAGCTTTTAGAATAAATATATACATGGTTTATTTTATCCCAATTTAACCAGCCTGGTGCTAATAAATAGTTATCAATCATTAATGTTGTTTTACCACATCCACTTGGTCCTATAATTGCACATCTAATTGAATTAGGTAACAGTTTACCATGCTTATTTTTTACCTTTTTCTCTGGTATTCTAATTTTTGGTTCCCAATCAATTTTGCTCATTTAATTAATAATAAATGAGTAGATTACTTCAATTGAGTGGTAATTCATCAGTACTTAAAAAAAGATTAAATGTGCCTATTAGAGATAACTTTAATAGTGTAGCATTAGTTGGATTTTATACAACATTTTTAACACCTAATATAACATCTAAAAATAATAAATTATATTGTGATGGTGAAACAATTGTATTTCCTATTGGTCAATATAATTTCAAAAATATAGAAAAATTTATTCATACAAAAAACCCTAATATAAATATTAAAGCAGATGAAACTTTAAATAGGGTTGTTATTGAGAGTGATAAAAAAATATATATGGATATACTAAAAGAAGATAATATAGCACCTCTGTTAGGTTTTAGTAATCAAACAATTAATCCAAAACAAAGAACTGTTGCTAATGATGTACCTAAAATTATACCATTTGAATTAATTAATATTAATTTTAATTTAGCTGATGGTATGTATATAAAGCATAATGATCATTTTCATAGAGAAACTAATATTATTGCTTCTTTTAAACCAAATGTTGAATTTGGTGCACCAATAATATATGAACCACCTCATCCATTATTTGTTCCTATTCATGATAAAATATATGTTTTAGAAGTAACTATAACTGATGACAATGATAATTTAATTGATTTCAATGAGGCACAAATAACAGTTATATTGGAGATGAAATGACCCATTTTTATTCTTAATAAATGAAGAAGATTGAAAGCTATCAATTTCAATCATTTCCAGTGAATGAGAAAACAAAAAATAACCTAAATATTCCCAATAAAGATATAGAAATTAATATACATGTTGGTGATGGATGGTTGCATCCTAATATGACTCAATTGTACATGAATTTTAGTATTATTAAAAATGATGGAACTGATTATCCAACATATGATGGAAAATCCAATAAGATGCTAATTGATAACTATGTAGCAAAACTATTTGACTTTATAACCATAAGAAAGGGCAATCATGTTTCATCTAGAATTGAACATCCATTTATTTCATCATCAGTTCTGTTGCATTTAACATCATGTGTTACTGATAAAATAAGTATGGAAGCACATATAGTTAACAATGGAAAATTAAGAAAGAAGAAAAATGAAGTATTGTATCCATTGGAAATGTTAGGTGGATTTTTTAATGATTACGAAGAAATGATGTTTGAAGGTGATCTTACTGTATGTTTCACATGGTCATCAAGTGCAAATGATTGTATTTTGAGATGGGCTGATTATAATAATGCTGGAGTTGAAATTAAAGATACACTTCCAAGTGAAGGTAAAATCATAGTTGAGAATATGGAAATTCGTGTACCTGTTGTTAAATTTGAACCTAATTATGAACTTGAACTACGAGAAAATATACTGAAAAATCCAAAAATTCCGATATCATTCTATGAATTGCAAACTGTAGAAGTAGCTGGATTAAATGGTAAGGAAAAATTCGAATTAGACATCACAAATTATTATAACTCAATGGAATTTGATATACCTTACTTTATATTTGTTGTATTTCAAACTAATCGTAAAAATAATCAATTGCTTGATTCATCATTATACGATCATGTTATGTTACAAAACCTATATCTGAAAAATGGAAGAAATGAATTATTTCCTCAAGAAATGTGGAATTTAGATCCACCATACGATTATTTGAAAGCTTATGATTCATTTCGTGATTTTAAAAGGCTAAAACAAAATGGAGATGGAAATGTTGATATTAATCCATATAATTATATAACAAATTATCCTATTTATGTTATTAATATGGCACATAGAAAAAATACAGTAGTTACACAAAAAACAACTATGAAGTTATGTGCTACTTTTAAGGAAAAAATACCTGATAATACACTAGCCTACATAGTCATGTATGGAAGGAAAAATCTCACTTATGATGCACAACACAGAATAGTGACAGAGAACTTTTAATCCCATATATCAATATCTTCATCTTCATCTTCTTGTTTCTTTTTCTCATTTAAAAATTGTTCCCATATACTAATTTTACGTTTTGTGTTTTGTATTTTTATTTTATGTTTAATACTTAATAGTTCAGCTATTTTTGCAATTATATATTTGTATGGTAATGATTTACCTTTGTAAAAGTGATTAAACATCTCAAATAATTCTATAATACGATCCTTTTCATTACCAGTAAACATGTCCACTATTGCACCATTTTCTATAGTTACACGTAAGTTCATTAAATGTTTATTAAAATATTTAAATCTATATATTTTGTTGTTATGAACACTTACTTTATCCGGATTACAATTATAGCATCTTGTACCATCAATACTCCATTGTGAACAATTTTGACATAATTCAGGTGCATAATATTCAGATGGATAATGTATATTATCAGGTATATCAATTTGAACTGCTTTTTCGAATTGTTGAACTAGCCTACTATCATCATTTTTTACATTATTCTGAATGTTACTGGTTTTCTTTGTATGATATTTTTTTTTCTATCTTGATTAATACATTTCTTACATATTGACCTTGGTTTACCTAATTTCATTCCATATTCTGATATATCTTTTATCATCTCACATTTAGTACATTTTTGTACTGTTTCATTTTGAATGTTACTGGTTTTCTTTGGATGATATCTATTTTTTCTATCTTGATTTATACATTTCTTACATATTGACCTTGGTTTACCTAATTTAAGTCCATATTCAGATATATCTTTTACCATGTCGCATTTAGTACACTTCTTTGATATGTTGTCCATTTATTATAGAAAAAAATGTAAGTATTTGTTGTCCACTATTTGTTGTCTATGTTTTATATATGTAAATATATTGTGTATTATTGTTTCATCATCATTCATTGTATATATGTATATATTTAGATTAACCAACACCATCTATAATTGTATATATTTTTATTATTCAACACCATCTATAATTGTATATAGTACTATCTAAAAGAGACATTTTGCATTTCCCTAATTTTGTGGTTGTATCATAGTAAAAATATGGATAATAGCTGATTTCGATGTAAAATGGTCTAAAAATAGCATAAAAATGGCTTTAAATAGCTGATTTTGGTAATTGGGGTAGAATGCCCATTTCCCATCTACTCATAGCCACTTTTAAATAATTAGTGGACAACTTCTTCTTCTCGCATTTGTCATTTTGGCTTCACTTGAGCCACTTGTTTAAAGATGATAAGAGATTGGTTCATCAGTTCCGTGACGTTTGTCCCAAAATGTGCAGCCTCAAGACTTCACACACTTCTGATTCACACAGATCATGCTTACGAACTATGGGCTTGTCTGAAGTATTGTAGCCTCCAGAAGATCTGATATCATCTTCAAATTCGGATACCGCAACAACTACTTCGTTTGCTGTCAGATAACTGACCTGACCTCCCATTTTTGATCGGCACACAGACCCTGCTGCTCGTTCTGGCACTTAGGTGATGCTTCTGAACGTTTAAAATACACTACACTCATCCGTGTCACTGACCAATAATGCGCTCTCGTCATATTTCTTGGCCATTTTGCCACAATGATATGATTTGCCGTCCGGAAATTCCTTTTGCCTTCGTGCCGCAATGTTCCAAATTTCTGCAGCTGTTGCGTACAGTCTCCTATTCTGTTCCAGAAGACATTTCTTAATCCAAACATATTGTTCTCCAAATAGCTAGGCCAACAGCAACGATTCAGGTGCAAAGTGGAAGGATATCAATGATAAGATTCGCTGACAATATTGTTATTCTCCTTGGAAGTGAGCAGAAATTACAGGATCTATTCAATGCAATGAACGGCCTAGTGAACGTAGAATACGTATTGACAGCAAACAAAATGAAGACAAAAATAATGAAGGGTAGCAGAAATGAGTTTATCGGTAAGCTTAACATCAAAATTGGGAACCTAGAAGTAAAAGAAGTGCAGGAAGTTTGCTACCCGGGGAGCAAAATTACACATGACGGACGAAGTAAGGAGGATATAAGAGAAGACCACCACAGGCAAAAGGATCATTCCTCGCTGAAAGATAACTACTAATTTCAAATATATGCCTTACAGGAAGAAATTTCTGGAATCTACGCTTTGAGAACAGCATCGTACTGAAGTCAGTCACGTATTGTGGGAAAGCCGGGAAACAAGAGAATCGAAGGGTTTGAGACGTGGTGCTATAGAGGGATGCTGAAAATAATACAAGATAAGAAATGAGGAGTTTCTTAGCAGAATCGGCGGGGAAAGGAGTATGTAGAAAACACTGACAAGAAAAAGGTACAGAACAATAGGTTTTATGGTACGATATCGGTCAATAGTTTCCATGATATTAGAGGCAGCTGTAGAGGGTAAAAATTATTGGGGGAGACAAAGGTTATAATATATCCAACAGTTAATTGAGGACGGATACTAGTCTGAGATGAAGAGGATGGGTCAGAACAGGAAATCATGACGGGCCGCATAAAATCAGCTAGAATACTGAAGAAGAAGGAAAAAAAGAGAAAACTTTCCACGATCTACTGACAGAAGATGCTCACGCCTTTCGTCTCTGAGATTAAGTGGCGACTCTTGGGACAGGAAGAAGTTGCGGTCACAAAGTTAAAAAAATCTCTAAATCATGACAACAGTAGATAACGGCTAGGAGAGAGGCACATGTTACATAGCACAACAGGCTATGGAGGTCGGTGGAATGGTGGAGGGAGGGGGTCAAGCAACCAGATTCGACTTTTCAGTAGGACTGAAATTCTTCGAGCGGAGTCTCAGGGCAGCATTGTTGCAGAAGAAGGAAGCCGAGTTTATTAGAAATGATGCACAAGCTCGGACTGGGAAGGTGTGGTAAATAGCGGTGAAGTTCACTCAGCCATCAGTCAGAGGTCGTGAGTTCGAAGCGCGACTGGTAATATGTAGGGACTATTGAATATACCTTCACAGTTTGTCAACTGATTTTTATACAAATGTACAATGTCTGACAATTGTTAAGGAACGACTGACACCTGCTAAGGAACAACTGCCAATTGCTACAGAACAGCCGACAACTGCTACGGAACGCCCGTCCAATGATAATAAAAGAAAATGTAGCGAGAAGGACATGTTAACTGCAGCGAAGCCTGTGCATGAACGCACTGTACAGATTGCGGCGCTTAAATCCGGACAAATTTCAATTTCCCGCCATTTCGTAGTTCCACCGGAGGTCGCGATTGGTGTTCTTGAAAGCCATAGGCATCTAGTAAACAGTCAGAAATGGCCGAGATGTCACGAACAAGTGCGGAGTACAACCGAAGAGCCGCGATTATCGAAAGTCTCGCACTGAGCATTCGCTCCCTGAAATAGCTCGATTCTTCGGATATTCGTCATCAACTGTTTATTATATTGCGGCCAAGTATAATGCTTTCGAGAAGTCTGGAGAAGAATCCGCTAATCCGGCAATGAAATTAAATTCGATGAAACGCGTGCCACTATCTGCGGAAGTCATCGAAAGGGCACAGCGGATGACTTCGGAGGACCCGGGACTGTTGCTGAGGAAAGTGGCGTCAGTATTGAATGTCGGTGAGCGAACAATGCGTCGGATGGCAGAGGAGGACCTCATACGTGTCATTTAGTCCAAAACTGGACCTCAGATAACGTTGACATGTTCTGTCAAAGGAGTTCTGGCCAGCCCAAATTTGAACCCCTCGACTATCATGTTTGGATCGTAGTCGTAAGAGTCACCAGTAAAACCAGGTACAATAATGTCGCATATCTGCGCACCGCTATCGAAGCAACAGTAGCGAATATGGACAGCGTTGTTTTAAAGAGTTCATGCGATCGCTTCAGGACAAGATCGGAGGCGGTCATTGCGACTGAAGGGTGTTACATCGAGTAATGTTACTCTTGCATGTAAAGGCATGTTCATACACTCCTGGAAATGGAAAAAAGAACACATTGACACCGGTGTGTCAGACCCACCATACTTGCTCCGGACACTGCGAGAGGGCTGTACAAGCAATGATCACACGCACGGCACAGCGGACACACCAGGAACCGCGGTGTTGGCCGTCGAATGGAGCTAGCTGCGCAGCATTTGTGCACCGCCGCCGTCAGTGTCAGCCAGTTTGCCGTGGCATACGGAGCTCCATCGCAGTCTTTAACACTGGTAGCATGCCGCGACAGCGTGGACGTGAACCGTATGTGCAGTTGACGGACTTTGAGCGAGGGCGTATAGTGGGCATGCGGGAGACCGGGTGGACGTACCGCCGAATTGCTCAACACGTGGGGCGTGAGGTCTCCACAGTACATCGATGTTGTCGCCAGTGGTCGGCGGAAGGTGCACGTGCCCGTCGACCTGGGACCGGACCGCAGCGACGCACGGATGCACGCCAAGACCGTAGGATCCTACGCAGTGCCGTAGGGGACCGCACCGCCACTTCCCAGCAAATTAGGGACACTGTTGCTCCTGGGGTATCGGCGAGGACCATTCGCAACCGTCTCCATGAAGCTGGGCTACGGTCCCGCACACTGTTAGGCCGTCTTCCGCTCACGCCCCAACAACGTGCAGCCCGCCTCCAGTGGTGTCGCGACAGGCGTGAATGGAGGGACGAATGGAGACGTGTCGTCTTCAGCGATGAGAGTCGCTTCTGCCTTGGTGCCAATGATGGTCGTATGCGTGTTTGGCGCCGTGCAGGTGAGCGCCACAATCAGGACTGCATACGACCGAGGCACACAGGGCCAACACCCGGCATCATGGTGTGGGGAGCGATCTCCTACACTGGCCGTACACCACTGGTGATCGTCGAGGGGACACTGAATAGTGCACGGTACATCCAAACCGTCATCGAACCCATCGTTCTACCATTCCTAGACCGGCAAGGGAACTTGCTGTTCCAACAGGACAATGCACGTCCGCATGTATCCCGTGCCACCCAACGTGCTCTAGAAGGTGTAAGTCAACTACCCTGGCCAGCAAGATCTCCGGATCTGTCCCCCATTGAGCATGTTTGGGACTGGATGAAGCGTCGTCTCACGCGGTCTGCACGTCCAGCACGAACGCTGGTCCAACTGAGGCGCCAGGTGGAAATGGCATGGCAAGCCGTTCCACAGGACTACATCCAGCATCTCTACGATCGTCTCCATGAGAGAATAGCAGCCTGCATTGCTGCGACAGGTGGGTATACACTGTACTAGTGCCGACATTGTGCATGCTCTGTTGCCTGTGTCTATGTGCCTGTGGTTCTGTCAGTGTGATCATGTGATGTATCTGACCCCAGGAATGTGTCAATAAAGTTTCCCCTTCCTGGGACAATGAATTCACGGTGCTCTTATTTCAATTTCCAGGAGTGTATTATTATGTTTTAATAAATTTACTTTTCAAGAAAAGTTTCATTTGTCCTGATTCAAGCCCCGCACCCTGTATGCATTCGACAGTTCATGCAGCACGGTGTTTGGTGAAAGTCGGCGTGGAACCGGTCGATGCTACATTCTGTGTGGCACGGCAACATGTCTGCAAGACATCATTTGAGTGCTTAGGATTGTGGACGAGCAGGTGGACGGCTCGAAGCCCATCAAAGTGTCACAGTAAAAGGTATGACCAGAAGTGTCATCTTGCGATTAAAAAAGACCGATGAAGGTGGAAATGCTATGCTCAAGCTTGCCGGTAATCGAAGATGAACAACAACACCGCCACGCGATCATTACGCAGCCCTAATCTCACTCTAGGCAGACTGTTGTAGACCTTGCGACCGCTTCCAGTTCACATGTCTCTGCCAGAAACGTTTCACGGTGATTAAATAAGACTGGTCTGTATGTTCTGAAGCCTGTTAATTGCATCTCATTTAAACACGCCATCATCAAGAAAGAGTTTCACTGGTGTACGTAACATGTACACTCATGCTCATAAATTAAGGATAATGCTGATACATGGTGAAACAACGCTCTGGTGGGCGGTGTGCTGGTTTAAATCACCTTGGGGTATGACCATGTGGTGCATCTGACCTGCGGTCTTCGCACGGTCGCGCTGGCAGCAGTCCACATACATAGAGGTGTGTTGGTGCATGTCAGAGTACGGTGCAGCGAGTAAGTGTGCATACGTTTTCAGACGTGCTAATGGTGACTGTGTGTTGAAAATGGCTCAAAGAACACATATTGATGACGTTATGAGGCGCAGAATACTAGGGCAACTGGAGGCTGGTCAAAGACAGCAGGTCATAGCACGGGCCCTCAGTGTGCCACAAAGTGTGATCTCAAGATTATGGCAACGATTCCAGCAGACAGGAAATGTGTCCAGGCGCTACAGTACGGGACGTTCACAGTGTACATCACCAAAAGAAGACCGATATCTAACCATCAGTGCCCGCAGACGGCCACGGAGTACTACAGGTAGCCTCGCTCGGGACCTTACCGCAGCCACTGGAACAGCTGTCTCCAGACACACAGTCTACAGATGACTGAACAGACATGGTTTATTCGACCGGAGACCTGCAAGGTGCATTCCACTGACCCCTGGTCACAGGAGAGCCCGTAAAGCCTGGTGTCAAGAACACAATAGATGATCATTGGAACAAGGGTCCCAGTTTATGTTCACTGACGAGCAGAGGTATAGTCTGAAGAGTGATTCTCGCCGGGTTTTCGTCTGGCGTGAACCAGGAACCAGGTACCAACCCCTTGAAAGGGACCTGTATGGAGGTGGTGGTTTGATGGTGTGGCGCGGAATTATGATTGGTGCATGTACACCCCTGCATGATTTTGACAGAGGAGCTGCAACAGGTCAGGTGTATCGGGACGTCATTTTGCACCAGTATGTCCGCCTTCTCAGGGGTGCAGTGGGTCCCACCTTCCTCCTGATGGATGATAACGCACGGACCCACCGAGCTGCCAGCGTGGAGGAGTACCTTGAAACAGAATATATACGGCGAATGGAATGGTCTGCCTGTTCTCCAGACCTAAACCCCATCGAGCACGTCTGGGATGCTCTCGGTCGACGTATCGCCGCACTTCTTCAAACCCCTAGGACACTTCAGGAGCTCCGACAGGCACTGGTGCAAGAATGGGAGGCTAAACCCCAGCAGCTGCTCGACCACCTGATCCAGAGTATGCCAAACCGTTGTGCGGACTGTGTACTTGTGCATGGTGATCATATCCCATGTTGTTGTCGGGGTACACGCGCAGGAAACAGTGGCGTTTTGTAGCACATGTGTTTCGGGTCGGTTTTCTCAACTTATCAACAATACCGCGGACTTACAGATCTGTGTCGTGTGTGTTTCCTTTGTGCCTATGCTATTAGCGCTAGTTTTGTGTAGTACCATGTTGTGTGGCACCACATTCTGCAATTATCCTTAATTTATGAGCATTAGTGTAGACTGGGGTCTGCAACAGCGGTTGAGAGTGATGGTCTCTGACGAATCCCGCTTCAGTGTGACAAGTGATTCTGTTCACCAGTTAGTGCGCAGAAAGAGAGAGAGAGAGAGAGGGGGGGGGGAGGGGGGAGACAGGGACGTTACACACAAAGGATGTTTATGAACGTTATCGGTAGGCATTATGCACAATTGCCGAGCCGGCCGCGGTGGTCTCGCGGTTCTAGGCGCGCAGTCCGGAACCGCGCGACTGCTACGGTCGCAGGTTCGAATCCTGCCTCGGGCATGGATGTGTGTGATGTCCTTAGGTTAGTTAGGTTTAAGTAGTTCTAAGTTCTAGGGGACTGATGACCTAAGATGTTAAGTCCCATAGTGCTCAGAGCCATTTGAACCACAATTGCCGAACACCGCTGCAGGGAGACTGTTCTGGATCATGTCAGTCAGTCTGTTTAGGTGAGCGGCAGGTCCCGAGTTTCTGTTTATGGATGACAATGCCCTCCCATACAGGACCGCTGAGATGTCGAATACATTGAAAAGTGAAGACATTGAAGATATGGGATGGCTTGCGTATCCCCAGACCTGAATCCTATAGAGTATGTCTGGATGCTTTTGGCAGACGAGCTTTTCAGTTTGGTAGACAGCATGAACAACGGGTGCAAAATGTGCATTAGTGCAAGAGGAGGGAATTTTCCTTAGCATGAATCTGATATCGACCTTAATGTTGGAAGTCTGACCTGCCTGAAACATGAACGTTACTTTTGTCTGTTATCCTGCTTACACATGTGGTGAAATCTGTAGCATTTGTAGTTGTGACTATACCACTCTTCCTCTATTACGCATGTATTGTGTTTTAATCGTCCATCAGTGCCTGTGAATATTCCCGTCCAGCAACGTCTATGTTCACTAGAAATTGTCAAGCAGTGTAAAATTAAATCTGATAAAAAATAATCCATCGAATTTTCTTTCAAACAGAAACTTGATAAATTATTTATGACTCAGCTCAGCAACATCGAGATTAAACAATGAATGAATGAAAGAATCCCACTGCAGTTTGCAGAACTATTCTTGTCACATACTTTTGTGAAGGGGAAGTAGTAATGGGTACAGTCACACAAAAATCGTAAAAAGAGTGTGGTTTGGTGGGGCCTTGGTTTGGGGATGTTCACGTTGTATAGACATGCATAGCTCCGTAACTCCGTTATAAGTCTCAGGAAACCGAATAAATCTCAAAGTAAGAAATATGCCGGAACAGCGCACAAGACTTGTCAGAAGTAACCTCTAGTGTTTTTCTTGTTACGAATTTGCTACGTTGCTTTCGTGCCAAAGGCGGTCTAATATGAAAGTTCATCAAAACCATTAACCATACACTGCATCATTCATCAACACTCTTTGTCGGCAAAATGCTTGGATATGTCACAAGTTTTAAAGACTGTCACGTCTGCTGTTAGTTGCACAAGATGACATGGTCTCAGTCATCATCCGTTTCACTACACACAGATCTGTAAGTCCGCGGTATTGGTGATAAGCTGAGAAAACCGTCCCGAAATAAATGTGCTACAAAACGCCACTGTTTCCTGCGCATGTACCCCGACAACAACATGGGATATGATCACCATGCACAAGTACACAGTCCGCACAACGGTTTGGCATACTCTGGATCAGGTGGTCGAGCAGCTGCTGGGGTTTAGCCTCCCATTCTTGCACCAGTGCCTGTCGGAGCTCCTGAAGTGTCCTAGGGGTTTGAAGAAGTGCGGCGATACGTCGACCGAGAGCATCCCAGACGTGCTCGATGGGGTTTAGGTCTGGAGAACAGGCAGGCCATTCCATTCGCCGTATATATTCTGTTTCAAGGTACTCCTCCACGCTGGCAGCTCGGTGGGTCCGTGCGTTATCATCCATCAGGAGGAAGGTGGGACCCACTGCACCCGTGAGAAGGTGGACATACTGGTGCAAAATGACGTCCCGATACACCTGACCTGTTACAGCTCCTCTGTCAAAATCATGCAGGGGTGTACATTCCAACAGGTCTTAATCCAAAAACTGGATCCTCACTATTGTACCAATCATAATTCCGCGCCACACCATCAAACCACCACCTCCATACAGGTCCCTTTCAAGGGGTTGGTACCTGGTTCCTGGTTCACGCCAGACGAAAACCCGGCGAGAATCACTCTTCAGACTATACCTGTGCTCGTCAGTGAACGTAGCCTGGGACCCTTGTTCCAATGATCATCTATTGTGTTCTTGACACCAGGCTTTATGGGCTCTCCTGGAACCAGGGGTTAGTGGAATGTACCTTACAGGTCTCCGGTCGAATAAACCATGTCTGTAGTGTCGTCTGTAGACTGTGTGTCTGGAAGAGATTCAAAGAAATGGCTTACCATATTAGACAGCAGTACACAGGCTTAGCTGTGAAATAACTCTGACGC